>NC_142070.1:71305000-71615000 GCF_059756535.1 Pantherophis guttatus | reverse complement strand
CGAAACGGGGTGCCTCTGGGTTGCTGCCAGAAGGGTCGTAAGTGGGGGACTTCTTGTATGTTCTGCATCCTTGACCTATGACCACAGTGGAGCCCAGAATTGCAATCATGACATTAAAGCAATCCTGGGTCTCACCATGACGGTCGTTAGGCGGAACGGGGTGTCCCCGGGTTGCTGCCAGAAGGGTCGTAAGTGGGGGGACTCCCTGTACGTTCTGCATCCGCAGGGAGTCCTTGACCTATGACCACAGTGGAGCCCAGAATTACAGTCATGAGGTTAAAGCAATCCTGGGCCTCACCATGACGGTCGTTAAGTGGAACGGGGTGTCCCCGGGTTGCTGCCAGAAGGGTCGTAAGTGGGGGGACTCCTTGTACGTTCTGCATCCACAGGGAGTCCTCGACCTATGACTACAGTAGAGCCCAGAAAAACGATCATGAGGTTGTCGCAGTCATTCAAGCCATCCTGGGTCTCACCATGACGGTTGTTATGCGGAACAGGGTGCCTCTGGGGATGTGGGTGGGGGGGGAAGCCCCGGGTTGCTGCAAGAAGGGTCCTAAGTGGGGGACTTCTTGTACGTTCTGCATCTGCAGGGAGTCCTTGACCTATGACCACAGTGGAGCCCAGAATTAGGGTCATCATGAGGTTGTTTGCAGTCGTTAAACTGATCCCGAGTCTCCCCCATGACAGTCATTATGCGGAACAGGGTGCCTCAAGGGTGGGGGGAGGCCCTGGGTTGTTGCAAGAAGGGTCATAGGTCGAGGACTACTTGTACAGCTGTTGTGCATCCACAGGGAGTCCTCAACTTATGATCACAATGGAGCCCAGAATTGCTGTCGTTAAACAAGGCACATGGCTCTCCCCATTACGGTCACTATGCGGAAGGGTGTGCCTCAGGGGTGGGGAGGAGGCCCTGAGTTGCTGAAAGATTGGTCATAAATCGAGGAGTACTTCTACAGATGTTGTGCTCGTCTTACAACCACCATCGAGGCTGTGTTGTTGTGGTCGGTAAAGCGATCCTGGCTCTCCCCAATACGGTCATTATGCGGAAGGGGGTGCCTCACGGGTGGGGTAGGCCCTGGGTTGCTGCAAGAATGGTCATAAGTCGAGGACTGCTTCTACAGCTATTGTGCGTCTACAGGTAGTTGTTGACTTACGACCACCATTGAGTTCAGAATTACGGTCATGAAATTGTCACGGTCGTTAAGCAAGGCACCCGTGCGATCCCGGCTCTACAGTTATTATGCAGTCTCAGGGGTGGTGGAGGCCCTGGGTTGCTACAAGAACGGTTGTACAGCTGTTGTGCATCCACAGGGAGACCTCGACTTAGGACCACAATGGAACCCCAAATTTATGTTACTGAGTGAGACATTTGTTAAGTGAGTCTTGCCCTGTTTTACAACCTTGCCACGTTTGTCGAGTGAATCACTGCAGTTGTTAAGTTAGGAACAGTCATAAGTGCGACAAATGGTCAGAAAACATTTTTTTTCAGCACCGTCGTAACGTCAAACAGTCACTAAGCAAACTGTTGTTACTTGAGGATTAACCTGCTGAGTTAGTCTTACAATGGTTCATTTAGTGACTGTTCAAAGTTACGTCACTGAAAAAAAGTGACTTATGACCATTTTTCACAGTTACAACCTTTGTAGCATCCGCGTGATCACAGCGATCAAAATTCAGGTGCTCGGCAACTGGTTCATACTTACGACCGTTGCAGTGTTCCCTAGGTCACGTGATCCCCTTTTGCGACCTTCTGACAAGCAAAATCAACGGGGAAGTCAGATTCACTTAACAACCGTGTTCCTGACTGAACAACTGCAGTGATTCCCTTAACAACGGTGGCCAGAAAGGTCGTAAAATGGGGCAAAGCTCACTTAACAAACGTCTCACTCAACAACAGAAATTTGGGGCTCAATTGTGGTCGTAAGTCGAGGGCTACCTATATTTGGGGCTGAGGGTATGGATGAGGGGTCAAATCTACTTACCTCCCCAACTGGTTCGGAAGTGCGCACGGACCCTCTGTGCATGCGCAGAGGGTAAAAAACAGGTTACTTCCTGGTTAAAACCAGGAAGTAACAACGACTGGGCAGGTGGGCGGAGCCTCGCGCCGCCATCGCTACCGGTTCTCCGAACCATCGGCCGCCATCGGGAGCATTTCACCCCTGGTATGGATCTGCAGTCAAGGAATTGGGATGCAAAAGATTGCTCTTCCCCATTCAAATGCAAAGGTTGCCAAGATAAACAAAAAATCATGAATTCAAATTAGGGGCTGCTTTTTTGAGCTCTGCCTCTGCTTCACAAGGAACTGACGCCAGGTCACTAATTGGAGCAAGGCGGGAAGGGGGCTTTAAGCCCTCTTTGTTTTATGAAATGGCTCCGGGGTGGGGTGGGGTTGAGCCAAGTTTTTTTCATTGCCCACTTCATATTTTGAATATCTGCTCCCTGATCATCAAGATGCTCTCCGCTCTTTTTCATCCCTTTTCAACTTAGAGACTCCTAAATTGGCAGCAGGAAATGTCCAAAAGCTTTACTTTTGAATGGATGGACGGAAGAATGAGTCAAGGATGGCGAGGCGCATCCTGAGAAAACTCTTTCATGACGTGCGGAGTTTTGAATGGGGAGCTGAGTAGCGTTAAGAGTGAAGCATTAAGCAGAATGCTGAGAGGTTGTGTTGTGATTTTGGAAACTCACTGGTGCATTAAATGATTTGGATGTACAATGCTGTGGCCTTTCTTTTATTTGGGAACAACTTGACCAAATTTCCAGATAGGTAGAATTTTGATTCCCCAAATTCCCCAACCAGTAATTCAGTTCAATTTATTATTTTTTATAAATATCTCAAGGTGGTGAACATATCCTGCCCGCTTTTTTCCTCCCGTTTTCTACACGACAACCATTGTGTGAAGCGAGTTGGGCTGAGAAAGTGTGAGTGGGCCAAGGTCACCCAGCTGGCTTTCATTGCTAAGGCAGGACTACAACTCACAATTTCCTGCTCTCTAGCCTGGGGCCTTAACCACTAAAACAAGCACATTGTAGTTGTCCTGGATTAGGCCTACCGCATAGGGCAGTGATGGCTAACCTTTTTGCCAAAAGCGGGGAGAACGCGCGGGGGTCACGCACACCCATAATTCAATTCCCCCCGCTCATCCGCACATGCGACCCCCCCCCGGCGCTCCCCCCGCTTTTGGCACACGACGGGAAAAAGGTTACCGGTGGCAGGTTTTTCACCCTCCCCAGTCCCCAGAGGCTTTCTTGGAGCCTGGGGAGGGCAAAAACGGCCTCCTCCCCCCCCCACCCTGAGGCTCTCCAGAGGCTGGAAACGGCCCATTTCCTGACTTCCGGAAGGCCCGAAAATCAGCTCCATGTGCCACCTGTGGCACGCGTGCCGTAGGTTCGCCATCACTGACATAGGGTAATCTTGTTTTATTGATGCCCAATAACAATAGGAGAAACCCGTGTGAATCTATAGCAATGATATCTGGGTGTGATAAGACTTCTAATCTGAGACAGTATCAAGTCCGGAGGTATTGATTGATTGATTGATTGAATTTATATTGCCGCCTATTTGCCCATGGCGATTCACAGAATATAAGACCACATTTATTGCTAGGAAATGAACACAAGACTGGCATCCTCAGTCTTACAGAGATGCAACATTGGGGAAAATGGAAAAATACTCTCCGGCGATCTGTGATGCAGTTGAAAAGTGCATGGTGGAATGTATAATTAAAAGGGACTAATGGCATAAACATGATTGTACATCTGGTTTATAAACAGGGAGTGTAAAACTGCATTCTCTTCATTTTGATTCACTATTGAGCCATTCCTGAAATGGAATTGTAATAGTGTCTGTAGTTGTGGATATGTTCACAATCACAGGCTAAGCAGACTTGTTTCAAAAATAGGTTTTATGTTGGGCGTTGTAATCAGTTACCTAAATATAGCTTTTGAAATCACAATCTTGATTTTTATACCCAGAGTTATCCTATTTTAGGGTTACGTTCCCTTCATCCAAAAGTACGTTGCTTGCTTCTACTTGGAAATTAATAAGAATATAAGGCCAATTTTGGCCTTCAGTCTGAATTCTCAGACTCCCATAGATGTGTCTAGAATCAATTCATTGATAACCTTTTTTCCTGTTTTTGGCACTGTTGTGAATCACGGCACATCTGAATATAATGAAAAATATACTTTGGGAAGCCAAACTGTAAATGTATTTATATAATATTTTTCCTGTAGCCTCAAACCTCTTTCCTCACAGTAATCTTATGATTATTTTAAACAATGGTGGCTTATGGCTTGCCCAAGCAAATGTTTTGCTTTTCCCTTAAATAGGCATCTGTTAAATATATTATGACACAAGCTTTCATGGACCAAAATCCATTTTATCACGTGTATGGTTATGCTTTTACACCTCTTGCTCATGTTTTTCACACACACTGCACACGAGGGTACACATAAAAAACACATAAACAAGCCATAGGGGGAAAAAAACCAGTCAAATGGCAGAATAATCTGTGAGATTGAGTGTAAAGGTGGAGATAGGCAAAATAACTATTACTAAAAGGAGTAAGATAGTGCCTGCACGCAATCCTAATATTTCTGGTAGAACAAGCATGCAGATTTTTGTTTGAACATAAACGGGTGGAACCTAATGTGACATGAAGTACAACAATAAGTGAAAGTTCCTGCTCACTAATGCTGTAATTATAGTTTGGCTGCCATTTTGCTGCTGTGCTCTTACCATGCTTATGTCTCTGGGAATGATCCCAGTTTTATAGTTTGGGGAGGGCAATAGAATAGAATAGAATAGAATAGAATAGAATAGAATAGAATAGAATAGAATAGAATAGAATAGAATAGAATAGAATAGAATAGAATAGAATAGAATAGAGGAAGGGAGGAGAGGAGAGGAGAGGAGAGGAAAAGAGAAGAGAAGAGAAGAGAAGAGAAGAGAAGAGAAGAGAAGAGAAGAGAAGAGAATTCTTTATTGGCCAAGTGTGATTGGACACACAAGGAATTTGTCTTGGTGCATACACTCTCAGTGTACATAAAAGACATACGTTCGTCAAGAATCATAAGATACAGCACTTAATGACAGTCAATAGAATAGAATAGAATAGAATAGAATAGAATAGAATAGAATAGAATAGAATAGAATAGAATAGAATAGAATAGAATAGAATTCTTTATTGGCCAAGTGTGATTGGACACACAAGGAATTTGTCTTTAGTACATATGCTCTCAGTGTACATAAAAGAAGAGATACATTCGTCAAGAATCATAAGGTACAACACTTAATTACAGTCATAGGGTACAAATAAGCAATCAAATCATATTAGGAAGCAGTCAATATAAATCGTAAGGATACAAGCAACAAGGTTATAGTTACACAGTCATAAGTGGAAGGAGATAGGAACGATGAGAAGATTAATAGTAGTGCAGACTTAGTAAATAGTTTGACAGTGTTGTGGGAATTAGTTGTTTAGCAGAGTGATGGCGTTCGGGGGGAAAAAACCGTCCTTGTGTCTAGTTGTTCTGGTGTACAGTGCTCTATAGCATCTTTTTGAGGGTAGGAGTTGAAACAGTTTATGTCCAGGATGCGAGGGCTCTGTAGATATTTTCACAGCCCTCTTTTTGACTCGTGCAATATACAGTCCTCAATGGAAGGCAGGTTGGTAGCCATTGTTTTTTTCTGCCGTTCTAATTATCCTCCTAAGTCTGTGTCTGTCTTGTTGGGTTGCAGAACCAAACCAGACAATTATAGAGGTGCAGATGACAGACTCAGTAATTCCTCTGTAGAACTGGATCAGCAGCTCCTTGGGTAGTTTGAGCTTCCTGAGTTGGTGCAGAAAGAATGTTACATGCTTAATGTAATATAATTGATCACATGACTGATATCGTATAATATATATCTATTGAAGTACAGTAGACTCTAGGCCATACAGGCTTAGCATATAATATATTTTGTTTTTTAAGGGGTTGTCATATTACTCAAAGCCATTCAGAAATATCACGAGAGGTTTAAAATAGAATTTATTCCACTCTATTAACTCAGCAGAGAGAAATCCGTTATCGTGATGGACTTTATCTTTGGCTTTCCAGATTTCATGGATTTTTTTTTTTTTTTTTGCCCTTTTGTGTGTTTCTGGTTGGAGAATTCTAGAAGTTGAATCCACCTATCTTAAACTTGCCATGGTTATGAAATATCTTCTTAGAGTGATGACCTTGATCATCAACGCCTTTCTCTACAGGGCTTCGTGTCCTTGTCTGTATATCCTCAATTGCAAACTGCATAATCCTGATGCTTTAGTGCTTCAGTGTCTCTTTGGTGAGCCTGGCAGTTTAACCACAGTAAGACAGTCAACTTTCTTCTTTTGAAGCAGAAGAACAAAACCTTTGAAGCAATGGAGGAACCAAAGGAGACTTCAAGGGCTTCCAGAAGGCCAATAGGATACCTGTGCTAGAAGGACACATATATTGACATATAAGGTTGCATGTATGTTTGAGTGGAGATACTGGATACTCAGAGCAAGATCCCAAGTATGATATAAATTCTAGGAGTACTTCATACTTTATTCTTCTATAGCAGTGTTGGCGAAACTTTTCGGCACTGAGTGCCAAAACGGGAGTGTGTGTGTGCCGGGAAGATGATCTTCTGGTTTCCGGCACGCGCATGCATGCATACATGCCGGCCAGCTGGTCTTCGCACGTGCATACACACCAAAAAACGGAAGACCAGGTGGCTGGTGCACATGCGCGCACCAAAAACCGGAAGAGCATCTTCCCGGTGCGTGCAATGGCAGCGGGCGGCTGCTCTTCCGGTTTCTGGCGCTATCGCGTGCATGAAGACCAGATGGCCGGTGTGCCGGAACCCGGAAGAGCAACGGGCGATAGCTCCCGTGTCCGGAGAGATGGCTTTGCCTGCCACTTCCGACACGGGTGCCATAGGTTCGCCATCACGGTTCTATAGTGTAGAAGACTTTAAGATGTGTCGATGTAAGCTTCCATATCTCCTCAGCTGCTCAGTTGGCTGGAATCCTGTGAATTGAATTCCACACATCTTTAAAGTTGGTGGGATTGAGAAACATTGGTGTAGTGCAGGTGTCAGCAACCCACAGCTCCGGAGCCGCATGCGGCTCTTTCATCCCCCTGCTGTGGCTCCCTAACGGCTGAACCCACCACTGGCTGGCCCCACCCCTCGCCCTCCCCTTCCAGTCACTCCTCGCCTGGCCTGAGAGAGAGGAGAGAGAGAGAAAGAAAGCGACACACACCTGTTTCCCACAGAATACACTGGGAGCCACAAAACCTGGGTAGGCGTGGCTGGGTGGGGATCATGTGACTGGGTGGGAGTGAGTGACATCGAGTTGACCACACCCACCCAGGTTTTGTGGCTCCCGGTGTTTTCTTTTCTATGAGAAATGGGTCCAAATGGCTTTTTGAGTGTTGAAGGTTGCAGACCCCTGGTGTAGTGGATTAAAATGAAGATATTGTAGGACAGAAATGCCTTTGGGCTATCTGATCTTCATTTAATATATTTTTAGCTGACTGTGAACGAGCTGTTATTTCTCGATGTTTCATCCCTTTATGCTTCTATGAGATGGCGCTGATTTATTTATTTTTTTTTGACCTGCCATAAAGGGTTGTATCAGGGCAGCCTTTCCCCAGCTTGGTATCATCCAGGTGTATTGAGTCTGTAACTCCCAGAATTAATAAGCCAGGATTGATGAGATAATAGCTCATTCTAAGGAAAGGGCTATCGAAACTTAATTGGACATTATTAGGCCATGACTAAGTTATTCTGTTGTGTTTAGGGGAGCTTATGCATTGTCTTTTAATTTGCCCAGAGTGTATTAAAGTGGTACAAGAAGAAAAAGACGATGTAATTATGAAGTGTTATTATTGTGCAGTCAACAGAGAGCTGTTGCATTCCTTTCTGTAGAAATTTTATTGCACTTGAAGCAGCCTGCAGAAAAATGTTTACCGTCTACACGTTCCTCGGGAAGGTGAGAAAATCACTGTTGTCATAATTGTTATGGTTATAAAATTTAGCTAAGAGATAGATGCTGAAGCAGGGCAAATACTAAAAGAGCTTAACCACCCAATCAAGTATTACTGGCTTGAGTATCTGGTTAGTAGAGCATTAATTCAGCAGCTGAAAGATGACTAACCACTTGGAAGTATTCCACAAAAACTGGATGTTCTCTTTGCTAGAAATCATGAGGCGGTGGAGGAATAGTAATCGTAACCGAGTTGGAAGGGATCTTGGAGGTCATCTAGTCCAACTCCCTGCTCACTCAGGGGACCTATATTATTTCTGACAAATGGCTGTCCAGTCTCTTCTTAAAAGCCTCCAGGGATGAGGCATCCACAACTTAAGAAGGCAGATTGTTTTCACTGTTAGGAATTTTCTCCTTTAGTTCTAGGTTGCTTCTCTCCTTGATTAGCTTCCATCCATTGTTTCTTGTCTTCATTCCAGAGAGGGGTTTCAGCAGTTCTGACCAGTTCTGGAGAATCAGTAGTGGAAATTTTGAGTAGTTCGGAGAACCGGTAGTAAAAATTCTGACCGGCCCTGTCCCCATCTATTCTCTGCCTCCCAAGTCCCAGCTGATCGGGAGGAAATAGAATTCAAGTTCAGAGACTTCCATATTATACTTAGTGATTTTCAAATAAGATCTGATTTATTGGATGGGAGAAATTGTATGCATGACAGTGTTCCAGGGGTGAGTTCCACTTACATTTACTACCAGTTCGCAGTAGGAGCGCAATCGCGCACTTGCTTCACTCACACATGCAGAAGCTTCTGCACATGTGCAGGTCACCCATGATGACGTCGGGGTAGGTGGGCGGAACCTCCTGCCGTTTTTACTACCGGTTCCATAGAACCGGACTGAACCGGGAGCAACTCATCACTGCATTGTTCCTTGATTACCATCTCCTGCAGTGTGTTTCTCTCCATCACACATAAACTTCCAGTTTGTCACCGTGTTGTGTGATGGCCGAAGTTCAGGAAAATTATATTTCACCACTACTAACAATCTCCTCTTGAAGAAATCTGCATGCCTTCCCCACTCCCCTCTTCCTCAGGAATTAGAACTACACCTAAAAGTCATTTAATTCAATGTGAAAATGTCAACATACTACCTTAGTTTCTCATGGCATCTCACATGTTACAGCTACTTGGAGGCTGAGATGAACCATTTGTCCAGGCTTCCCACCAGGCGCATTTGTAAATCTCATCTCCCCAAACATATAATCCCTTATTCAAGATTTGCTTTACTCGACAAAAAGCTCAAGCACAGTACTACTCAGCAAAAATTAGTCTCTGCTGAAAACAAGAATAGAGCTGAATAAGCAGCTACTGCAGTACATAGAAGTCAAGGCCCATAATAGAACTGCACTCTAGGATTTAAAATCTGGACTTTTTCCTCCCACTTTTCCAAGTGAACAGATACTTGGCTGTTCTCTCAGTGGCTTTAGAAAGCGTCTCATCTATGTTTCTCATCTATGATCTAACAGTTTTCTCTACCCTGGGAAGCAATGATTCCTGCCTCACCAGCCTCGTTCCTACAGTAGTGTTTGCCATTTCCCTTTCCCGCCATAAGAATATAAATAAATCCCATAATGTTTTGTATAAGAGACCTAAGGATGGAGAGTCAGATCTTGGAGGTAGACCAGACCAGGAAGCCAAAATTATG
Source organism: Pantherophis guttatus (assembly GCF_059756535.1). Classification (NCBI taxonomy): domain Eukaryota; kingdom Metazoa; phylum Chordata; class Lepidosauria; order Squamata; family Colubridae; genus Pantherophis; species Pantherophis guttatus. Next base: position 71,605,305 of record NC_142070.1, on the reverse strand, counting down.
AATGCTAATACTACTTTTATTATAAGGTTCCTGGAACAGAATTTTGCAAAGTCTGAATGCATATCCCAGCCTCTCTCCCTTTGTAAGAACTACCGTGTTTCCCCGAAAATACAACCTACTCAGAAAGTGTTGTGACCTAGGCCCAAATAGTTATCACCAGACACAATCAGTCCCAAACAAACATATTTTATTAGAACAGCTGAGAATTACTTCATTCTCATCTTAGTCCAAATTAAGTCCAAAACAAATCCTTCATAAACAGTCCTTCGGCCTTATCACCAACCTTTAGTCTTCTTTGGCACCCTGCCAAAGGCTTTTCTTGGCAAAAGTTCAGAAGCAAGAGATGCTGACAAGAAACAAATGTAGCAACGTTGCTTTCCTATAAAGAGTCCAAGAGCCTTTGCTGCTCTTTTAAGCCTTCTGGGAGGGGCCAGTCATCTCCTAGCCTTACTCCCGAGTCGTCCTTTTTGCTTTAGCTTGTTCTTGCCTTCTGGCAGCTCTTTACATGCGTGCACTAGGAACAGGCTGCTCCTGTTCCTCTGCCTCTCTGCTATCCACCTCTGGAGGTTCCAGAGTCCGCGCATCACTCCCAGATGGCCCTGGCCCCACTCTGCCTCCGACGCAGAGCCCTCATCCGGGCCTTCCTCAGACTCCAGGACTGGCCCATTGTCCTCCCCAGCCTCCTCACTGTCCGACTCTGCTGCCAGCTCCGCAGGCTGCTGGCGGACCACAACAGAAAGTAAGCCCTAGCTTGATTTTTACACTTGCGCCCAATATAAGCCTTACCCCCCAAAATAAGCCCTAATTAAGACCCCGCCCACTCCAGGGTGCAGTAGTAAAATTAAGCTAGGGTGGGGATGGGGGAGCTGCCGTATTATTCACCTTCGGATAGTTGCAGCCAGGCCCCGCACACCTCGGCCCATTTCTTTTGCTGCAGCTGGCAAGGCTTTCCTGAATGCCTCTGTCGCCAATAACAGCGCTAGATTCGGGTCGATCCAGAGCTCTGTTATTGGCTATAGAGGCCTTCGGGAAAGACTTGCTGGCTGCGGAAGAAATGGGCCAAGGTGTGCGAGATCTGGCTACAACTATCCGAAGCCGAAGAAGATCCTGAAGGCCTCTTTGATAGCGAAAAGGAGGCCAGGGGTGACACAGGCAAGTGAGCTGAGTCTGTGGACGACACCCCCACCCACCCACCCCCAAAAATAAGACCTTGTGCCTTTTTTGGTGGCAAAAAATATATAAGACAGGGTCTTATTTTCGGAGAAACACAGTAGAGGGTGAGGGCTGAGACACTATCTCAAATTACATTTCTGCCTTGGATTTAAATTGATATTATCCAATTGCTGCCTTATTTGTGACTCTTCCTCCTGTTCCTCGAGCTTATATGGAGCCTCTGAGTTTTTCCCACTCTTCCTTGCAGAATTTTTCTAGAAACCTCCACAGGTCCTCTTGCATGCACTGGATGTTTAGAACTTCGCAAACCAAATTTTTAATAATAATAAAATCCAAGGACTGCGAAAACCATTCTAAAGAGATTTGTTTTTCTTTTAAGTACTCGATGGTTGTTTTAGAGCTGTGTTTTGGATGGTTCTTTCGTCGAATAATCTTTTAAACTTCTGTTCAGGGAATTCTTTCATGCATACAGTTTTGCCATGCAACTCTATTTTCTGCACTAACCGCAGAGGTGGCATGAATTAACCCAGCCTGGTTCTTCTACCAGCCAACTCGTTCACCTGAATCCAATTCTGGATTGCTTGTTTCTTCTTCCAAGCCAGTATGTCAAAATAAAACTCACTGTGATTCTTTTGTATGAATGGGAAAAATAGAAAGAAATGGTATTCCTAATTGCATCCCTTCCTCCTCTTAAAAACAAAACTCTTTCTTGAACCTTTTTTTCTCCTGCATTATAGTGCCACCAGAGTGAAAAATGTGTTTTCAAAATTAACAATTAAGTCTTCAGGAGATATTTGTTTGTGTGTGTGGTATGTGGTGTTGTGTAATATAGCCATTCAACAGAAGAGAGAGGGGCACCCAGAAAGGGAACACTTAAATGAATAATGTCACAAGTGATGAAAAGGAATGAAATAATAAGCTGAAATAGCTACAGTGCCAATAAAGCTACAAGGAACAAACAAGAAGATAAATTGACTTAGATCTTGGTATACTTTAAGTTAGCTAATGATATAAATGGGAGAAAACATTGCTAACTTGGGATTCTGCTCTTAGAATAGATAAACATTCCCAGAGGAGTTGCCATAAAACTTTTTTTTTTTTTGACGGTATAATCGGATCCATTAAATATTGTCCACAGTTGATGATTGTATGTCCTCCAGGTCAAAATCATCACAAAGCAATGACAGCAATTATGCCTTAGAGGTGAACTGTGGTACTTTTGAAGGTGGATCATTGGAATAAACGCAGCAGAAATGTCTAACAATGGCAGTTAGTTTAACTGCATTAGCTTCTGTTTTTAAATTATTATTGTTATATTACTATTATTATTATTGTTATTGTTATTTACTTTATTCATTAAACATGAAACTCAGTCAACTGAACATTCAAAAATGCATCACAAATACCATTGACTGGTGCTAATGGGTGATACGGGTTGCTGCCAGTGTCCTAGTTATCAACCAAGTACCTTCTTAAGATGTACGATGTTCCAAGTAGTGCAGTTTTTTGCAGTTCTGCTGGTGTTATTGCAGGAAGCTGCAATTTGCTGATGTATCTTATAAAATTCTTGGACATGGTACCAAGTGCCCCGATGACAATGGGTATCACTGTTACATGTTTCATCCATAGCCATGTAGTTTCGATGGCCAGGTAGCAATATTTCATGATTTTTTCTAGTTCTTTTTCTTCTTTTTCTTTTTCATCATCATCATCATCATCATCATCATCATCATCATTATTATTGATTAATCTTTAGTGAGATTCACAGCCTTTGAGGCTGGTTAATAGCTCAGCAGCTCAAGTCCTAACCAAGGACCTAGGAACTGTTAAGGTATCGTTGGAGGATGTAAGCTGTTCCGAGTAAGGTGGTTTTTTGTAGAGTCAAAATGTTCAAGTCCGGCAAATTTAGAATTTCTAAATAGTGGGGTAGCCCTTTGGGTATTGCTCCAAGGGCTCCAATTACAATCGGGACAACTTCAATATGCAAGTCCCGGTACTTTATGATTTTTTCTTGCTGCTTATCTTCAATCTGTGCATCACCAGGTATTGCAATGTCAATGAACCATACTTTTTTCTTTTCAACTATTGTTATGTCAGGTGTGTTGTGGACCAAGTGCCTGTCAGTCTGAATCCTAAAGTCCCACAAGATCTTGAGTTTCTCATTCTCTAAAACTTTCTCAACCTGATGTTCCCAGTGGTTTTTGCTGTACTCAAATCCAAACTTCTGGCACAATTTCCAGTGAATGATCTTAGCAACACGGTCATGGTGTTGTAGGTAGTCAGTTTGTGAAATTTTGCTGCACCCACTGATCAGGTGGTCGACTGTCTCATCTTTCTCATTGCAGAGGCGGCATTTGCTGTTGGTGGTAACATGTTGAATTTTTGCCTTCATGCAGTTTGTGGCTAGGGCTTGTTCTTGAGCTGCCAAAATAAAGCTTTCTGTTTCTTTTTTCAGTACTCCTGATCTCAACCAGTTCCAAGTTAGTTTCTGGTCAGCTTTGCCTTCAATACTTTTCAAGTATTGGCCATGCAGAGCTTTGCTTTTCCAATTTTCAGCTCGCTGCTCAATTACTTCTTTCCTATATTCTGCTTTTGTTTTAGTTGTCTTTAAAAAGCCTCCTTTATTTACTTCCTTAATCATTGGTTCTTCACTTTTCTGGATGTAATCATTCAAGCTGCATTTTTCTTCTTCCACAGTCTGCTTTACTTGTAGGAGTCCTCGACCACCCTCTGCTCTTGGTAAATATAATCGGTCAACATCACTTTTAGGGTGCAAGGCATGATTCATTGTCATAAGCTTCCTTGTTTTTCTGTCCAAATTGTCTAACTCCATCTGGGTCCAGTCAATTATTCCTGCAGAGTATCTAATCACAGGTATAGCCCAGGTATTTATGGCTTTTATGATGTTTCCTCCACTCAATTTGGACATTAATATCTTACGAATTCGCCGAATGTACTTGGCTGAAGTTAATTCCTTGACTTTATTATGCATTAAGTCAGAGGCTTCTAAAATCCCCAAGTACTTGTAGCCGCCTTCTGATTTTACTGCCTTTATCATTTCTTCATTCTCTAGTTCTATTCCATCCTCTTCTAGAATAATAATAATAATAATAATAATAATAATAATAATAATAATAATAATCGTTGTTGCTGTTGTTGTTGTTGTTATTATTATTATTATTATTATTATTATTATTATTATTATTATTTACAAAAAATAGAAACTTATATATGCCAGTTCTTTAAGTGGTTTTGGCCTTCATATGCATTGAGATCTTCCAAAGAATCTAGGATGCCATCATGTATTAACATAATATATGTGCGGATCTGGCCTTTTTGTAATTGACAGATGGAAGTTTTATCAATGTACAGATTGATAAATAAAGTGCTGTCCAAGAGTTTTTGGTATGGCACCCAGAGTGCTGATAACCATTAGAGTCACCACCGCCAGTATATGCCATAATCTTGCAATCTTTCAATTTCTCAGCTCTTGATGTTTTGGGATCTACCCCAAGTTTTTTATTCTACTATCTCCTGGTATGGCTGCATCAAATTATCCATACTTTCTCCTTTTCAACTACAGTTAAATCTGGTGTGTTATAAGCCAAGAAGCTATCAGTTTGTATTTGGAAATCCCACAATATTTTAACCCGCTCGTTCTCGACTACATTTTCAACTCTTACGTTCCCATCAATTAAATTTAACTTAATTGGCAGGAACGTGATAATTTTTACAGATTGAATCATTTTGGCGACTGTGTTACGTCATCGTTATTGTCAGTTTGGGCGATCTTTTTGCACGAATTAATACAATCAGGGCCAGAACTGAACAATCTACAAATAATTTGTTGTTTTATTTCTCTGTTTCATGCCAACTAGTGGTCATGTGGAACCTGGCAACCCAGATATGATAACCTTATATGAAGTCAAGCCTATGAAGAATATCCAAAATGGGCTGTTTCGGTATGATGTCAGCTCTTTGAGGTAGAACCAGGCTCAGAAATCAACTCCACAAGTGGCTAAAATTACTTTTACTGAGTGGCTATAATAACAGAATCTTGCAAGCTTGATTGTATTGTAACTCATCCTCAGGGGTGAAATGCTACCGGTTCGCTCCGGTTTGGGCGAACCGATAGTGCTAAAAACTACCGGTTCGGGCAAACTGAGAGTAAAAAAAAAAAAAGCTACCGGTTTCTCCAAACTGGTATTTCTGACGATCAGCTGTGCAGCGGGGTTTAGCTTTGCTAGAAAGCAGGAAATCCTGCTTTCTAGCAAAGCTAAATCGTGCACCACGGCTGATCCTCTCCTCCCTTCTACTTACCTTCCCATGCTTCCTTTTGGCATGCAGTGCGCATGCGTAGCCAGCGAACCGGTAGCAAACCAGTTTGGATTTCACCACTGCTCATCCTCCTTCTAATGCTAGCTCAGCCAATTAGGAAGGTGCCTGTCTGAGCCTCTTCAAAAATACTATCGGTTTTTTGTGTACTTAAAATATGTCTTGACTCCTCACTTCGGCAACTTCCAGCGTGCTGGAATGAGGGGGGAAGCTCAGCAGAATGAAGAGCCATTGTGTGGCTTGAAGTTAAACTGTAAAAGCTTTTTTTATTGGAACTGCTACAAGCATGGGTGCCCAACAGATGCAGAAAATCAAAATCCTAGCCAGATCGTTGCAATTGAACTGCCATCCAGAATTTTTTAAATGCCATCATCTTAATTTTTTTTTTTTAGCCTCCCTTATGGATGTTCTGAAAGGGACACGGTGGCTCAGTGGCTAAGACGCTGAGCTTGTCGATCGAAAGGTCGGCAGTTCAGCGGTTCGAATCCCTAGTGCCACCTAACGGGGTGAGCTCCCGTTACTTGTCCCAGCTTCTACCAACCTAGCAGTTCGAAAGCAGGTAAAAAATGCAAGTAGAAAAATAGGGACCGCCTTTGGTGGGAAGGTAACAGTGTTCCGTGCGCCTTTGGCGTTGAGTCATGCCGGCCACATGACCATGGAGACGTCTTCGGACAGCGCTGGCTCTTCGGCTTTGAAACGGAGATGAGCACTGCCCCCTAGAGTCGGGAATGACTAGCACATATGTGCAAGGGAAATCTTTAACTTTACCTTATGGATGTTCCTGTTTGCAAATAATGATCCATTTAAAAGCTTGGGTAGCCTAGATCCAACAGAGAATGTTTGACAGCAAACTGAAATTTAAAGAGATACATGACATTGTATTAGGAGCTCCCACCTACAGGCAAGTTGGTTTTATTTTTTAAAGCCTGCGCCCTTTTTCTGCTATTAATCTGGTTTCGCTCTCATTCTGCCATTCAACTCTTCTGAAAACATTCTCTTACTGGGGGGCGAGGGGGGGAAATCAGAGTTTCTCTCTTAATCTAAGCAAGTAAAAATTCCCCTTTCTCTGCCCTTGCAACTTAAGACAAAGTAAAATAGTAGATAGGAAACAATTTGATAAGATTACAAAGCTAAATAAACCTGGATAGCATCAGTAAAACGGGGAGTGTTTATTTTTGTATGTTAGCCTAGGAAATGATTGATGGCAGGTTAATGGATTTGGTCATGGGCAGGGCAGGCAAATAAACCATCTTCCTTAGCTATTGATTCCAGTTTCTTCCTTCCAAAAGAATGGATCTTGTGCTCTCCTTCTAATTTACAATTGCTGGCATTCCCGTGCGCTTTATGGTTAGGATGTGGATAAAACTTAGCGAGTTTTTTTGAAGACTATATTTTTGGGCCTCAAAAGGATGAGAGCATTCATTACTTTTGCAGCAAAAGGCCCGCAATGGAGTAGAGGGAGGGTGTGTGAGCACAGCTCTCTGAAGCACTGTCTGTGAGAACCATAATGTGCCATTTTTCGTGAAGCGAGAAAACTTGCCCTTTCTGGAACACATTTGTCCCTCTCTGATTCTATTTGAATTTGAATTTGTGGGAGAATAATGGCCTCTTTCTTTTTCCCCAGGGCACCAATGCCTCCGCTCTGGAAAAAGACATTGGGCCAGAGCAATTTCCACTTAATGAACACTACTTTGGACTGGTCAACGTAAGTATTATCGCTCCATTCTGCCTTCCCTAACATAGTGCCCTGCAGATATTTAGATATCAGCCTAGGAGTGAAATCTATTTACCTTCCCTACCAGTTCGGAGGTGCACACGCTGTGCGCGTCGCATATGCGCGCTGACCCTCCGCGCATGCGCAAACCCTTCTGCATATGCGCAGAGGGTAAAAAACAGGTTACTTCCTGGTTAAAACCAGGAAGCAACGATGACCGGGCGGGTGGGCAGAGCCTCAAGCTGTCATTGCTACCGGTTCTCTAAACCAGCAGCCATCATCGCTACCAGTTGGGCCGAACTGGGAGCATTTCAACCCTGTATCAGCCCCTCACTACTTAGTAGCAATCCTTTAGCCAAGCCAGCTGAGGGTCATAGGAGTTAGGCAGCATAACTGAAAGAAACTGGGCTGGGGAACATTGACATTTGAGAGTGTATCTTCCCCTGAAAAGGGTAAATTTGCAGATAATGAGGGTTAAATTTGCAGATATTGGGGGACAGCCTGAAAGTTGAAGAATCTATTACAAAGTTGTAAAGGGGTTTTGACTAAATGTGGATCAGTGCAATTAAGATAGTGGATGCAGATGTGTATGGAAGCTGCATTCTCATGTCCTTGCGAAGAACGTACTGTACTTAACTCTAAGGTGCTTTTCGAAAGAGGCAACTGGACTTCCTCGTTTTTCTTTGAAGACGTCTCGCTTCTCATCCAAGAAACTTCTTCAGCTCTGACTGGATGGTGGGGAATGGAAAGAAATTTTTTTGCACTGCTCAGGTGACCCTGAGGACACAGATAAACCAGGGGTGAAATTCATCAGGTTCTGACGGGGTTCTGGAAAACCGGTAGTGGAAATTTTGAGTAGTTCGGAGAACCAGCAAATACCACCTCTGGCTGGCCCCAGAGTGGGGTGGGAATGGAGATTTTGCAATATTCTTCCCCCAGGAGGGGGGAGGGAATGGGGATTTTGCAGTATCCTTCCCTGCCACGCCCACGAAGCCACACCATGCCCACCAAGCCACGCCCATAGAACTGGTAGTAAAAAAGTTTGAATTCCACCACTGAGATAAACCTCTAAGTGGCCTCAACCACTCTCTAAAAGGATGCAAATGACCAGCCTATCTGCAAGGAGTATAAATCCTTCCATTCCCCACCATCCAATCAGAGCTGAAGAAGCTTCTTGGATGAGAAGTGAAACATCTTCAAAGAAAAACAAGAAAGTCCTCTTGGAAAAAAAAGCACTTTCGGGACAAACATGACCTGGATGACTGAGAATCTCCATGGACGTTTTGTACTTAATGTGAAGGTCTGAAAGGACACCAAGTTCATTTACCGATTCAACAAGGAAAAAAAATCTGCCTCTGCCTCCCAGAAATTTGCCTCCTTACAGCAAACAGCCTGTTTCAGTTTCAGCACCGCCTGATTAGCACAAGAAAAAAAATCTGCCTCTGCCTCCCAGCAATTTGCCTCCTTGCAGCAAGCAGCAAACAACGGAAGTCAAAAATGGGGGGCGCGGAGGCAGCAATAGGCAATGGCAATCCCTGTAGCCTGAAACAGCTGATGGCTTGGGAGGCCGATCCAACCGACAATCAGCTGCTTATGCTGAAGCTGAAAGTGAAACGGGCTGTTTTCTGTTTGCTGCAAGGAGGCAAATTGCTGGGAGACAGAGGCGAAAGGGTGGAGGGTGGCAAAGGCGGGGCTACATTCGGTGTATAAGACGCACCCAAATTTTCACCCTCTTTTGTGGGGGGGGGGAGTGTGTCTTATACTCTGAAAAATATGATTTAATACCAAATCAGATGACAATTAAGACACCTGTAATCTCCATTCATTCATTGATTGGTTGCTTGAGTAATGATTAGCAGTGGTAGGAGAATAAAGAGCAAGTTGGATTAATAATCAGATGTTGCATTAGCTGGTTTTTTTTCATCCGTTGCTTATCTCTATGCTTGTTTGCAGTTTGGCAATACGTGTTACTGTAACTCCGTCCTGCAAGCTCTGTACTTCTGCCGGCCGTTTCGGGAAAATGTGCTGGCGTATAAGGCCCAGCAGAAAAAGAAAGAAAACCTCCTGACGTGTCTAGCAGATCTTTTCCACAGCATTGCTACACAGAAGAAGAAAGTTGGGGTGATTCCTCCCAAAAAATTCATCTCAAGGCTACGGAAGGAGAATGGTATGTGTAGATCCAAGCTGTTCAAGCCGATGGTGAATGGACCTACATGATTACTTTTTCAGGGTGCAGTCTGATATATGTCACATAGTTTACGTATACCATATGTACTGTATTTTTCGGAGTATAAGACACACCTTTTCCCCCCAAAAAAAGAAGGTGAAAATCTGGGTGCATCTTATACTCTGAATGTAGCCCCGCCGTTTCAGAGGCTGAAAAAAGCCTTTGAAATGGAGCTTCAGGAAAAAAGCCTCCAAAATGGAGCTTCAGAAAAAAAGCCTTCGAAACGGAGCTTCAGGAAAAAAGCCTCCGAAACGGAGCTTCAGAAAAAAAGCCTTCGAAACGGAGCTTCAGAAAAAAAGCCTCCGAAACGAAGCTTCAGAAAAATAGCCTCTGAAGCCTCCGTTTCAGAGACTGAAAAAAAAAGCAAGGCACAGAGCTCACAACCAATGAACCTGTTGCTAAAATTCACCTCTGGGAACAGTTTATTGGGGGTATTCTGGGAGGCCGATCCACCCGCCAATCAGCTTTTTTATTATTTTCCTCTTATTTTCCAGAGACTCCTAGAGAGGCTCCTAGAGACTCCTAGAGAGGCTCCTAGAGACTCCTAGAGAGGCTCCTAGAGAGGTTCTGGAGGCGGGGGACAGCAAAAAATGTCACTTCCTGTCCCACCGAGAGTTGGGAAATGGGCCCTTTCAGCTTCCATAGGGCCTCCAAGGGAGTGGGAAAGGCTGTTTTCGCCCTTCCCAGATGCATAGAGACGACCTGGAACCAGGTAAGAAAGAAAAACGGGCCTACCAGGCCATCATGTGCCAGGAGCGGGGGTGGGTGGGGTTGTGTGCGCATCCACGTGGGCACTTGCGCGCGTGACCCTCCCCCGCCCCCCCCCCCCCTGGCACGCGATGGCAAAAAGGTTAGCCATCACTGATCTAGGTCCTCATTTTACCAACCTTGGAAGGATGGACAACTGAGTCAACCTTGAGCCTGGTGAGATTTGAACTGCCAAATTGCAGGCAGCCGGCAGTCAGCAGAAGTAGCCAGCAGTACTGCACTCTAACTACTGCGCCTACCACTGCTCAATATGGTGGTTTAAGACATTTCTTTCTTCTGGTATAAAAAATGTCCTTCATCCAGGAGTTGCCTCACTCAAGGCACTACCTGGAATGATCATGAGATCTCAAGGAATCCTGTAAAGGATCCATGATCAGCCATGAAACGACAGCTGTTAGGATCCTCATGTTTGCTAACCATCCTGACTGCCAATACCCGTCACAGTAAAAAGAACTGGTCCTAGGATTGTAAAGCCTGAAGAGAAAAATGGGCTTCTGGTTTTTCTTAATTTGATTTTTTTTATTCCTTTCATTCTTTTTTTTCTGTATTGATTTCTCTTGTTTCTTTATCCCTGTTGTTAACAGACCAGATTTGTGTGCACTACAAAACGGACGGCTCTAGCCATCTTTTACATAAATAAATAACATCCTTTTCTTTTTCCTTTTCTTTAAAATAGATCTTTTTGACAACTACATGCAGCAGGATGCTCACGAATTTTTGAATTACTTGCTGAACACGGTTGCCGACATTCTACAAGAGGAGAAAAAGCAGGAGAAACAAAATGGCAAACTGAAAAATGGAAACATGAACGAAGCAGAAGAGAACAACAAACAGGAGCTCACCTGGGTGCACGAGATTTTTCAAGGAACCTTGACCAATGAAACGAGATGTTTGAACTGTGAAACTGTAAGCATTGGCAGGATTAAAGCAAGAATTACCTGTAAACAGCTGGATAATCCTTGCATAGTCAAAGAAATCTCTTCATTTATAAAGTAGGATGGTCCTAGTTGGTAACGACAATATTTATTTATTGTGTGTGTGTTTGGGACCATTTATCTGTCCCCATTTATTGTGAAAATTATTTTTTAAAGGGACTGCTGATCTCTCAGTCTAGTTCCTTTATATATGCAACGAGCACGGTGCATAATTTTAGTATACAAATCTCTATGCAGAAAGCAGGCACGTGTACATAATTTAAATATGCAAACCTGTACAAAGAGCACACGTACATACGTTTAATATGCAAACACCTGCAGGAATTTCTGGACTTACGACCACAACTGCAACTAGAATTTGGGTTGTTGAGTGAAGTGATTGTTATGTGAGACACTCGTGTGACCACTTTGCTCAATGACTGCAGTCCCGGCTCTCTCAGTTGCCCTTGTTAAACAATTCTGTGGGTCATTAAGGGGAATACAGGGATGCCTTGGGGTGGTGGAGGCCAGGACCTGCTGCCTACCCCACCACGCCCAGCAAGGCTTGACCTGTTACAGGGCCTGGCAACATTCATAGATTGGTCCACTTAACTTTGCATTTTTTTTTTGCAGCTGGGTATGCATTAGCGGCATGCCCAGCTAATGTGAGGCACACTCTTTCTACAGTGGCTGCCTTGCACAAGTGGGTGTTCAGCTCTTCCATGCAAACAAAGGAACTTCTGTAGGGTGCAGAAACAGAGGTCAGATCTTAAGGACCGGAGCTCTGTTTCTGCATCCTGCAGAAGAAGTACAGTTCTTTGTGCACAGAAGCGAACTCCTTTAGTGGGAAGCAGAAACGGAGCTTAAATCTTCGCAGAAGGATGCCAATTCCCTTCAGCCAGTGCCCAGAGACAAGAGGGAATTCTATCCCCAGGTGACAACAACATGCAACCTTCACTGCCAGGTTCTCCACTGACTTTCTGGGGAAGCCGGCAGAGAAGATTGCAGGGAGCTTGGCAAATGATGGTAAGTATGAACAGTATTGCCAAGCAATCACTCGATGGGCAGTGCAACATTTTGTGACAGCCAGAAGTGTTTTTCAGACCGTAGAGCACTCTTTCCCAGGCCATCGTAATTTGGAAGAGTCATTTAACAACTACCCGTGTTTCCCCAAAAATAAGACTGGGTCTTACATTAATTTTTGCTCCAAAAGATGTGTTAGGGCTTATTTTCCAGTTAGGTCTTATTTTCGGGAAAATATGGTACTAAATGCGTTCATCTGGATGATGATCTTAACTGGGGCTTATTTTTGGCATAGGGCTTATATTATGAGCATCCTGAAAAATCATACTAGTGCTTATTTTCCAGTTGGGTCTTATTTTGGGGGAAACAGGGCATTCATAACTCAAAGGCTACTTGTATGCAAGCATGTAACGTGTGTACATACTTTTAATATACAAATCTACAACTTTGGAAAAGGTTTAAAGATTAAGCCAGCGCGCAGCTGAGGGTTACTTGGAAGACACCCTTCAATCTTTGCACAAAGACAGCCCTTCTCCATTGCTGAGTGAGGCAGCCACATCTTTTTCAGGCTTCTGAATGAAAAAAAGATGCCACCAAATGAAGAAGTCACCTTGTTTGAGTGTACGTTAAGCAGAGTTGCCTTTCTTGTCTTGGGCAAGCTGAACAAAATTGTGGCCATTTTAATAAGAGCAACCAATCTAAGGCAGCCACTAGATGGCAGCAAAGAGATATGGAGAAAACTAATTTTTGGCTGCCATCTAGTGTCGTCCAGATATTTTGCTGTGGTGCTTTTAAGTATTGCGGGGAAGGATTGCATTTGCTTGAAGTTTGCGAAACATTTCTGAAATGTGTAGTTTAAAATCCAAAGAGGTTGGAGGTTTTTTATGACATCAGGCTGGGTATGGCATCCAATGGAAGAGCAGATTCAATGTTCTGCCCCAGCTATGGACCCCAAAGAATGCAGCACAAAGTCTGTACAAACCTTAGTTTACTAAATTAAATCAGTCTTTTTCAAACAAAGGCTGTTAATTAACTTTCTTAACAGCCTACAAGAATCCAAAGAATAAATAATCGTAATCTTACTATGGTTGGCAGAAAGCCCAGAAGCAATTTGCAGGAAACTGATAAGAGAACTAAGATCAGGACACGAAGGAGAGTGAATGAAGTTGTTCCCTGCAAATTGCTTCAGTCGTAGTCCTTCCTTAAATAGGCTAAGGGAGTGGCCAATTAGCCCCAAGCCTTACTCTTGAGGAGACCTCCTCCTGAGGAGCCACTCCTGCCTTTTGGCAGCTCTGCGCGCCCATGCATCGAGAAGAGGCTCCTCCTTTTCTTCCTCTTCACTTATGGGAGCTTCTGGAGGTTCTGAAGGCCCTGGCTGAATCCACGCCTCTTGCACCACATCTTCTCCAGCCTCCTCATTGTCTGACTCGAGTGCCAACTGCACAGGCTGTTGGCGCAGCACCACACCAGCCTCCTCACTGTCGGAATCAGCTACCAGCTGCACAGGCCGCTGACCGGCAACACTCAGAGAGAACTACTCTTCGTAGGTGTAGGAGATGACCAGCCTGAGTGTTGTGGTCTGCTGGCGGCCTGCAGAGCTGGCAGCAGAGTCAGATAGTGAGGAGGTTAGGGAGGAACATGGGCCAGTCCTGGAGTCTGGGGAAGGCTCGGACGAGGGCTCTGCGTTGGAGACAGAGAGGAGGCCAGGGCCATCTGGTAGTTATGTGCTGCCTCTGGAGCTTCTGGAATCTGATATTAGCGAGGCAGAAGAACAGTGTGAGCCTGTTCCCAGTGTGCGCATGCGCAGAGCTGCCAGAAGGCAAGAACAATGAAGGAAAAAAAGGGTGACTCAGGAGTAAGGCTTGGAGTTGATTGGCCCCTCCCATGACATAAAAGAGGAGCAAACGGGCGAGAGCCTTTGCAGGAAGCAATTAGTTCATATAGTCAATGCGAGCTCTGAGAAGTCCGTTTGACTCTGCTCCGTTTGGCCTTGCAAAATTCATTGACAATTAGGTCTCTGGCAGCGTTTCAAGGGAGCTAAAGGTGGGGGTTTATCAACTTTACCCTGAAAGACTGTGTCAACTCGATCAGACATCTGTCGGAATCTTCACAGACTGTTTGTGGATCATTACGAGCTGTAAATGACCATAATTCACAACTGTCTCAATAAAAGAGGATTTTTTGGGGATTAAAATTGTGGTTTATACTTCCTCAGGAAGCCTAGGTCACAACACTGAACCCGAAGGAGGGGTCAAACGCATCATAAGTCATGAGTCCCTGCGCGCCCACCAGAGATCTAAATCCATCCCAACTTAACTCCTGCTAATTTCCCTTGACCATTAGAAGTTCAGGTTCTTGTACCTTTAATAAATAAATCTCATTTGAACTCCCCGATTCTCCTGATTTCCCTGCTGCTTGACAATCGCCTCTTTTCAGTAGGTCAGGTGCAGAATTAAGTTAGAATTATTTGCCTTCAGCGAGAATTGGACTGAATATAATAGTAGCAGGCATGAAACTTTAATGCGATAATGAATTAATTTCTTGACATTCCCTAGACCAGCGGTTCTTAAAGTGGAGGTTAATTTCGACATACCCCAGGGGTAATAGAGCCATCTGTCATTGCTGGTTTGTGGATCAAAGATCCAGTTTGGTACTTGTGCTTCTGTAAACAACAGAGCGGATGTTATTTGGGAGGGGAGAAAAAACTACAGATAGTCCTTGAATTATAACCATAATTGAGGCTGGAATTAGAATCGTATGTCATGCCAGTCGGTAAGCAGGTAACATTGTAGTCATTAACTACAATCCATTAGCTACAATGGGCATATTTTTGCCGGCAACCAGAAGTGTATGCCCATTTCTGGCAAAAGCAATAAAAAAATAACATAAATAAGAATCATGGGACTGCGGGACACAAATCCAGGTCATAATCAGATCTGAGAAGGTTTGTTGTAACTTTGGATGGTTGCTAAGCAACAGGCCATAAACTGAGGAGTACTTGTATTGGAGACTGGGAAAAGAGTTAATTGGGTCAAACAGTTTAAAACCTGCCCTAGACTTTTGGGTGTGTTTTAAATTTCCTTTGGGTGTGTTTTAAATTTAAATTTACTTATGGATATCTTTCAGATTTTTCAGGTTTGTCCTTTATTTTTCCCCAAGAAAAATAGTCACAGTAGCTAGCCGTGAACTTCTATGGATGATGATGATAATCATCGTCATCTTTATTCCACCTTTTTTAAAATAGAACAAGGTGGCAAACATTCTTAATAATATTTCCTCTTCGTATTTTCCCCACAGAAACAATCCTGGGAAGTGGATTGGGCTGAGAGAGAGAATGACCCAAAACTTACCCAGACGGTTTTCACAACTAACGATAAAAATATAAAATAAAACCCTGCCTTAGAGTTATGTCGAACACACAGTCACAGTTACAAAATCTGAACCATGATTAGATGTTACCCCTGCATTGGACCACAAATGCCTGAGCAGGGGGTTGGACTAGAAGACCTCCAAAGTCCCTTTCAACTCTGTTATTCTATTCTAAATGCAAATCTGTGATTGTAGAAATTCATGTGGCAATAATTTGGATTGGGGAAGTTGGCTGCCTCAGTGTTTCTCTAAGATCCAGGGAGGCCTTCCTGGTGTATTGACAGGATGAGAATAGGGCAGTGGTGGGTTCCTCCCGGTTCGGTCCAGTTTGGCCGAGCCGGTAGCGGTGACGATATGACGTCACCGAAGTGGTTCTCCCCCCCCCCCACCCACGTTATTCTTACCTTTTATTTGGTCCCACCCCCAATCTATTGCTGCCTCCTGAGTCCCAGCTGATGACTAGAGGGAAAAAAACTGTTTAAACTCTTGCCGCGGGGCTTCAAAGGGCCGTCCTACAGCTGATCAGTGGTAAAAGCAAACAAATGAGTCGGGTCGTAAGTGCGAGGACTGGTCGTAAGTGCAAGGACCTTCCAGAAATGACTCTGACCAGCTAGCCACACCCACCTAGTCACATGACATCCAAGCCACACCCACAAAATAAGCCACGCCCACAGAACCAGTAGTAAAAAAATTAGAACCCACCCCTGGAATAGGGTAAATTAAAATGTTGCAATGCTTTAAAATGCTATTAAATCTTGTTTTTTTTTTGGGCAGGTTAGCAGCAAAGATGAAGATTTTCTTGATCTCTCTGTTGATGTAGAACAGAACACATCCATAACTCACTGTTTAAGGTAAACGCATTTTCACGACCGCCGGCATCGTTTTTGCTTTACGGTTATTAAAGATTAGTGGGTTACGAAAAGAAAAAAAAAGTTATATAGGTGTTTCAGAACGATGTAGCAAAAGTCAAACAAAGAAGCGTCATTGAAGCTTTTCTTGGCAGGCAAGGAAGTCAGAGAATGAATGGTATGACAGAATATTTGGCAAAAGACAAATGTCTTTGAATGCCTCTGTTATTTGCTTCAGAGAAGTCCCATCGATTGTAACAGGATTAGTCAGAATCAAATAGATTGAGAATAAGACACACACAAAGGAAACCCAACCGGAGAAACTCATCTATTATTTGTCAGACCAAAAGCCTTTTATTAAATAATATAAAGTATTTGTTCCCAAGCTTTAGAAACTGTATTTATCACAGCATTTAATTATGAAAAAGTTCTTAGTATCCATTACATCCCGTTGAATTAAATATACCCTGTTTCCCCAAAAATAAGACATCCCTGATAATAAGCCCAATCGGGCTTTTGAGCGCATGCGCTAAAATAAGCTTCCCCCCTCCCCCCAGAAAATAAGCCCTCCCCGAAAATATTTAAACGCAGAGCTGGAAATCAGGTAAGACAGCAAGAGGAGCCCCATCTTGCTCCATGCGCCCCAAAATAATAAGACCTCCCTGAAAATAAGGCGAAGAGCTTATTTCGGGGTTCAAAAAAATATAAGACAGGCTCTAATTTTCGGGGAAACACAGGTAGTATGTAATTTATATAGATTTACCAGAGTAGCACTCTTATAAGAAGAGACATGTTAAAGTCCTACTAAACATTTTTGTAAGTATTGTTGAAATTAAACTTGAGCAATGTTACTGTTCTTTCTTCCCAGTTTTATTTCTTGCTTGATTACAGGTAGTCCTGGACCATAATTGAGGCCAAAATTTCTGTTGCTAAGTGACATAGTTGTTAAGTGAATTTTGCCCCATTTTACCACCTTTCTTGCCGCAGTTGTTAAGTGAATCACTGCGGTTGTTAAGTTAGTAACACGGCTGTTAAGTGGATCTGGCTTCCCCATTGACTTTGCTTGTTTGGAAGGTTGCAAACTTCCAACTTTGCAACTTGGAAGGTTGCAAAAGGGGATCGCATGACATTGCAACTGTCATAAATATGAGTCAGTTGCCAAGCATCGAAATTTTGATCACATGACCATGGGGAGGCTGCAAAGGTTGTAAGTGTGAGAAATGGTCATAAGTCATTTTTTTTTCAGTGCCGTTGTAACTTTGCACAGTCACTAAACAAACTGTTGTAAGTTGAGGACTACCTGTAGTTTCTTTAGCTCCTTGGGCAGGTAGTTACCTGGCTTTATCTGAAAGAACAGATAAGCCCATATTTTATTTTGGGGTTAATTGTAAATACAGTGGGTTCCTTCATGCCAATGTCCTTAGGTGGGGCTGATGTGTGATGATTTTTCTCAGTCTGGCTGCAGATTGAAGTATCCATAAATTCGGCTGAATAGGTTGTAAAAAAAATGCTTTTAAAAGTAAAAAAAAAATCGCGCGCCACAGCTGATCATCCATCCCCCTCCCCCCCACTGTTCTACTTACCCCATGCCTCCTTTTGGCGTGCATGGTACACACTGGGCATCCGTGCACGCAGCGCACCTGCCCAGCCAGCGAACCGGTAGTAAACCTGTTCAGATTTCACCACTGGGGCAACATTACAAAAGCATGAATGGAGTCCTGGAAAGGGGGGGGGGGAGTTAGAAAGAAAAATGTTAGAAAGAAATTGGGAAAATGCTAATATTTTTTTTAATTTGAAATCTTGTATGGCTTATTTACTGTTTTTATGTCCGCGTTTCTGTTTCATGCCTTGCTGGCCGTGCTAAATTAGGTATCCGTATGTATTTATCCAATAAGTGAACACGTAAAGAAATTGCAGGAAGGAGGGAGTGCACCGACATTTGTGTAACAGCCTCCCAGGCTTGTTGTTTGTCCGCGCACTGATGTGAGTGCTTTGTTGTGACCCAAGCCCAAGTAGTTACTATTAAATGCAAACAGTTTGAAAACAAACAGCTGTTATTAGAACAGCTGAGAATTAACTCATTCTCAACGTGGTCCAAACTAAATTAAAGCAACTTCTTCAAAACACCATTCCTTAGTTTATCACCAACCTTGGGATAATTAGGCAAACTGCCAAAGGCTTCTCTTGGCAAAAGTTCAGAAGCAGAAGACGCCGACAAGAAATGAATACAGTGAAACAAGAAGCAGTTCTCTCAATGTTGTTTTCCGGCAAAGAGGCCAAGAGCCGTTGCTGGTCTTTTAAACCTTATGGGATCTCTTGGCCCTACTCCCGAGTCGTCCTCTCTGCTTTATCTGCTCTTGCCTTCTGGCAGCTCTTCTCATACGTGCACTTTCTAACAGGCTCCTCCTGTTCCTCTGCCTCTCTACTGTCAGCCTCTGGAGGCTCCGAAATCCGCACCTCACTCCCCGATGGCCCTGGCCCCATCTCTGCCTCCGACGCAGAGCCCTCATCCCGGCCTTCCCCAGCCTCCAGGATTGGCCCATGTTCTTCCTCAGCCTCATCGCTGTCTGACTCCGCTGCCAGCTCCGCAGGCTGCTGGTGGACCACAACATGCCTCAAGATCATTTCCCTACTCAACAGCGGGCATGAAGCTAGGGTGAAGCCAGGCGAAATGAACAATTCAAAGCCATGTCTGTGCTATTCAAAGACATCTAACAATTGGTACGTCTGTTACTTTTCAGAGACTTCAGCAACACTGAAACGTTGTGTAGCGAACAGAAATACTACTGTGAGACCTGCTGCAGCAAACAGGAGGCTCAGAAACGGTATGTGAAAAGGGTTGTTATATCACTGGGCAGCTTAAATTGCCTTCTTGGATAGATTTTCAAGCAGCGATTAAAGCAAACTCAAATCTTTTTGGCTTTAGGTCTTTGCTGAAGATCCAGTATTTTTGCTATGGTTTCTTCAACATATGTTGGAATAACATTTCAGATAACAGCAATAACACTTATACTTATATACCACTTCACAGCCCTCTCCAAGCAGTTTACAGAGTCAGCCTATTGCCCCCAACAATCTGAGTCCTCGTTTTACCGACCTCGGAAGGATGGAAGGCTGAGTCAGCCTTGAGACGGTCAGGATCGAACTCCTGGCTGTGGGCAGAGTCTACCTGCAGTGCTGCACTCTAACCACAGCACCACAGATAAAGCAAAGTCCTGCCTGTTTTGTTAAAATAAAAGTGTCTGTTTACAGAAAGTTTTTTTTTTTGCTTCGGCCTATATTTATCCAGAATTTCTTCCTATACATCCACTAAATCCAGCTTTTTTTCACCCCCCCCCCCCGAATCCCCTGTTGTCTTCTGGCTCCTGAATCTGTAGGTCTGTTACTTAAGATTGTAGATCTGTTCGTTAGGATATGCTCTCTAACCAAATTTGCAGATGTCCAGAATGGAAACTGTTAGTGTTAGTCATTCAGAACTTCCATTGATGTAATTACTGGTCCATGAACTGCAATAAAAGTTAATTTTATTTTCTTCAGGGCACAAACACGTATGGTCATTAGAACGGCTAAGTTCTAAGAGCCTTGGTAGTACAGGGGTTTAAGGCACCCTGTTATTAAGCTGGTTATTAAGACCAGCTGCCTGCAATTACTGCAGGTTCGAATCTCGCCAAGGCTCAAGGTTGACTCAGCCTTCCATCCTTTCTAAGGTAGGTGAAATGAGGACCCAGTTCGTGGGGGCAATAAGCTGACTTTGTATAAATATACAAAAGGATGAAGGCTATTGCTGAGCACATTGTAAGCCGCCCTGAGTCTTCGGAGAAGGGCGGCATATAAATCAAATTAAAAAAAAAAAAAAAGATTGTTCAGCCAAGAACATGTTTTATAGAACTCATTAAGGGGAACCTGTAAATCTTGTGCATTATCTAAACTGGGTGTCAGCAACCTGTGGCTCTGGAGCCGCATGTGGCTCTTTGGGCCCTCTCCTGTGGCTCTCTGTCAGGTGATCCCACCACTAGCTGGCCTCACCCTCCCCTCCCAGTCACTCCTCGCCTGACCTGAGAAGGTAAAGGCAACGGCGAGGGATGAAGAAGTGGCCAGGGTAGAGACAGAGAGATACAGAGAGAGGGGGAGGGAGGGAGGGGGATGAGAGAGATGTCAAAAGGGTTTTGTGGTTCCCGGTGTTTTTTAACAACCGGTTCTCTGCCCTAATGACCGGATGGGTAGGCGTGGCTAGAGGATCATGTGACTGGTGGAAGTGAGTGACATCGAGTTGACCACGCCCACCCAGATTTTGTGGCCCCCGGTGTTTTCTTTTCTGTGGAAAATGGGTCCAAATGGCTCTTTGAGTGTTTAAGGTTGCAGACCCCTGATCTAAACCTATCCCAAAGGTACTTTTTTCAAGAGGCAGTTGGACTTTCTGTTTTCTCTTTGAAGACATTTCGCTTCTGATCCAAAATGAGAAGCAAAACATCTTCAAAGAAAAAACCAGAAAGTCCAGTTGCCTCTTGAAAAAGCCCTTATTGGACAACCATAACCTGGATGACTGAGAATCTCCATCGACATCTAAACCTGTTTTTCCTCAACCTCAAATAACTTTAAGAGATGTGGATTTCAACTCCCAGAACTCTCCAGCCAGCAATTTTACCTCATTCTTTTATTTTTTTCATTTATCTTACCTTAACTCTCCTACCTCATCTTACTTCATTTTACCTCTCCTTTAGTGAAGCAGATACTCATTGTTTGTTGAAAGTCGATTAACTAGTCAAATTATCCAATACAATATGATAACTGTCCATGGAAGTTTGTAGGAGGAACAAAAACACAGATAATATAATTCTAATCATATTTAATTTGTATCTCAAATTATTGTACTTTATTCCGATTTCATTTTAGATCGTATTTTTTCTAATTTCATTTTAAATCATGCGTTATTCCAATTTCATTTAAATTGCTTTACCAAACTTTTGTAATAATTTGTTTCTGGAACTCTGCACTTTGATATGGCCCAAGGGCTAATCAATAAATAAATAAAGATTCACAGATATTTCCTTCCTTCCCTTCCCTTGATGGTAATAGCAATCCATGTGAGACAAGTGGTATGTCCACTGTACAATTCTATTTTTAAGTTTTCTCACATGATTCATGCACGGTCCTTTCTGCTCCCTTTTTTATTCCTCACGTCCTTGTAAAATAGATTAGGATTAGGATTATTGCTGGTTCTCCCTGTAAGCAGACAGCTAGCATGTCTGAAGAGGAGACTGGCCTGGCCTAGCCCTACCCATCCTCTCCTCTTAGTGCTACTAAGAGAGAATAAAAGAAGAATAAAATGCTGTCTCTGCAGCCTTCTCCAAACTGATGCCCTCCAGATATGTTGGAATTACAACCTCCAAAATTCCTAGCCACCATGCTTAGGCTGCCTCATGGCTGTAAGGAGTCCCAAAACACTTAGGACAGGGATGTCAAACTCAATTTCATTGAGGGCCACATCAGGGTTGTGTTTGACTTTGGGGGGGGCCTGGATGGGTGTGGCCAGCTTGATGTCATTCATGTTGGGGGCACCTGTGATGGCCTGAGCGCTCTGCCAGTGAAAATGAGCTCCCGAGCTCCATTTTCAGCTGCGACAGCCTCCTGCAACCATCTGCCAGCAAAAATAGAGCTCGGGGGCACCCCCACGGCCCTTCCGAGCTCTGTTTTCACTGGCAGAGGCATCATGAGCTGGTCTGTTGTTTCCAAGGCAGCCCCCCCGGACTAGATCTAAGCACCACACGGGCCTTGAGTTTGACACCCCTGACCTAGAATAATAATAACTTTATTATCATTGTATGTGTATACACAGTATACACATACAAAAAAATTCACTTAACACCCAAAACCAGGTCCAACATACATAATAATCCCCAGACACATCCCCACCCACCACAAATTCCCCATTCCTAAACCACCCAAACATCCACACAACAGACCAAATAATGCTGTCCAACAGCTCACTGATGGTGGCCCTTGAGTTCATTGTTCAGTGCAATTATAGCTCCGGGATAAAAACTATTCAGAAAAAGTGTGGTCCGAGTTTTAATTCTTCTGTATCTTCTGCCAGAAGGCAACAGTCCAAATAGATTGTAAGCAGGATGGGAAGAGTCTCTGAGAATGTTGTGCAACTTCCTCAAACAGCGAGATTCGAAGATGTTGTCCAGGGCTGGTAGCTGGAGCCCGATGATATTCTGGGCAGTTTTAATGATTCTCTGTAGAGCTTTTTTGTCCGCTACAGAGCTGCTCCCATACCATGCAAGAATGCCGTATGTCAGTGTTAAGTAATTTGCAGAGCAACCCTTGAGTAGCAAGGGTGTGCACATGAAAGCGATTGAGAGTAGTTATGAAATAACACAGCCAACACAGAGATACACTGAGTTGTGTTTACTTTCGGGAAATAGTAATAAGGCACAGTCCAATAAACAGTCCATGTCATACACAGATAAAGCAGTAGATAGTAAAACAATAGTCCAGGGATAATCCAATAACAAAGTCTTCTTACCAGTCGTTGTAGTCATACATAATAATCAGTTCTTCTGTATTTGCAAACAGTAGCAAAACACAGCAAAAAACAGTAACTAGCACATAGCAAACAGCAAAGATCAGCAAAGAGCAATAACAATCAGGAAAGAGAAACCATGTTACTAGCTCCCTCTTAAGGACATTGGCTACAGAGCTAACCAATCAGGACACAGTATGATGCAATACAGCAATACAGCAGTCTTAAAGCTATAATAATGGTTTATATATTGCCAACTCAACAAGTTAGGTAAATTCATTTCCTAACAGTCAGGACACTCTCAACGGTGCTGCGATAGTAGGACAGAAGTAGATGCTGTAGAAGATCTCCACTTAGGAGAAAGCAGATCAGAGGGAGCCAACCTTCATTCCATCTTCCTCTTTTGACTTTGTAGGATGAGGGTGAAGAAGCTTCCGATGATCCTTGCCTTGCACCTGAAGCGGTTCAAATACATGGAGCAGCTACACCGGTACACCAAGCTGTCTTACCGAGTGGTCTTCCCCCTGGAGCTGCGACTCTTCAACACATCGGGAGAGGCCATCAACTTGGACCGCATGTATGACTTGGTGGCTGTCGTCGTTCACTGTGGCAGGTAAATTGCACTCTGTGCTCTGCCAGGAAGTAGTAAACCCGGCATAAGGAATAATGCGGTAGCCTACTCTCTATGGCTCACTCAGCTGATCGAGTGCCTTATCAATCCGGAAGCCAAAAATAAGGTTCTTTTCTCTCGCACCGAAGAGTTTTTATCTATCCAGCTTCACTTGAGGCATTCATAAGTAGGCAAGCTTGTAAAGTCAAAATAATAATCTCTTTCGGTGGTCCTTGGGAGGTTCTAAAATTTACTTATTTATTTGTTTATTCATTCATTCATTTATTGCAGGAGATGGATCGGTTGTATAGAAAGCGAGACAGAAAAGGGAATCGGCCCGCTCAGATTTTCGGAAGGAAGAGATAAGGCTGCTGTATTGATCTTTTTTTTAAAAAAAAAATCCCATCTGCATTTTAGTGAGAATGAAAAGATTGAGAAGATCCCTTCTCTTTTCCATCTTCTGTCAGTATACGGACGGTGTCAGTGTCACTGTTCTGTTCCTTGATTTTTGCATTTAATGCACAATGTTGTGCATACTCTAGCACCGTGATGACGAACCTATGGCACACGTGTCACAGGTGGCACGCAGAGCCATATCTGTGGCCATGCGAGCGTTGCCCTAGCTCAGCTCCAGCGCGCATGCGCTCGCCGGCCAGCTAATTTTCGGGCCTTGTGGGCCCACCGGAAGTCGGGAAATGGGCCATTTCCGGCCTCTGGTTGGGGGGGAAGGCCATTTTCGCCCTTCCCAGGCTCCAAGAAAACCTCTGGAACCTGGGGGGGGGGGGAATGGGCCTACCAGGCCCACTAGTAACCTTTTTGCTGTCGCATGCCAAAAGCGGGGGGAGGGCGGGGGGTCACACAGGGGCGCAGGGGGCATTGAATTATGGGTTTGGGCACACACAAGCGAGCCCCCTCCCCCGCGTTCCCTCCGCTTTTGTCACACGACAGCAAAAGGATTAGCCATCACTGCTCTAGCAGCTGCACCTCATGTTTGTGTATGAGGTAAATTTGGCTGGCAGCTTTCGTTTCTTTGCCTAAACACAACACGTGTCTTGTGTAACCTGAGAACTGCTCCCATACAGCCCTAAAATATGCAGGGGTGGAAATGACCTATCTTAGACAACTAACTGATCCCTTTTGCCCATTCCTCAAAGTTGGATAACCTGTCCCATCATGAAAGCATCACAGGGGGCCTTCTGCCTATTGCAGGAACACAGCTTAGCTGATAAAAGCTGTCAGGGAAATGTTTTCTCCCATCAATGCTATCTTATCTCTTAAAGGACTACACATTGACTTAATGAGAAGGAAGGAAAGGGTTTGTTTGTTTGTTTTCCTCCTGGAGACAAATAGCTTAGGAAAGATGCACTCATCTTCTGCTTTATTTTTAAGCTTCTTCATCCTGACCAACAAGGGAAGACAGCTATTTCCGAGGAGTTTGTTAAGATAGACACAGTTCTGATTCTCAGTCCAAAATGCCTGATTTTTCTACTGATCACAAATTTGCCTCTCATCCTTCGGACAATCACTCGTATTGTCAGTGTCTTTAATGCTGGGATTAAGACGGTGGACATTCAAATTCATTAAGAGCCCTTGTTAGAAAATAGGGTCCTGTGTATACAAGCTGGGGGTTGAAAGATTAATGAGTAATGAAGTTGCAGAACATCCCATTAAAATAAAAATAAAATGCTTACGATAATAATGAATCTGGATACAGGTTAGCTTGCTTAACCATTCCATTGTGGCAGGTCTTCATTGTACTCAGAGTCCAAGCTAGGTTTATGAAGAGATGCCTGAAGACAGAGAAAACCAGGGTGGATTTGATTTAAATCGAGTTGATTTAAATCACAATTTAAATCATGATTTAAATCACTAGTAAAAAGGCTTGATTTAAATCAACTCGATTTAAATCATAATTTTTAAAGAGCAACTGTCATCTCTGCTACTCCTTTGACCCACTGTTGACTCACCGATAGTCCCAGTGTTGCAGAATATACAGCCTCGTGCTACATCACTAAGCTCCATTTCATGCTGAATAAACTAAATTATTTATGTATCTTAAATAGAAAACTATCTTACGATAGATTTTTACCCCAAAAGTTTTTTATTAAAATAAATTCGATAAAAATCAAAAAAATCCGATTTAAGTCAAAAAAATCCGATTTAAATAATAAAAAAGATTTTTTTGATTTTTTTAAAAAAATCATTGATTTTTATCCACCCTGGAGAAAACTCACTGCTCTCTAAACTACGGGAGGGAAGCCAAACCAGGATATTTTCTGTGTTGTTAAATCCAGAGATTCTTTTCACCAACAATAAGCCAGGTGAGAAATAGTCACAGGACCAGCATGTAAAGTTCCTGCCCTTGATCTGTCTCTCGTCATTGGCCCTGTCAGTGCAAATAAGTGCAAAGAGATGATTCAGTCCCCAACAAAAACAAGTGAAGAGGTTTTTGTTGTTCATTTTAAATGGTCTTTTTAGAAGGTCAGAAAATCTTATGGCCTGCCAGCATGACATGGTGAATCAGTACTGGGAGAGAACCTTGAATTTCTTTTGGCCTCTCTCCCTGCAGGCAATCCTGGTGGTAAGCAAACAGTTGATAGAAATAATGAGAACGTGAGGTGCTCTGACCCAGCTCCTCAAACATGACAAACCCTCTGTAGTTAAATCAATGATTCATTTATTAGGAGCGCCAGCAGCCCCGGCAAAAAGCTTCTCTCTCACCGCAGGCTAACAAGTCTGTCCGGCAGGGAGATGAATAGTTGTCTGCCACATCTATTCACCTCCTCCCCCTGCCTTTTATCCCCAGAGCTCTTTTATCCCCAGCGGTGGCTCTTCCGTCCCAAGGACCGGCCCACGGATTTCCACTGCTCTCCTCTCCTCTGCCTTCTGCGCATCTGCAGATCAGGCACTGGACCCAGCTGTTCCTCCTCTTCCTCATCAGCCACCTCCAGACCTGGGGGCTGTTGACTCTCCATCTGAGGGCTGACGGACGGCCCAGGCTCCGCCTCTGTCTCTCTCTCTGACAGCTCCATTCCTCTTCCCCCTTGGAGCTCCTAGGTTGCCTTGATGGTGACCCCGACTCCCACACCTCCTCCTCATCTGATTTGGCTGCTGGAGGGACCGGCGGCCAATATGCCACAACAAATACATTTGTTTTATTTATTTATTTATTGGGCACTTATCTATGCCGCCTGCTTCAAGAACTCTGGGGCGTTGAAGCAGAAGTGACACCAACTGATGATGGGGAACAGCGACAGGGGCAAGAAGATAGATTCTGGAAAGACAAGGCTTGTTCAGTGCCAACTGCCAGCTCTGGACAGAAAACAAGAATAACAAACAGCTGAATCTGTTTGCAAATGGTTGCTTAACCCAGTAGGGTAGATGGGAGGAACCTGGCCTCTCAGCTTTGGCTATGTGCACTGTTTAAAAAAGGACGGCTGAATGTGCTATATAAAAACATTCCTTCGCACTGGAGACTAGATGTTAGATACGTTTAAAGAGCCGTTTGTTTTTGTTTTATTTTTCTGTAGCATACCGAGTCTGGACTGTCCAACACAGCCTCCCCCCTTACTCAACTCAGCCTGGTCAAGCAGTCCTGAAGCTGTTTTGGTGCATTTTTTCCAGACCCTTGGAAAAATGTTGCTTCTTGCAAAAGTTCCCTACTTTAGTCTGCTTGCATCTGTTTTAATACATTCAGGGGACTGTTTGGTAGGATTTAGTCTGATAAAGACCCCCCCAAATAAATGAATCCCCGTCTGTTTCTAACATTCCCTCATCCCTGTTGTCGAAACATCTCTTGCAAAGCATTTGAAAGAGCTATAGGTTTACCCCGTGGAGCCCGTAATTGGAGAGGGAGGAAGAGAGCGGTTTGAATAAGCACTCTCTTGAGCTCATACTGGCAAGATGGCAGCCAGAGGAGAAATAAGTAACTCTAAATGGTCTGGAGAGCAACTTTGGGATAGTGCTTAAAGCCAGGAGTGGGTTTCAGATCCTTTAGCAACGGGTTTGCTGCCCCATTGCTGGGTGGGCGTGGCCATGGTGGGTGTGGCCTAGTCAGCTGCCTGCACCACGGCGGAGGGGGGGCATTTTTCGCCCTCCCCAGGCTCCGGAGGCTTTTCTCGAGCCTCCGAGAGGGCGAAAACTGCTTCCCCCGGGGTACAGAAACCCCCGGAGGCTGGAAACAGGCCCATTTCCAGACTTCTGAAACCTCCAGTAGGACCGTTATTTGCCCTCCCAGACCTTCCGCGCGGCCCCTGCACTTACCTGGAATGACAAAGGAGCTGCGTGGAGACTCCGGGAAAGGAGGGGTGGGCGGGGCCAGCCAGGGGTGGCATTTAGGGGTTCGCTGAATCCTGGCGATCCTTGGCTAGAGAATCGCCCAAACCCTGCCGAACCCCCAGGAACCCACCCCTGCTTAAGGCAGAAAACAGGAGGCCATGAATGCCAGTCCCCCCTTAGATATAAAGACAGTGAATAGGGTAACTTTGGACCGGTCACTCTCTCTCAGCCCTAGGAAGAAGATCATGGCAAGCCACTTTCAAAAGTGTTGCCAAGAAAACTGCAGGGATTTATTTGTCTAGGTAGATGCCGGGGTCAATGTTGACATAAACAAACACCCTCTCGCACACCTTCCCTCCTGTGTCTTCCCTTTTTGGCCCACTTGCCATCGGAACACTGGTGGTGCCAACTGAACATGGAGGCTGGCATGGAGAAGGTTCACCTGCAGAGCTCCCCATTTGGGGGTGAAAGAAACAGTGAGAAAAGGATTCAGTGTCACCCTTGGATTCTAGGGAGAAGAAAAGATCAACATGGATATTACTTCCATTACTTTTGTGTTTAGAAAATTCTCTAGGATTCTGTGTTTTTTTTAATTTTAATTTGTCGGGTTTTTTTTCTTCCTTCCCTCCCTCCCTCCCTCCCTCCCTCCCTCCTTCCTTCCTTCCTTCCTTCCTTCCTTCCTTCCTTCCTTCCTTCCTTCCTTCTCAGTGGGCCTAACCGTGGACACTATATCACCATTGTGAAAAGTCATGGCTTCTGGCTATTGTTTGATGATGATATTGTAGAGGTGAGTAAATTGACAATTTTAAGCAAACTGACCGAACCTTAATTGGGCCCGTTTAATTGGCTAAGACGCTGAGCTTGTCAATCGAAAGGTCGGCAGTTCAGCGGTTCAAATCCCTAATGCCGCATAACGCGGTGAGCTCCCATTACTTGTCCCAGCTTCTGCCAACCTAGCAGTTTGAAAGCATGTAAAAAATGCAAGTAGAAAAATAGGGACCACCTTTGGTGGGAAGGTAACAGAGTTCCGTGCGCCTTTGGTGTTTAGTCATGCCAGCCACATGACCACGGAGACGTCTTCGGACAGCACTAGCTCTTCGGCTTTGAAACGGAGATGAGAACCGCCCCCTAGAGTCGGGAACAACTAGCACATATGTGCAAGGGGAGCCTTTACTTTTACATATGTGTTAAAGTATTTCATTTGCTGAAAGTAAAATCCTTATTATTCTAAGGCAAAGTTTCCCCACCCGGTCAACTTTTAAGGTGTGCGGGTTTCAACTCCCAAAATTCCTCAGCCAGCTTAATAGATATAATAATATCATTATTTCCCTTATGATTTGGAGGAATTCATGTCTTCCATGTTTTTTTTCAACAGTGCCTTCAAGGACTGATAAAAAAAAAAAAGATGGCAGTTAGAATATAGGCAGTCCTCAAGTTAGGAACAGTTGCTTAGCAACCATTCAAAGTTACCTCCCCAACGCTACTCCCAAACCAGATTCAGTTCCAACAGCCATTCACCCCGCTGTGTAATCACATTTTGGGCGCTTGGCAACTAGCTCACATTTACGGTCATTTGTAACAACCCATGTACTTGATCACGATTTGCATTTTTGCTGGAAATGAACATTTAATTTGGTTTCCAGCAAAAATCACCCTTTGCCGACATGGATTTGCTTATATTTACCATATTCCCTTAACACCCATGGCATTTGTTTAATGACTGCACTGATTCGCTTAATGACCACCTTTTAAAAATGCTGCAAAATAGGGTGTGGTCGTTTGTTGACCCTCTTAATAACCAGCCTAACCTGTGACCATAATTTCAGCCTCATTTACAGTCATAAGTCGAGGACTACCTGTTGTGAAGTCAAAGGAGTTTTTGTTACACTTTTTTTGACCATAACCTTTAGTCCTTCACTGTAGTTTGTAGCTCGGTCTTATAACTCCGCTTGCTAATCGAAGTTTCGTCTTGGAAGTTTTGACGATGATTTTGTTTGCTTTATATTTATCAGATCACAATCCGAGCATCCCATCCAGATGAGCTACAAAATTTCCTACAGCTGCCTTTGTTTTAGATGGAGTAACATCTTAATTTGAGGATAATGTAAAAATGATCTTTGTGTTGTTTTAGGTCTTGTCACATGTCACTGACTGCAATGATATTATTGAAATCAGGAATCATTAGACAGGAAGTCCTCGACTTACAACCACAATTTTTGAGCCCAAAATTTCCATTGCTAAATGAGACATTTGTTAAGTGAGTTTTGCCCCATTTCATAGCCTTCCTTGCCATGCTTGATGATAAGGTGATAAGTTAGTAACACGATTGTTAAGTGAATCCGCTTTCCCCATTGACTTTGCTTGTCAAAAGGTCACAAAAGCTGATCACGTGACCTCAGGACACCGCAGCCGTCATAAATATGAGTCGGTTGCCAAGCGTCCAAATAGTAAATCACGTGACCATGGGGATGCGGTCGCCTTGCACCTGAACGGTCGAAAGTGTGAAAAATGCCCATAAGTCACTTTTTTCAGGGGCGCTGTAACTTCGAATGGTCACTAAATGAACTGTTGTAAGTCGAGGACTACCTATACCGAGATAGTACTGTTAGGAAGGGTGGGAAAAAAGCAAAATATTTTTTTTTCTCCCAAGAATCAGTTGAATTCACGCAAAAGAGTCTTGGATTAAACAAAACGTAATAAAGTCTGAGTTGTAAGACTTTCAGACCAGAAATAGTCCAAAGATCTCAGTTATCCACAATCTTTTCAACAATGAGGGAGAAATATATGCATGCATATTGCAAGTACAAAGTATATGGAAAGAGTTAGCTAACTACCCTGTTTCCCTCAAAATAAGACATCCCCTGATAATAAGCCCAATCAGGCTTTTGAGTGCATGGCAATAAGGCCAAGCGCTTATTTCAGGGCTCAAAAAAATATAAGACAGGGTCTTATTTTCGGAGAAACATGGAATTTTTGTCCCTGGTTGTGTCGTTTGCTGAAACCTGAGGCCAAATCCCATTGCTATAAACATGACATCAATTTCAGCATTCCTGAAATCTTTGATAGCCTCTTTCTTTTCTTTTCTCCCCTTAGAAAATTGATGCACAAGCTATTGAAGAATTCTATGGCCTGACATCCGATATATCAAAAAATTCAGAATCTGGATATATTTTATTTTACCAGTCAAGGGAATGATTGGGAAGACTTGTGACTTTCTCCGCACTAGAGTCGATCCTGACCAACACTGTTAACTTGACTACTCTGTAGACCTGACCAATACAGCCCACGCAGGATCATTGCTTAATCGTTGACTAAAACTCCTAACTTATGTCTAGAAGATTCTCCCATCTTAAGTCATCAAGAAAAAGAACAAATGTATAGAGACTCGCATTCATCAGGTGAATCCGCTGAATTGAGGTATAATGTTGCCTAGATGCTTGCATCACCGTTAAAGACCATTTCTTCACCCATTCCTTTTCAGCAGTGATCTTAAGACTGTTCTATGTGGAGTTGTTGAGTTTCTTAAACGATTCACGAGTGTTCCTCAATAATAAGACCACTCAAAATGAGAGCAATCTACAAGATACCTACTAGGGGGTCTACGACAACTTGCCACAGCCAGCTCGCCAAGGGACAAGAGGGACACTAATATCGAAGGAACAGAAATAGAATCATTAAAGGATGCTAAAGAAAGGACAAAATGAAATGGGAATGACAATAATTACCGTATTTTTCAGAGTATAAGATGCACTTTCCCCTCCCCTAAAAGGGGGTGAAAATTTGGGTGCGTCTTATACACCGAATGTAGCCAAAAATGCGAGGCACGTAGGCTGCCATGGTCTGTGGCAATCCCTGCAGCCTGGAACAGCTGATTGGGGGTA
This sequence comes from Pantherophis guttatus, assembly GCF_059756535.1. NCBI lineage: Eukaryota > Metazoa > Chordata > Lepidosauria > Squamata > Colubridae > Pantherophis > Pantherophis guttatus. Next base: position 71,573,639 of record NC_142070.1, on the reverse strand, counting down.
TTCCAGGAGGCCGATCCACCCGCCAATCAGATGCTTGTGCTGAATCAGGCTGCAATAATGTGCTGAAGCTGACCTGGGTGTTTGCTATTTGCTGCAAGGACTCAGCAATCACATCCAGAAATCACATCCAGAAAGTAACTGATTCAGCAGGATTCAATAACTTCTCTTTATATATAATATAACACATGAAGTAAAATATACAATACCAAAAGCAGGTTTTCCAAGCAAAACACAAGCAGAGGAGAGGAGTTTCAGTTTCAGTTTTGAGCAGCAGACTAGTTTGCAGCTTTAGCACAGACTCAGAGCTAAGCCACGCCCAGGCTCCTTGCTGTCTCCTTCCCTTGTTGCTCACACAGCAAATACTGTTTCAGTTTCCAAACAGCCCTCAACTCGCTCACACTGACAGAATGCATTGCCAGATGAATACCGATGGATGCTGGTAGGCAGAGGCAGATTTTTTTTTTCCTTATTTTCCTCCCCAAAAACCAAAGTGCGTCTTATACTCCGGAGCATCTTATACTCCGAAAAATACGGCAAATCGAATTGTTGAGTTGTTGCATGGTGAGTTGGCCATGTCGGATTGTCCTGCGGTGAGTTGGCCATTGTGAATTGGCCATGGTGAGTTGGCTGCAGCAAGCGGTCCCATTCCATTACCAAGGTCCCTATTAGACCAGGTGGTTCATTGCTGATCCCCAGGGGGACAGAGAGAAGAAGGAAGGAAGCTTTCTTTGAAGAAGCAAGAATATATTCTCAGAAGGAATAGGATCAGTTGAAGGTACTTCACTCAAGCCACCTCTCCCAAATCAGGAAGCATAGTTGATACCAATTCCTTAAAGCAGCTTTTCCCAGCCTGTCTATTTCTAGATGCTTTAGGCTTTAACTTGCATCTTGAGCTTTTCACATGCTGTTCAGGGATAGCGTAAGTTGTTGTCTAAAACATCTGGGTGGCATCCAGCTCGGGATGCTGATTGTTCTATCTGTTCGGTCCATAATCACAGTACAGGTAGTTCTTAATCATGACTGTAATTGAGCTACGCCCAATTTTATGACCTTTTTGGCAACAGTCATTGAGTGAAAGCGGTGGTTGTTAAACAAACCTGTTTTAGCCGATGGGCTAAATGGAAGTAAATGATAGTTTCCTGCAAAAAAAAAAAAAAAATTGCAGAAAATCACAGTCACATGACCAGAGGATGCCACAAATGGCCAGTTGGCAAGCATCCAAAGTGTGATCGCATGACTGGCTGTCAGGATTTTGAAACTGGGTGGTGAATTAATTCCGGGGAAGTCCATCGTAATTTTGAACGCTTGCGAAGCAACCGGTCATAATCAAGGACTACCTGCAACTGATGTTAAGACTGAAGGTATAAAATGTGTTGTAAAGTGCGCACTTGCATTTTTTTTAACTGATGAATTCCAGGAAGCCTTGCCCAGCCCATTCTATGAAGTGAGTTTTTAAGGGGCCTTGTGATGAGTGTTTCTGAAAAAAAAACAATAGAGGTGAAAAGGGTTTTTCGTGTTGTAGGAAATCTGAAATCATTGCTTTAAAGGTAATTGCTGGTCACGGGAAGGAAAGATAAATATTTTTTGGAACTGGGCTTGGGCTGTGGATTATTTCACATGGTGTTCTATTCTCCCTTAGAAAGCCGAGCCTTCTGAGCTTCGGCGTATTGAAAAAGAAATCAACGCCAAGTCATACATTCCCTTAAAATGATTCTAGTCTCACTTAAATCATGCTGCAGATCCACATTCCCTATTTATTGTACGGCAGCCATTCACAGTTACATTTTTGTGAGATGGTGGATTTATATATATGTTATAGATCTATTTCAAGCTATTTAGCTCTCATCATGTAAATGAGAGCTAAATAGATCTCTCATCAAATAGATCTATACTAGTCTCCCTTTATTTCTTTATCAGCAAAATATAAATTTGGTATAAAAATGGTTTGTCGTGAATGCGACTGCTTGAGGGCTCCTGGATTGGAGCTGAAAGGCGAAAGGGAAGCAAAATGCTCCCTCCCACGTGTTGGAGTAGACCAGGTGCCTCGATAGAAAAACACTTAAACTCTCCCCTGGCTCAAGCTGATGAAGGGAGGAGAACTTGTGGCTCAAGAGGTTAATACAACTGCCTAACATGAAGGCAGCCCAAGTTCGAATCCAAGTAAGGGTATGGCTAGCTGATGAGAGCTAAATAGCTTGAAATAGGTCTATACTAATCTCCCTTTATTTCTTTATCAGCAAAATATAAATATATATGTATATGCATTACTGTTCTAGCCAGGGTTTTTCCTACGTAAATCAAGATGTTTGTATTGCCATAGTTAAGTCACATCCCAAATCACTATTTTCTAGGCTTTATCAGACATTTAAGCAGCCTTATGTTGGCTGCTGCAAGACTTAAGGGAGACTAAGATAGATCTATTTCGGCCTTATAAGGCCTCATCAGTCAGCCACACCCTCATTTTATGACTTATTTATATATATATAAAAACAACCGTTGGCTCTTTGGATTCTAACAAAAGATTAAGGGATTTGGCACTGAAAAAAGGGGGTCCTATTTCTCCGGGTTAGCTTCATTGCAAAAGTTACTGTTTTGTTCTTCACCCGAAGAAATACCAAAAATTTGGCTCTTGCTTTTTCAGATCTGTTTTTGTATCAATGTCACATGCATTATCCAAGAGTTACATATCCAGTTAAGCAAATAGGAAGCACATTCAAAGTTCTATAAGGCTTAAACATACGAGCAGAATCCCATGCGAGCAGGGATTTTTAGTTCTTTTCCCTCTTGGAAGATTGGACAGGTGTGCCGATGAGATCCTGCACGCTGCTGGATTGAACAGTGGTGCTGAGGCCTACCGATTGCCACGTTTCGGTAAACTTCGTGGACTGCAGAGAGAACAAACAGGATGGCATCTTCTGGAGTTTCCCAGGATCTGTAACATATTTCTCATCTGCAGTAAGAGGAACCAATTGTTGGGTTCTTCTGTTTCTTTGCATTTAAGTACAACCAAGAAGTTGAATTTTGGATGAGTGGAAAAGATTGCAATTTTGAAGGCTCCCAATGAGTTCAGTGTGATAAAGTTAGTGGAGGATAATTTGAAAGATCAATAAGGGGGGCACAGAGTTACTGAGAGTTGAAGGTTTTTCAACGCTAAGAGGTAAAACCTAACATCTATTTTTGGTGTCCCTACAATCCTGCCTGAACTTTCTAGCTTAAGAAATACAGGTAGCCCTCGATTTATAATAATTCGCTTAGGGACCGTTCAAAGTTACAGCGGCACTGGAAAAAAAGTGACTTATGACCATTTTTCACAGTTAACGATAATTCCAGCATCCCCATGGTCACGAAATCAAAATCCAGACGCTTGGGAACTGACTCATATTGATGACCGTCGCTGTGTCCCAAAGTCACGTGATCCCTTTTTGCAGCTTTCTACCAAGCAAAGTCAACAGGGAAGCCAGATTCACTTAACACCCGGTTTCTAACTTATCAGCTGCAGCGATTCGTTTAACGACTGAGGCAAGAAAGGTGGTGATATGGGGCAAAGTTCTCACTTAGCAGATGTCTCACTTAAACAACAGAAATTTTGGGATTAATTGCGGTCGTAAGTCGAGGACTACCTGTAAAAGCTCAATTTTCAGTGGTGCCCATCAAGTTTTATGTCGCAGAATAAATGGGCTACAATTCTCTACCAGTCATTTTACAACAGTTTATAGAGTGACCTTGAATGGGTGCTTTACAACTCACAAAGCACTTCCGGTTGTCATAAAGCAGGGGTGTCAAGGCCTGAGGGGTGGATCCGGCCCGCGGGGTGGTTAGATCTGGCCGGCCACCATAGGCACCCCTGACACGAGTGACGTCGAGCTAGCCATGACCACCCTGGCCACACTCAAACTGGCCCCCCCGAGGTCAATTACAACCCTGAATGAAATCGAGTTTGGCACCCCTGTCATAAAATGTCATCCCCCCCCCCCGAGGTCCCATGATAGCTTACCTTTATCGACCGGTTGCAGCATCCCAGGGTCACATGACTGCAAATTTACAACTTTTTTGCTAGCTTATGGCAAAAAAAACACCCATTCAGGAAAATGGGTTCCCTTAACAAGTCAATATCATTGACTTGATGACTGAGGGGATTCGACTAATGACTGCTGTGAAAAACTGGTGGGGTCACATTAGTGCCACGACTCGCAACCAGATTTCTAGTCTCAATTGTCCTAGGACAGTGATGGCTAAGCTTTTTGCTGTCGCGTGCCAAAAGCGGGGAGAGCATGGGGGGTGTGTGTGCATGCGTGCCCACACCCATAATTCAATGCCTCCCCCATGCCCTTCCCCTTCTCCCACGCATGCACGCGCAACACCCCCTCCCCCACGCTCCTCTTTTGGCACCCAATGGCAAAAAGATTACCGGTGGGCCTGATAGGCCCTTTTTTTGCCCTCCCCAGGCTCCAGAGGCTTTCTAGGAGCCTGGTGAGGGCGAAAATGGCCTCCCTCACCCTCTGGAGGCCTTCCGGGGGCCGGAAATGGCTTGTTTCCCGACTTCCAGTGGGCCCGGAAGGCCCGAAATTCAACTGGTCGGCGCGTGCATATGCGCTGGAGCTGAGCTAGGGCAACACTTGCGTGCCCACAGATATGGCTCCACGTGCCACCTGTGGCGCGCGTGCCATAGGTTCACCATCACGGTCCTAGGATGAGGACAAGCTGCACTGAGCTATACAATTTTTTAAAAACCCCTATCCTTCAAAATTATACAGTCGCTACACATGCAGGACAATTCTGACCCCAAATATGTTCCTGAGTGAACCCCTTTTCACTTTCCTGTCACAGAAGTGAGGAACTGGCAATCAGATCCAAAGAAAAAAAATAAAAATAAAATGCTATACTTTTAATGTGACAGCTAAATATTGCGGTACCTACTGTATATATCCATTCCCAGCAGAACGCATAATTTTTCTGACGTGATAATTAAAAGATCCGTCCTCTTTGCAGGAATGAAGGATGAAGAGGATAGGACAGTGCTTCTAATTTGTTTTGGCTCTTAAGAGCCGCTCGAAATGTAGATGTCGAATAGTCTTTACTCCTCTAAGATTTAAATCTTAGGATGGCATGCTAGGAACCGACGTTGATTCAAGCCGGGAGGAATGTCCGTAAGAGATCAAAAAAAGTAAAAATGATAACCACATAAAAATCAGGCAGATGACTGCCATCTTGGCATTTTTGACCCCTGGATGTCTCTGCCAACAAAATAAAGGACGCAGGATGCAATCCACTGAACTCGGGGCAAAAGATTGTTGAATTTGTGAATCTTGGTAGGGATCTATGTATCAATTCAAGAGGAAATCCTAAAAGAGACACCAGCTACTGCATTTCTTTCCCATGGAAGACAATGCATGCAGCTATTAGCCCATTTAATGATTCCTGATTAGAGATCTAATACGACACTGCTGTGCTGCTTATCCCTTTGTTAACTACTGTTGGAGCTTTTATCTTGGCTTGTCTTCTGAGAGTGAAAAATCTTCCTTTGGTGTATGCAGCAGTTATCTTTTTCACATAAATTGGGTTTTATAGAATTAAGTCTTGCTAGATCTTCCATTTTGGACAGCAAAAGAATTCTGCGAAGCACTTTTCTTGGGTGAAGAACAAAATCAGATCGCTTTTTTATGTTTAAGAATGTTTGTTTATCTTGTGAGCCAACAGAAAGTCGAGCTTTCATGGTTCATCCAGCTCTGATTAGAGACACACCAATATACGGACTCTCAGCTCAATCCCAGGTCAACCATAGTCAGATTTTAGCAAAATATGGCACATACAGAGTATTTCCCAAAATGTTCACCTTCAGAAAAAACTACCGTTTCCCCCGAAAATAAGACATCCCCTGATAATAAGCCCAATCGGGCTTTTGAGCTCATGCGCTAAAATAAGCCTCCCCAAAAATAAGCCCTCCCCAAAAATATTTAAACGCAGAGCTGGAAATCAGGTAAGACGGTAAGAGGAGCCCCATCTTGCTCCACGCGCCCCAAAATAATAAGACCTCCCCGAAAATAAGGCCAAGCGCTTATTTCGGGGTTCAAAAAAATATAGACAAGGTCTTATTTTCGGGGAAACACGGTAGAACTATAGTTTGTTTTTTTTTCTGTTCCCCCCAAAACAAATTTATACTTGGATAATCTTGGCAAAGATGCAGAGATACCACAAAGCAAGTGCAAGAAGAGCTTTGGTGTAAAGCAGGAATAAAAAGATGTATTTATATCAAAGTGCTCTCAGTTTTGATCTGTAGCTCATTTCTTTTTTTTTATAATTTGATTTATATGCCGCCCTTCTCCGGAGACTCAGGGCGGCTTACAATGCGCTAAGCAATAGCCTTCATCCTTTTGTATATTTATACAAAGTCAGCTTATTGCCCCCACAAACTGGGTCCTCATTTCACCTACCTTAGAAAGGATGGAAGGCTGAGTCAACCTTGAGCCTTGGCGAGATTTGAACCTGCAGTAATTGCAGGCAGCTGGTCTTAATAACAGGGTGCTTTAGACCACTGTACTACCAAGGCTCTTGGTAGCTCATAAGATGCAAATAATCATAAGAGGCAAATAATCATCCATCCATGCAGATGCATCACTTGATTATTCGGTGTTCAATTCCTGGCAGCTGAGTATGAGAATGGACTCGGGGGGGGGCAAAAAGGGAAACTGGGACATAACTCTGGAACCCTACCAGTTTCAAGCCTTACAAGGTTTGCAGCCTTAGCAGGGCCAAAAGGAAGAGGAAGAAGGGCCCCAATCCAATTTAAACAAATCAGTTCCCTGGGATATAAAACTAAAGAGTTCTAGTTTTTTTTTAAAAAAAAATTACAGTTGGGAACCAGCTACGACGGTTTGATCCTGAGTTGAATTAAAGTCCTGTGGTTTCAAAGAAATCACTTCCTGAATTTGAATATATAGGGAAACTATGGTTTGCTTATTTAAAACTGAGCATGGAGGTATGTAAGCGAGTGTTGTGGTGGACTAGAGGTGGAGCTCTCGCCTCACAATCAGGAGGCTGTGAGTTCGATCCTAGGTAGAGGCAGATATTTCACACAATAAGAATATATCTGCTGAACAAAACTCCGCATTGGCGTCAAGAAAGGCATCCGGCCATTAAAACACTCTGCTAGCTCCATTCAGTTGCCCAGACTCCACCCCGCAAGGGATTATGGGGTCGTTAAACGAAGATGATGGAGGCATGTAAGTATGAGTAAGAAAGGAACAGGGTGATCCTACAAATTGACCGTGGCTCATTTACTTGGCAGGAAACCACGATTTCCCATGTCTTCACCTTACAGGCCTCTATAAGTATTGTATTTGATTCAATGATGTGAAAACTGCCTCTGGTATCCATTCACACGTGCAAAGATGCAGCAAGTCATCAGGCGACCAGTAAGCATGTGTAAACCAGTTCACGGCTAGCCTATTCCCGGTCTACTTCTTGCATCGAAGGACAGGTGGTGGGATGCTACTTCTTACGAAGGTGCTGAAATGATCAATGATAATGACCTTGTTTAATTATGAACTGGAATCAAGGAAGGTCTGGACGCTAAAGGACATCTAAGCAAACAGGCAGCCTAGCGGTGACTCCGGTGGGGATGGGAGTTGTCCTTTGGTGACTAAGGCCTTTCACTTGTGTTGCTATGTTGCACAGAATTTTTCCGAGAGGGAGAGGCCATCACTTTTCTGACCGGCCAGCTCTCCGATGGCGATGAGTAAATGCACTTTCGGGTTTGGTGTTGATCAGTGTAATAGAGATGTTTTGTATGTTGCAAAGGTTGCTGCCAACCATTTTTAGAATATCTGTCCAACAATTTTTTTTAAAAATAAATAAATAAAAAGCTACCCGCGATGTATGACTTTGAATGTTTGGAAGCGGATGTTTTAGGAAGAGAAGTTTTGCATTACCGGAGATTTAAAAAAAAAAAAAGAAAGAAAAGTTAGTGAATATATTATTTTTGTGCTGTAAAAGAAAGAAGAACGAAATAACACTTAAATATACCGATTCCATGTTTGTCTTTTTTTATAATTTCACTTTCTCGCAATTTGAGGATAATAAATTACAGCATTATGGTTATTATTTACACAAAAATGTGAAGTCACAGCTGCCAGTTCTTTAACTGGTGTTGCATTCGTATGCACTGGGTTCTTTCTAAGGACCTATGAGGCAGTGGTGGGTTTCAAATTTTTTTACTGTTTCAATTTCAATTTCAATTTAATTCAATTTATATGCTGCCCCTCTCCGAAGACTCAGGGTCGCTCACAATACATTTAAAAACCTAATAAAAAACATTTAAAAATTAAAAATATTAAAAACATTAAAACTCATTCATACCATTCATGGCCGGATCTTGCCAGAGATCAAGAGTGAGATCAACGGTCCCAGGCCTGCCAGAAAAACCAGGTCTTCACCGCTTTTCGGAAGGCCAATAGGGTGGGGATGGTCCGGACCTCAGGAGGTAACTGGTTCCAGAGAGCTGAGGCAGCCACAAAGAAGGCCGTCCCCCACGGGCCCGCCAGCCGGCATTGTTTAGCTGACGGGACCCGGAGGAGACCAACTCTGTGGGATCTTACCGGTCGCTGGGAGCTATGCAGTAGAAGGCGGTCTCGAAGATACCCTGGCCCTGAGCCATGTAAGGCTTTAAAGGTAATAACCAACACCTTGAATTGTGACCGGAGATCAATAGGGAGCCAGTGCAGCACGCGGAGAATTGGTGTAATGTGGGTGTACCTAGGTGCACCCACGACAGCTCGCACGGCTGCGTTCTGGACCAACTGTAGTCTCCGAACACTTTTCAAGGGTAGCCCCATGTAGAGCGTGTTGCAATAATCTAACTGTGAGATGACAAGGGCATGAGTGACCGTGAGGAGAGCCTCCTGATCCAAGTAAGGTCGCAATTGGTGCACTAGGCGAACCTGTGCAAAGGTCCCCCTAGCCACAGCTGTCAGATGTTGCTCTAATCTTAGCTGTGAGTCTACCGGTTATGTCTTCCCTGTTTGGGTACGTCAGAAGTATAAATGGATCTGACAAGCGGATCAAGTGGAAAAATCCAGTCCCTTTCTATCTTAGATAGAATGTATGAGACCTCTACATAATTAATGTGGCCTTTTATCAGGAATATGGTGCACCTCAGAGGCGGGTTTCAGCGGGTTCTGACCAGTTCTGGAGAACCGGTAGTGGAAATTTTGAGTAGTTCGGAGAACTGGTAGTAAAAATTCTGACTGGCCCCGGCCCCGTCTATTCTCTGCCTCCCAAGTTCCAGCTGATCGGGAGGAAATGGGGATTTTGTAGAAACCTTCCCCTGCCACGCCCACCAAGCCATGCCCACCAAGCTATGTCATGCCCACCAAGCCACACCTACAAAACTGGTAGTAAAAAAATTTGAATTTGAAACTCACCGTTGGTGCACCTCCTTAACTTCACCAGCCTGCATCCTTAAATATGGTTCTTCAAAAATTCACTCTATTCTCTCTCGTAAACTCACCCATAATTTTTGGTCACAAAGGGAAGTGCAACAAACATCCGCTGCTCCTTGTTCTGCCTTCCTACTTAGTTCGATTCTACACACCCCAGTTTAAAAAAGATCACGATACACCAGAGCAATTCCGGAGAAAGGTTACTAAGATGATCAAAGGATGGCAACAAAGTCCTACACAGAATGATTAAACGGTGTGGAAATGCTTGCAAAAGAGAAGGTTGGGAGCACATGATGGTTGTCATCAGATATCAAGAGGAAAGTCACACCGTAGACTTCCCCACCGTAGGTTAGGACTTAATTCTTGCTGGTTCCAGAGAATAAAACGAGAAGTAATGGGATGGAAGTTCAAGGATGGAAATACAGATTAGAAATTTAAGTGGAACATTTTGACAATAACGACTCTCTTACTGCAAGGAGGTTTTCACAAAGTCTTCAAACAATCAGGGATAGTGCAATGAATGATCCTACAATGTGCAAAAGTTGGACTTCTTAAGTTCCTTCCAACTATGTTTCTATGCGTGACATGTTGAAAAACAAATGTTATAGTATTGAGGAACTGATTAGCAATGAATTCTGAATGTTCGTGCAGTTTTACTGTGATGACATGTCTGCGTGTTTTAATTCCGTCACCAGCTCTTTTATTCGTAATTCTGCAGCTTCATCTAAACTAAGTTTGTTTGACAACGCTGTATGGAGACCGACTGAGTAGATACAGGAACCAATTTGGGTGTTCCGAGAATAATTCGGTCCTGGGTTTGTCTGAAGGTGATCTGTTTTGATGCATGATCGATGGGATGATTCAACAAGCGGTGATGATGATTGTACTCTGAGGTGAAAACAGGCCTCAGTTGCACTATTATCTAAATTTTGAACATTTGTGGTCAAGCATTCTGTGAGATACGACGTTCAATGAATGCACATTATTAATAACCAGAATCCTACACAACTTCTACATTGATTGAGGAAACATAAGGAAACATTTAACAAGAAAATGAAATTGCATAGATACCCTGTTTCCCCGAAAATAAGACCCAACTCAACCGGAAAATAAGCCCTAGCATGATTTTTCAGGATGCTCGTAATATAAGTCCTACCCCCAAAATAAGCCCCAGTTAAGATCGCCAACCAGACGGAGGCGTTTAGTACTGTATTTCCCCCAAAATAAGACCTAACCAGAAAATAAGCCATAATGCCTCTTTTGGAGCAAAAATTAATATAATTAATTTTGGGGGGAAACACGGTAGATACTTCATTCACAGGGGCTAGGAACTTCAAGATGTTGATGGGATGTAAATTTTGCCACATCTGCCCATTGACCATGCTGGCTAGAAGTGATTAGAACCAGAATCCAAAAGCTTCTAACAGATCGTTCCCCACCTGACCCTTGAATTATGACTACTTATTCAGTGACCATTCAAAGTTAAGAACCAGGAGACTTACAACCAGTTTGCAAAATTGCAGTTTGTTAAAACATCCCCCAAATGTGATTGCAATTCAGGTATGTACCAACCAGCTGCAATTAACCACTGTGGCAGCATCCCGTGGTAATGTGATCACCCTTTGCTACCCTCCTTGACAGCTTCCGACACGCAAAATCAATGGGGAAACTGATTGGAGGTCACAAATCTCTCCCACTCCTGCCATGTTTTTCACCTGCATATAACACCTGCCCACTCGCTCACCTGTGCTCAGTAACTCCTATCCTTGGTACCAGTGGTGGGTTGCTCCCGGTTCGCACCGGTTCACAAGAACCGGTAGTAAAAATTTGTAGTAGTTCTGAGAACCGGTAATAACATTGGCTGGCCACGCCCCCGATCTGGTCCCCGGCCCAGTCACCGCTCGCTTACCCCGCCCACCTCATCAGAGGCTTTTTTATTTCTTTACTTTTAAAAGCATTTTTTCTACCACCTCTTCGGCCGAAAAAATGCTTTTAAAAGTAAAAAAAAAAAGCCTCTGATGATCCCGGGCTGAAGGGGTGGTAAAAGAAATGCTTTGGAAAGCCTCTGACGATCCCAGCTGAGTTGCCTGATCGGCAGAGGCTTTTCAAAGCATTTTTTTCTGCAACCTCTTAAGGTTGTAGAAAAAAATGCTTTTAAAAGTAAAAAAAAAAAAAAAAGTTGGCCACGCCCACTGTTAAGGATATTGTTGTTGTGTTACCAACCAGCAGAGTGTATGCACAAGGAAACGTTGCTGAGGGCAATGAATAAGAGTTATGCAAACTGGTTTATCAAAAGCTTACTTTATAGTAGAAAAACAGTCTCATAGTCTTTAAACAAATTCCAAGTCTTTGCCAGTTAAATCAGTCCAGCAGTTACAGATATCTTCTTACCAAACAAACTTTAGTTGGTTAGAATAACAAACTCACTCTGGTTCACAAACCACAATGGTAGCAGATCCATCGAACGATGATTAGCAGATAGCAACTCCTCTCAATAGTAGCATATCATACTCTGGTAGCATATCATATCAGCTTCATCATCAATGGCAGCATATCATAGCAGCTTCATCATCTCATCATCAAACTGAATACGTTACAGTACCTTGCTTAAATACACTCACAACCAGTCATTACCTAATTACAGCATGACTCAGCATTACAATAAATACCTTTAAAGTATTGGCTTAGGATCTGGGTACCTACGAGACCGTCTTTTGCCACCAATAGCCTCCCACCGACCAGTTCGTTCTCACAGGGAGGGACTACTCAGGGTACCGTCAGTCAAATTATGTCAACTGGCGACTCCCAGGGGGAGGGCCTTCTCTGTGGGGGCTCCAACCCTTTGGAATGAACTGCCCCCGGAGATACGGAATATCCCTGATTTCCGTGCTTTCCGCCGTGCCCTCAGGACCCTGATGTTCCAACAGGCGGGGCTAAACATACGAACATGTGAATGATTTTTTTAAATGTTATCTAATTCTGGGTTTTATTTGATTGACCAAACTAAGTAATAATTTTAATTAGCAATTTTATGATGTTTGTGTGTCTATATTTTTCTTGGCTGTACACCACCTGGAGTCCTACGGGAGAAAGGCGTTATAGAAATATAATTAATAAATAAATAAATAAATAAATAAATAAATAAATAAATAAATAAATAAATAAATAAATAAAGTAACATAATACATTTACAGATTAAAGTTACAGTACACATATATTGCCTGGACAACTAGTTAGGCTCAAACCATATCCTAACACCCACCCAGTCACATTACCCCCCCTCCACCAAGCCACACCCACAAAATAAGCCATGCCCACAGAACCGGTAGTAAGAAATTTTAGAACCCACCCCTGCTTGGTACCCATGCACTCACCCATAGCACCCATGTGTTCCCACCAAATATTTGTGCATTGCAGTGTAAGACGTGTATACCTAGAAATAAAAGCTGTTAGCAATAGCACTTAGACTCATACACTGCTTCACGGTGCTTTACAGCCCTCTCTAAATGGTTTACAAAGTCTGCATCTTGCTCCCCAACAATCTAGGTCCTCATTTTACTGACCTCGGAAAGATGGAAGGCTGAGTCAACCTTGAGCCTGGTGAGATTCGAACTGCCAAATTCCAGGCAGCCGGCAGTCAATAGAAATAGCCTGCAGTACTGCATTTTAACCACTGTGCCACCACAGCTCGTAAATGCTAACAAAATGGCTAAATTTTTTTAAAAAAGGATTTATTTTTAGGACATCTCTCTATAGATGCAACAGAGACCATGTTCAACTTCCTGGTTTGTATAATCCCACTTAAAACCACACACTAACATCCTTTCCTTCTTGAAAAGAAAGCATCATGGAACAAAATTGATTAGAGGAAACCTAGTCCTGTGGGATTGTCTTAGGCAGGGGTATCCAACCTTGGCAACTTCACGACTTGTGGACTTCAACTCCCAAAATTCCCCAGCCATCATGGTCTCGCCTTTCTTTTGTTCTCTATTTCTCTTCTGTTACCCAACAATCCCTGAGTAAGTAATGTTTGTAAACAATTCGATCCAGTGGTGAAATTCAATTTTGTTTACTACCGGTTCTGTGGGTGTGGCTTGGTGGGCGTGGCAGGGGAAGGATACTGCAAAATAATAATAATAATAATAATAATAATAATAATAATAATAATAATAATAATAATAATAATTTTATTTCTATAAATCTCCATTCCCACCCCACTCCTGGGGGAAGGATATTGCAAAATCTCCATTCCCACCCCACTCTGGGGCCAGCCAGAGGTGGTATTTGACGGTTTTCCGAACTACTCAAAATTTCCGCTACCGGTTCTCCAAAACCTTCCAGAACCTGCTGGATTTCACCCCTGATTCGATCCCTAATCTTAACTTTTGTTACCTCCCATAGATTTCAGATGCCTGAATGGGATTTCCAAATAGCTGTCATTGTTTGTAAAACACAGCTTAAAAACTATCTGTACCATGTAGTGTCCGTATGATAAAAAAAATGTGCAATGATGGAATTTAAATTCCATTTGTTTTTTTTATGTGCATCATATAAAAATGCGGCCACCATCTTGACTTATTTTAATACACTCTGTGGACACCCCTGTTTTCTAATGTTTTCTAGTGAAAACATCTCCATGCCAATCAACTGCCTGTCTCACATAGCCTTTACAATGTAGATTCAAATATGAGGGCTCAGACACCCACTCATGTATAACACGATAACCCATTATGAGTTGTCCAGGAATGGAAGAACTTTCAGGGTGCCTGCTGATAGCTAGGACAGCCCCCCTTCTCAGAGAGTGCAGAGAAGAGCAACCAAGATGATTAGGGGACTGGAAACTAAAACATACGATGAACGGTTGCAGGATCTGGGCATGACTAGTCTACTGAAGAGAAGGACCAGGGAAGTCATGATAGCAGTGTTCCAATATTTGAGGAGTTGTCACAGAGAGGAGGGGGGTCAAGCTATTTTCCAAGTCAACCGAAGGCCACCAGACCAGGAATAATGGATGGAAAATGAACAAGGAGAGATTCAACCTAGAAATAAGGAGAAATTTTCTGACAGTGAGAACAATCAATCAATGGAACAGAAGTTGTCTTCGGAAGTTGTGGGAGCTTCATCACTGGAGGCTTTCAAGAAGAGATTGGATTGCCATTTGTCAGAAATGGTGTAGGGTCTCCTGCTTGGGTGGTGGTGGGGAGCGTGTTGGACTAGATGACTTACAACAGGGGTCGGCAACCTTAAACCCTCAAAGAGCCATAAAAGTCCCAACCAGAAGTCCCCGTTCAATTCTGGAGCCAACCGGAAGTCCGGTTCCCTCACCATAGAGTCTCCTGCTAGTGCGGTGTCCTTTTTCCTCTACCTGTCCTAACCAAAAGCTCTATCAATTGTGGGGCCGACCGGAAAACCCTCCCCTTGCCATAGAGTCTCCTTCTGGCACACCATGCTTCCCCCCTCCCTAACTGGAAGCTCCTCTCAAAATTGTGGGGCCGACCAGCAACAGGGAGCCGCAGCAGAGAGATGAAAGAGCCACATGCGGCTCCAGAGCTGCGGGTTGCTGATCCCTGACCTACAAGGTCCCTTCCAAATCTGTTAATCTGTAAAATCTGTAAGCCAATGGTGAAGATGACAGTTGGCAGGCAAATGGAGAAAACAGACTAATTCGTATAATCTCCAATTTTCCCTTCCTTACATTTTTTGCATTCCTTGGATGGATTCATCCGAACTTGTACTGTATATGTAGTAGATGGATGATAATCCAAAGGAAAGATATCTAGGATTCGGACACTAAAAATCCGATGATTATTTTACTAAGATTTTTTTTTTACTAGGGCACCGCTGCATAATTTCAGTGCAGTTTCTCTTAACTGTTTTTTGTTTGTTTTTTCATTCCTTCAAAATTGCTCGATGTTTCCTGGTTTCTCCGTACCTAAACTGAATCATGGCAGAAAATATTTTTCATTTGAGAAATTATGTTAAGAATTGTCCTTGTGCTTGCTATATGTCATTTTATAAGGATGGTTAAAAAGGATCTAAACTTTTAAGTACAACCACAAGACGTGGAATGCTTTTATCTCTAAGTGCACACAGTTAATTCAATATTTGTACCATTTACAGTAAACTTTGGGTATTTGAGACCTGATTCTAGCATATGTTGACTTTTTATCAGCTCTAATCCATTCCTTAATGTTAGTGTTTGCTTGCGGTTTTAAGAGCGAAGAGTTTCAAATAGTATTTAAAGCTGAATTTAATTTTATGTTAGATGTATATTATTTATCTATACTAGTTTGGCTTTCAATTTTGTATAAAATATGTTTTGGCAATATTTCGTCGGCTCTATGAATATTAAATTGAAAATAATTATATCTTCATAACTATTTTTACGCCACTGAACTTTAGCTTTCTGAATTTATAGAAAAAAAGCATAATATTCAGATGAAATTTTATCAGAGCCTAATATGACTAGGTATTTGCTGAAGTTCTTCCTTTAGTTAGATCCTTTAAAGCTATCAAAGTCTGTTTATTGCTCCCGCTAAAATAGAAATAATATTCTATTCTATTCTGTCCTATCAGTTCAAACAGAAAAGCATACGTCTTAATCTAGGATAATATTTCTTAACCTTAGAAACTTTTAAAATATGCGAACTTCAAATCCAGCATTCCCCAGCTGCCATGCTGCCTGTGGGTTGAAGTCCACACGTCTTAAAGTTGCGAAGATTGAAAAAGACTGATCAAGGGGAAAAAAAGGTTTGTGTTAAATAATCACCCCATTTTTAAAAAATCACTTTCTATGAGTATCAAATATACCACCTTGGTCACCATTGCTGTAACTCAGCCAAACAATTTAACAGTATTTACAGTAAGGGCTCTACTGCTAATTCCACCTCATTGTAAGGCTATTTTTCTTGTGAAGCAATATCTTTCTTTCTTTCTTTCTTTCTTTCTTTCTTTCTTTCTTTCTTTCTTTCTTTCTTTCTTTCTTTCTTTCTTTTTTTCCTTCCTTCCTTCCTTCCTTCCTTCTTTCCTTCCTTCCTTCCTTCCTTCCTTCCTTCCTTCCTTCCTTTCTTTCTTTCTTTCTTTCTTTCTTTCTTTCTTTCATATAAATAGTTTAATTAATTTAAGAAACTAATAGTTACATTTTTATGTTTCTTTAGGTTGTCCCAAAGTAATTAATGCAACAGAGGCAAAGCAATGTATCTGCCGGAAAAGTAAATCCAACAGAATTTCTGGAATAATTTGAGTTTGGCAATGTTGCCTCAAGAATATTGGATTTTGGGATATTACAGATAGTCCTCGACTTACGACTACAATTGAGCCCATTTCTGTTACTAAACGAGACATTTGTATAAGTGAATTTTGCCCCATTTTACAACATTTCTTGCCATATTTGTTAAGTTGGTAATATTAAGTGAATCTGCCTGCCCCGTTGACTTTTGCTTGTCAGAAGGCTGCAAAAAGTGATCACATGACCCCGGACACTGCAACCGTCGTAAATATGAGTCAATTGCTAAGCATCTGAATTTTGATCACATGACCATGAGGATGCCACAATGGCCATAAGTGTGAAAAATGTCACTTTTTTCAGTACCGTTGCAATTTTGAATGGTCACTAAATGAACTGTTATAAGTTGAGGACTACCTGTACTGCATGTTATTTGGCTAAGACAATTAATACTGGACTAGGAAGGCATTTTCATACAAGAAACATGGATACTTGAGACATATCAGTCTAGGTATCAATAACAGCCAACAAATCATTTCAATAAATTCATTCATAATTTGATGGCCTGCTACTCATATTTGACCAGGGGTGAAATGCTCCCGGTTCGGACCGGATCGCCTGATCCGGTAGCAATGGAGGCGGGTGGTTCGGAGAACCAGTAGCAAAAATCCCTGCCCCCCCGCATTGCCCAGCTGAGCCACGCAATCATCGGAGGCGTTTTTTATTTTTAAAAGCATTTTTTCTACAACCTCTTTGGCCAAAAAAAATGCTTTTAAAAGTAAAAAAAAAAGCCTCTGATGATTGCGCGGCTCAGCTGGGATCATCAGAGGCTTTTAAAAGCATTTTTTCTACAACCTCTTCGGCCGAAGAGGTTATAGAAAAAATGTTTTTAAAAGGGAAAAAAAGCCTCTGCCGATCAGGCAAGTCAGCTGGGATTGTCAGAGGCTTTAAAATGGTTTTAAAAGTTAAAAAAAAAAGTTGGCCACGCCTACTCAGTCATATTACCTGCCCGCCAAGCCACGCCCACAGAACCGTTAGTAACAAATTTTACATTTCACCACTGTATTTGACATTCTAAAACTATTACACGTAGCTTTATAAAAGATGTTACTACCAATCAGACATATCTTACACCTGATTCAGTGCCAGATTTTCAGCTCGTTTTATAATACAGGTAATTCTCGACTTACCACAGTTTGTTTAGTGGCCATTCGAAGTCACAACAGAACTGAAAAAAGTGAGTTATGACTGCCTTTCACAGAATTGTTGCGGTATTTTTCACATTTACGACCAGTGTAGCATCCCCAGGGTCGCCATGATAAAAATTCAGATACTTGGCAACTGACTATTTGTGACGCTGGCAGTGTCCCGGGGTCATGCGATCACTTACCAACCGTAGCAAGAAAGGTCGTAAAACAGGGCATAACTCACTTAACAAACATCTCACTCAGCAACAGAAATCTTGGGCTCAATTGTGGTTGTACGTTTATGACTACCCTGTACCTTTGCTTCTGCTTAATTTGTATCTCAAATTTCAGTGCAGAAATTCAGTGCAGAAAGTTTTTTTTGTTTCACCAAAGGATTTAAATCAGCGGTCCCCAACCTTTCCGGCTTGGCGGTCCTGGGCAGGAGTGAAATCCAGCAGGTTCTGACAGGTTCTGGAGAACCGGTAGCGGAAATTTTGAGTAGTTCAGAGAACCGGCAAATGCCACCTCTGGCTGGCCCCAGAGTGGGGTGGGAATGGAGATTTTGCAATATCCTTCCCCCAGGAGTGGGGAGGGAATGGGGATTCTGCAGTATCCTTCCCCTGCCACACCCACCAAGCCACGCCCACAGAACCAGTAGTAAACAAATTTGGATTTCACCACTGGTCCTGGGGGACAAGAGGGGAACCGGGCCGCACAAGCAGCAAGCTGACACGCGCACAAAAGCACACAGCTCAATTTGTGTGAGCAGCAGCTCGGCAAACATACACAGGCGTGCGCAGTTCAATTTGCACATGCGCAACTGGTGCGGCCCAGCTGCAAATAGGCCTGGCCCAATAATGGGCCACGGCTCGAGGAGGGGACTGGGGGCCCCCCGATTTAAATACGGTATTCCATTCCATTCTTCTTCATGCACAGAAAACATACAAAGCGTTTCATTAAAATACCTTTTCTCATCTTTTCCCCAGCATTGTTTTTACTAAAGGGATCATAATTCTTACGTTGAGACCTACTTCAGATAGTGTAAATTTAGGATATTAAGTGGTTCCTCCTCAGTTTGTTGATGGAGCCCAGCCTGTGAATCTCCCAAACACAAATATATATCCTGATAGTCTCCCAGGTGATAGTTGCTATAGCATTTCTCAGAATGCCATTGCCATTTATTCTTCAAAAGCCAGTGTTGTACCTCACTGTGGGAGGCATGGTGTTCTATTAATGTCATATTTGAGTGGTTTACCTGCTTTCTCTAAGAAGGTTACGCATTGTTAGGACTACCCACCCACTTGGAGTTTCCAGAAAAGCAATAGCAGCCCCTTCTTTCAAGAATACGCCTTCTGCGTGTCAGTTACGTTTCTTCCTCTACCCTATTTCTAATTCCCAGCCCTTTTTATTTTATTTTTTTATTCCCAAGCATTTACATCGTTCTAATTTCTTCCACCGCCTTCTTTGGAAGGTAGGTTTTACATTAAACCTGACACACGACTGTGGGATTCGTCGTCTAGTTTTGAAATAAACAATCACCAGCCAAAACTTCCCATAGAAAACAATGGGAATGAGGACCCGGATTGTGGGGGCAATAAGCTGACTTTGTATAAAAAAAATAACGCCGCTTGGGGGGTGGCCGAAAGCCCTACTAAGCAGGTATATACAAAAGGATGAAGGCTATTGCTTAACGCATTGTAAGCCGCCCTGAGTCTCTGGAGAAGGGCGGCAGCTAAATCGAACCAATAATAAATAAATAAATAAATAAATAAATAAATAAATAAATAAATAATTTTATTTACTGCTTGGCAAAGAGGGTGTATGCATGTGTGCGTGGGAGGTGCGCTGTGCGCCCCGCAGCCCGTTTTTGGTCCCAGGAGGCTGCAAGGAGGCCTGCTAGGCCCAAAACAGTGCATGGGGGGGTCGTGCGCGCCTGTGCAAGGGGCAGGAGGAGCGCGCACATGTGCAGGGGAACGGAGAAGCGTGGGGGTCCGTGAGTGGGGGCCGGGCATGTGGGGGCAGCGCACGTGCATTGCCTTATGGGTGTCAGCACGCACAAACACTTTCAGCACACGATGACAAAAAAGGTTAGCCATCATTGCCTTATATTCTCTATGGCCGTTACAAGTGTACCTCCCACCTTTTTATTATTTATTTTATTTTATTAGATTTTTATACCGCCCTTCTCCCACAGGACTTTCTCATCGGCTTAGTACTCGTGCCATCACAACCTATGCAAAGCATCTAAAGTGAATACATTATCTCCGCCCAGCGGTGGGTTTCAAAATTTTTTTACTACCGGTTCTGTGGGTGTGGCTTGGTGGGCATGGCATGGCTTGGTGGGTGTGGCTTGGTGGGCGTGGCAGGGGAAGGATACTATAAAATGTCCTTTCCCACTCCAATCCAGTGGAAGATTACTGAAAAATCCCCATTTCCTCCCGATCAGCTGGGACTCGGGAGACAGAGAATAGATGGGGGCGGGGCCAGTCAGAATTTTTAC
Source organism: Pantherophis guttatus (assembly GCF_059756535.1). Taxonomy (NCBI): domain Eukaryota; kingdom Metazoa; phylum Chordata; class Lepidosauria; order Squamata; family Colubridae; genus Pantherophis; species Pantherophis guttatus. Next base: position 71,553,290 of record NC_142070.1, on the reverse strand, counting down.
TACCGGTTCTCCGAACTACTCAAAATTTCCGCTACCGGTTCTCTAGAACTGGTCAGAACCTGCTGAAACCCGCCTCTGTCTCCGCCCCCGATTACATCTCCCACTACTCTAATTCTATCACCCCCTGCCCTTATTTATGAATTGCCTTTTATGGTCCTAATTCCTAGGGGTTGTCTTTAGAGTAATTAACATATCGGTACATTCTGGTTAAGACCGGTTCGTAACATAGCAGAGGCCTTCCTATATACAATTCTCATGCTTCAGCCTAGCTCATGAGATTAGAAATAGATACAAGCTATTTTCTTCACAGGCTAGCGTGTCTTCTTACAAGTCTGGAAAAACAATATTCCCTGTTTCCCACACAACCATAAGAAGCATCCCAGAAGCAATATATGGTAGCAAATTGAGGTCAACTGGAAATTCATCCAATTCCAGCTCATTTACAAAAGCTTTTGTATAAATCATACATTGGTAAAAACCTATTTTATCACAGTCTTGTTTAAATTTAGAAGATGACTAAAGCATCTTAAGTTTATTGAACAGAACCAGTGAAAACAAAAAAACCGATCCAAAATTCTTGAATATATTGTACTCATTAAAAGGAAAATGGCTCCGTGCTCCTTTCCTTGTGGCTTCATTTATTTAGTTTGTTCGTTTTTTTCAGGATCTTTATTTATTGCTGGCTCAACATGAATTGGATTCCTTTCTTTACATAAATATTACAGGATGTCCTTTTAAATCTTTGGATCTGCTTTGGAACAAAGTTTTGACAGGATTTTGCAAGGTTTTTTTATTTAAGCAATAACACTAGGACAGGGGTCAGCAACCTGCGGCTCTGGAGCCGCATGTGGCTCTTTCACCCCTCTGCTCCGGCTCCCTGTCACTTAAAATATGCGTCACAACCGCCAATGTGCAACACCCACCGGCACGCAATTTATTGAGCTTTTCAACTCCCGGTAGGCCAACCATGGATAAATCCAAGAAAAGAAAAGTTTCAGAAGAAAAGAGAACGTTTAATTCAACTACATATGCTAGTTTTGTGGCCGCTCAAGAAATAGTCAGGCACGGGAAGGGTTTTGTGGCTCCCGGTGTTTTCTTTTCTGTGGGAAATGGGTCCAAATGGCTCCTTGAGTGTTTAAGGTTGCAGATCCCTTCACTAGGAGAATGTTTTTCAAGCTTGTGTGGAGTTCAAAATGTGTGGACTTCAAAATTCTCCAGTCAACAATTCTGGGAGTGGAAGTCCACACATCTTAAAGTTGCCAAGCTTTACAAACACTAGAACCAGTAATCTAGAACCAGTAATCATTAAACATAGGTAGTCCTCGACATACGACCACACTGGAGCCCAAAATTTCGGTTGTTAAGTGAGACATTTGTTAAGGGAGTTTTGCCCCATTTTATGACCGTTCTTGCCACAGTTGTTAAGTGAATCACTGCCGTTGATAAATTAGTAAGCCGGTTGTTAAGTGAATCTCCTTTCCCCATTGACGTTGCTTGTCGGAGGGTCGCAAAAGGGGATCACATTATTTTGGGAACACAGCAACGGTCATACATAGGAACCAGTTGCCAAGCATCTGAATTTATGGTGATGCAGCATAAAACGGTCATAACTCACTTTTTTTCAGTGCCATTGTAACTTTGAACCGTCACTAAATGAACTGTTGTAAGTTGAGGACTGTTGAAATAAATACGATAGCATGCTAATGCAGTTCAATATGCCTGTTGGGAATCAACAGGTGAAGTTCCCTCATTTATGCATGACTGTATTGTGATGGTATTATTTTTCATCTGAATGATTGGAAAAGTGTTGACGAAACACTGCAGCTTCCTGCTACTCAGTGGTGAAATCCTTCCCGGTTTGTCACCAGTTCACTGCCCGCACATGATCACTGTGTGCCAAACACACGCTGCACACCTGTGGTGGGTTGCCCCCAGTTCGCACCGGTTCTATAGAACCGGTAGTAAAACTGGCGGGAGGCTCCGCCCACCGACCCCAACGTCATCAGAACGCTTCTGCGCGTGCGCAGAAGAGAGAGAGCTATGCAAGAGTGAAGCGAACATGCATGCGTGGCCCTGTTGCGAACCGGTAGTAAAGGTAAGTAGAACCCACCCCTGCTGCACACGTGTGCATGCGAAGTACAAGCCAAATGCACGCTTCCCGTGGAAAAAGGAGGCTTGGGAAGGTAAGTAGAACGGGGTGGGGGGAAACAGCTGTGCCACACGATTTAGATTCACTAGAAAGTAAGATTGCGCGGCACAGCTGATCGTCGGAAATACCGGTTTAGACGAACCGGTGTGAACCGGTAGAATTTCACCGCTGCTGCTACTCTTTATAGATTTTTATTTGTTTTTGCTAACCCCCCCCCCAAAAAACCAACATATGAAAACAACCCTTGCTTGTATGAGTGTAATCGCTGCAGAAGGAACGTGGTCATTTTGAAGTTAGCGCTAGGCTACACCATAAAAAAAACACAGCGCAGAAAGCAATTGATCGAAAAGGACTTAGTCCAACGTAGAATTGTGAACTGATTCTAAATATGTTATTTTAAATATTTAAACTAAATAGTAATGGAAAAATGTCTTTTACAAAGTGAGAAATATGAAACAATTTAGAGCAAGGCGCGTAGAATGCAATTATTCAGTTTTATTCAGGGAACTTTACAAAAGCTCCAGATGTTGATGTTGGACAATTTGTAATCTTCCTTTGCTTTCCCATCACCTTTCCTATCATGGGGATGACAAAAGGAAATAGGTCAGAGGTGGTTTTTAGCCGGTTCGAACTGGCTCCAAGTTGTGCTATTTAGGCACATTTTTGAGGCTGGGAGCAAGCTCGGAAGGCACGCGCGGCAGCAAAACGCATGTGCGAAAGGCCAGGCACATGCGTGGACTGTCAGTATGTCAGGACACGGGTTCACATTTGCAAACTGGTAGGGAAAGTAAGTGAATATCACTCCTGAAATAGGTACTCTATGCCTTTTTATTGGGGGCACTAGGAACCTTTTCCCTGGACCTGAAAGACTTCTGGAACTCCAGCCAGGTGCCTTTCAACCAAACATTTCATAATTCTCTACCGATCGTGAAGACCTAGACATGTGGGAAAGCGGTTTAACATGGTGAGATATTTTTAGTCAACTGTACTTTCAGAGCAAGCTGCACTGAGCGAAGTATTGTGGACATTTCAGACACGGTCTTCTCTAATTTATAAGGCTTCCTTTTTTCTTTTTTTACCAGTTATCCCTCCCATCTCCCTTTCCCCCCCTTTTCCTCAAACAATGTGTTAAGGAAGACAAGTTGGATTAATGGGGAGTGATAATACTAAGAAGGACTTACTGAACAAACCAGTTAAGATTTCCTGCTTCTTTCAGTGTCGTCCCAGGCAGGGGTGGGTTGCCCCCGGTTCACACTGGTTCTATAGAACCGGTAGTAAAACCGGTGGGAGGCTCCGCCCACCGACCCCGACGTCATCAAAATGTTTCTGCGCTTGCGCAGAAGAGCGTGTGTGCGAGCAAAGTGAGCGCACGCATGTGGCCCCGTTGCAAACTGGTAGTAAAGATAAGTAGAACCCACCCCTGGTCCCAGAGTATGGTCAAAAGTGTTGCACATAAAAACAAGCAGAGCTTTGATTGCATCTGCGGGGTGCAGATAACTAACAATCTGACTTGGTCTCTTTGTACGTTATCTGTAGTGAAGCGTGCAAACCAGCGTTTGAATTCCCTGCATCGGATGAGGAGAGCACATGGCCACTTTTTACAGAGCCACAACTGAGAGTGTTTTAACAAACTGCATCACTGTCTCAGATAGAAAGTCCATACAGAGAGTGGTAAGAACAACCGAGAAGATTATAGGAAGCTCACTTCCCGTTATTCAGGATGCTGCTTATAAGCGCTATGTGCTTAGAGCTCCAAGCATCGTTAGAGACCCTACACACCCACTTCACGGTCTGTTTATATTGCTCCCCTCTGGGAGGAGGTTTCAAAATATTTCTAGCAGGACTACCAGATTCTGTAACAGCTTTGTTCCCTGTGCCATCCGTCCTATAAATTCGCAGGATTCTTTTTTTTCCACCATGTATATGTACACATTCGAACTAGATTGCGAAGTTTCTCTGTGTCATATATGTGTGTGAATGTGGGTATATGCATAATGGTTATTCTTTGAGAGCTGAATGCAATGAAATTTCATTTTAATAAAATTAAAATTATTGATTAGTGTACATTTAAAGTGACAATAAGTTCTGTTCTGTTCTGTTCTATTCTGTTCTGTTCTATTCTATTCTATTCTATTCTATTCTATTCTATTCTATTCTATTCTATTCTATTCTATTCTATTCTATTCTATTCTATTCTATTGCCTCCATTTTGGCTTTTTTGACCATACCTGACTTCTTTAATGGTCAGAAATTTACTTGAGTTCTTGCTTATCATTCAGTGATAATGGTAGGTGCTTTCCACCATACAGATCTTGGTTCCTTTTTGCTCTTCATCATGGTTGCTAGAGGAAACCTGGAGATGACCAGCCAAAAAACATCCCAGCAAAACTCTCCGCTGGGATGGGAAGGATTCTATTCATTTGTCACATGGATTGCCTGGAATTCTGTGGTAATCTGAAAAGAATACGAGCAGTTGCCTTTACAAATAATATTGTACCTCCATTTTGACTGCTGTCACAGTGTTATTGTTAAGACATAGCAAAAACAAAGTTTAAAGAATCCGGGTTGAGTTAATACAAGTTTATGTATCCATAGTTTCCCAAAAACTTATTTCTTTTTTTAAAAAAAGTTTTTTATTAGTAGTTCAAAATTAAAAACATTGGACATAGATATGACATCACTGGTCCCAAGCATCTTCCAACACTTTAAGTTAATACATAATACACTAATGATAATATAATAATATATTCCTTACACCTTATACGTTATTTAAACATAGTATAATAATAGTCATTGATACCTTATTCCTATACAATTATACATATCTATACCTACATATACCTATCTATACAATACACATACATATTTATCTATAATAACGTATATAATTCTAGTCTAACACTACACATTTGTCTCGGCTGTCCTCCTTTTATCTAACCATTCATAGAATTTTGCCTAGATTTTATAGTACAATGTTTCGCTTTTATCCTTGAGTTCCAAGGTGAGTCTATCCATTTCTACGCAGTTGAAAATTTTTAGTAGTAGAAAGATGCCCCAACTGAAGAGGAAGAAAAAGTATTTCATGGTGAAGATATTTCTGATTTTATTGTGCAAATTATGGTTAGTTTTAAAATTTTAATATTTATTTTAAATTGACAAGTTTTAAATTATGGGCCAAATTTATAAATTATTTTAACTTTATTTTTTAACTGTGATGTTTGTATAGATGTTTTTTATCTGGCTGTTCACCGCCCTGAGTCCGAAAGGAGAAGGGCGGTATAGAAATTCGAATAAATGAAATGAAATGAAATGAAATGAAATCCTGACAATAAGTGGAGCAACAGAGAGCACTTCATGAGTTCCTAGGATATGTAGGTTACCACAACAAAGAAAAAGAATGTTTTAACCATTTGTTTAGCTTAGTATACACAAAAATAGAGCCTTTTCCAGGGATGTCTTCTTCTGTTTCTTCTGGCATCCCTGCCGGATGACAAATTCCCATCACTCAATAGAAAATGCTAAACTTTGCAAAGAACCTAGGGCCCAGAATTATAAACAAAGTATAATACATTTATTTTAAGTCTAATTATACAAGACGTGTGCCCTAGAAATTCACATTAAAATGATGCAAATACTTCAAGCAGCCATTTCGTGGCCATGAAATTAATAGGCACACAAAAGGAACTGGAGACAAAATGGTGGGCGAAGGTGCCGTAATGGTTGTTTCATGGATTATTGCACGATGGCCTTTGATCCAGCTCTGTGATATCTTTCTTATTGCAATGTATAGTCTTCTAAGAGCCCTACTAAACATTATGAGCAGGGGTGGGTTCTAAATTTTTTACTACCGGTTCTGTGGGTGTGGCTTGTTTTGTGGGTGTGGTTTGGAGGTCATGTGACTAGGTGGGCGTGGCTAGCTGGTCAGAGTCATTTCTGGAAGGTCCTCACACTTACGACCAGTCCTCGCACTTACAACCCGACTCATTTGTTTGCTTTTAACACTGATCAGCTGTAGGACGGCCCTTTGAAGCCCCGCGGCAAGAGTTTAAACAGTTTTTTTCCCTCTAGTCATCAGCTGGGACTCAGGAGGCAGCAATAGATTGGGGGTGGGACCAAATAAAAGGTAAGAATAACGTGGGTGGGTGGGTAGGAGGGCGGGCGGGGAGAACCGGTTCGGTGGCGTCATATCGTCACCGCTACGGGCTCGGCCGAACCGGACCGAACCTGGAGGAACCCACCACTGATTATGAGGCATTTAAAGGAAAAGTAACCCTAGAGACTGCTAGAAGGTTCTTGTGGAAGGACATGTTGAAAAAGAAGAAGTCACAAAAACCTCTTAAATTGTAAGAATCTCACGGAGCCTTCTTTCAATGGCCAAACCTGGATCTATTTTTAAGGGAGAAATTTTATGAAAATTGTGTTGGTTTCATTCAGGGGTGACTGTAGGTGCTGGATTAAGGCAGCACAAACCTTGATATATATATATATATATATATATTTAATTCCCCACTACTAGATTTCTCTAGCACAGTGATGGCTAACCTTTTCGTCATCGCATGCCAAAAGTGTGCGCATGTGCCAGCACCCATAATGCAATGCACGCACGACACCCCCCCTGCACTCCCCCTGACACCCCCACCCCGTGCCCCGTTTTGGGCCTAGTAGGCCTCCCTGCAGCCTCCTGGAACAAAAAATGGGGCACTGCACCCCACACGCTCCCCACACCCCCTGTGTATGCACGCATGACTCCCCCCACGCATGCACATGTGTCTCCTGCATGCGCCCCAACCCCTGCGCATGTGCAGCAGAGACCCGAAAATCAGCTGGTTGGTGGGAGACACGCACACATGCACGGTAGGCCTGAGCTGGTGCGATGGCTCATGTGCCCGCAGAGAGGGCTCTGTGCGCCACCTGTGTCACTCGTGCCATAGGTTTGCCATCATGGCTCTAGCATATAGAAAGGATTAGAATGAAGTTTGTTTAGAAGACTGGGAAGAATATTTCTTTATTGTTACATTTATTAATTCTTTCTTCTAGAAGCCCAAGAAAATACACAGTGAAGTCTTCCCTAATTATTTTTCTCACAAATATAACTCTTGCGGGGTAGATTGGGCTGAGAAGTAGAGACAAGTCAAAGGGCAGTGAGATCTGATCCAACTTCTTAACTGTTATCCAATGGTGGGCTACTGCTGGTTTGGACTGGTTTGGGCGAATCGGTAGTTGTGACCTGCGCCCGAGTGCAATCCCGCCCTACATCGCTGTGTTTTTGAAGCTGCACAGATGTGCGGAAGGCACGTGAGAGCGAATTGCTGTGTTTTGTGACTTCGCACGCACCCATGCGCTCCCATTTCTGGTGCTGGGCGAACTGATTGTTACAGTATGTGACGCCCACTTCTGCTGTTACCCCAATCTTAATCCAATTTGACACCATGCAGTTATATGGACTACAATTGTCATCATTGCAAATCGCTGTTGCCTTTGGTCTGGGAACACAGGGCACCCTTGTCCAATATAATATAACTACAAAGTGCTGGGATAGGATAGAATCAGAGGTGAAATCCAAATTTTTTCCCTACCGCTTCTGTGGGCGTGACTTGGTGGGCATGGCAGGGGAAGGATATTGCAAAATTTCCATTCTCATCCCACCCTGGGGCCAGCCAGAGTATTCTGTCCCCGTCTTACAAGCACACACACCAACAGACGTCCAAGAGTTAAAAACCAAACCAGCCAAAATCATAAGGAAAAATCCTTTTCCTTATGATAACGGAACTTGGCAGCAACCTAGTGGCTGCCTGCCAAGAGTTTATTACTCACGAAGGGAAGAGATAACTTCTCTCCGCTTCTGGTACATCAAAGTAAAATGTTCAATAATTACAGAGTAAGTTAAGTCCAAATATAATCCAGCAAAGTCTATAGCAAAAGTCCGGCAATGCAGAATGGTGTGGAAGCTTTCAGCTTTGTTCGTCACAAGGCTTGACTGGCCACCACGCTCCCTTTTATACCCTGTGGGGTGTGGTCCAGTGACTCAGCCTAATCTCTGGCACGCCTTTTCTTTTGTTGCATGCGCTTATCTCTGCGACGCTGTCGAGGACCAAGCCAAGAATCATTACTCTCATCACTGTCCATCTGTGGCTGTGTGGACGTGCTTGGCCCCGGCCCTATCTCTTGTCCTTCAGCGGACACCGAAGGCATTGCCAAAGAGGAGGGTCCTGGAGAGGGAGGCCTTGCCAACTCCTCTCCTTCACTCTTGGAGTCCTCTCCTGCCGATGACACAGGCTCAGGTAACGGAGCCACAACACAGAGATGGTATTTGCTGGTTCTCCAAACTACTCAAAATTTCTGCTACCGGTTCTCTGAACTACTCAAAATTTCCGCTAGCAGTTCTCCAGAACCTGTTAGAACCTGCTGGATTTCACCCCTGGGTAGAATGGTTTGTGAGAACCGTGATTCTCTGGCTTTGTAATTGAATGTTTAAAATATAGCTGTGACGCTTGCTTCTGTTAGTACTTAGGGATGAGGTAGCCTAGCAACAGAGTAGTCACTTAACTTCATGAAGACTGAATTTCCTGAATCAATAGTAAATCTTTTAAAAATTTGTCAGGACAGCTTGACCAGAATGGTATAAATACAGAAAGACACCTATAGAAAACTTTTTCCTCCCTTTTATCTAGTGGTTGAAAATTGTGACTCATTTTTAGAGATTATTAGCTCCACTCACTTTCCTATGTTTTCTCCATCGCTTTTCTCACAGATGTACATACCTCCAGGTTGAGTAATATGCAGTATTTGGTCTCTCTTTGGTAATTGCACTTTCCTGATTAAATTAATCCTCTGGGTCCATTAAAAAAAACTTATGGGGAACATAGCTTTCAAACCCTAAGTGCATTGTGTAGAATCTGCACAAGTTTCAAGTGTCCAAGTTAGAGAGTAGGTTTTGCCTATAGTCCAGGTTTTAGCTCTGATATCTATATAGACAAAGTTGGGACAGAAGTTTGTCCAGAACCTTGGAGAGCAAGGACTTGGCAGTGTGTGTAGATCGGGGTTTTTCAAACTTGACGACTTTAAGATGGGTAGACTTCAACTCCCAGAATTTCCTAGCCAGAAATCAGAAGTTTGAGAATTATTTCAAAATTATCCTGACAACTGGCTATCATTTAAAAAAAAAAAAACTTTTGAAAAAAAAAAAACAAGTCAAGATAGAATGATTCAATAATGAAAAATGTATTTCATAGCAGCCAACTTTGAAAAATTCTTCAAAGTGCCCTGAGGTTTTAGGTTTCATTTTAAATATAAAAGAACTTTGTTAAAGATCATTTTATCTACTCCTTCTTTTCACCATTGCTGAAGGCTGAGCTTCTGGCTTATTGGGCACATCTTCCAAAATAGAAATAGGCTTCCTTAAAGAGATCCACCTACGAAGCCCTTTTCTGTTGCTCTCATATTTCTATGTCTTTAGCTAGGAGAATTGACTAGAATGCTAAGCAATCACTTATGAATGTAGACAGAGTATTTTGGCTAACCACAATTCTTTAATCCAGTGGTTCTCAACCTGTGGTCTGTGGATCCCGGGGGGGGGGCATGATGTCACAGGGGGTCTGCGGAGGCTTGAAGAAATGTTATGATTTACATTTTGAGTTGTTTTGGGAGTCCATGGCCACAAAAGGTATTTAAGTGGGGTCCAAGTTGAAGGAAAGGTTAAGAACAGGAGTGAAATGCTCCCGGTTCGGACCGGATCGCCTGATCTGGTAGCGATAGTGGCGGGTGGTTTGGAGAACCGGTAGCCAAAATCCCTGCCTCCCCCATGCCCAGCTGAGCCGCGCGATCATCAGAGGCTTTTTTTTTTAACTTTTAAAAGCATTGGCCGAAAAAATGCTTTTAAAAGTAAAAAAAAAAAGCCTCTGATGATCGTGTGGCTCAGCTGAGATCGTCAGAGCCTTTTAAAAGCATTTTTCTACAACCTCTTCAGCCGAAGAGGTTGTAAAAGAAATGCTTTTAAAAGGCTCTGACGATCAGGCAACTCAGCTGGGATCGTCAGAGCCTTTTAAAAGCATTTTTCTATGCATAAAAATGCTTTTAAAAGAAAACAAATATGGTGGACTTGTAAGAAAATCAAGGCATTTTGGATAAAAATTTGGTGGGTGATGCAGAACATCCTGAAAAAAAGGTTGAAATTTACTCCTCAATTGTTTTTATTAGGTATAACTATGGATTGTACAGCATTAGAGACTAAACTGATTTTAAATTTAATATCAGCAGCTAGGCTGTTGGTAGCGCAATACTGGAAGAAGGACTCTTTGCCTACTATTGAAGAATGGACATTGAAAGTAGCGAATCTAGCAGAAATGGCGAAAATCTCAGCGTATTTGAAGGACTATACACAAGAAAGATATATATCGGAATGGAGAAGATGGATTGATTATATTCAAAATAAGTATCAGACAAGAAAATATCAAATAGCTTATGAATGAATGTTAAACTTTAGAAGTATTATGTTATCTATAGTGGAGTTAAGGTTTCAGGGGGGGATTTGGTAGTTTAAGAATAGTTAGGTTAATTTAGCTTATGATTGTTAATTGAAATACCCTGTATTTTGCTCTGGGAAGTCTGGGGGGGAGGGTGGGATGGGATTGGGGGAAGGGGTGCGGGGGTGGTGGGGAGGGAAAAAGGGTGGGGGGAATAATGGGGGGGATTTTCTTTGTAAAACTTTTTAATTAAAAAAAAAGAAAGAAAACAAAAGCCTCTGACAATCAGGCAACTCAGCTGGGATCGTCAGAGCCTTTTAAAAGCATTTTTTCCACAACCTCTTTAGCCGAAGAGGTTGTAGAAAAAATGCTTTTAAAAGTAAAAAAAAAAAAGTTGGCCACGCCCACCCAGTCACATTAACCCCACACACACCAAGCCACGCCCACAGAACTGGTAGTAACAAATTTTACATTTCACCACTGGTTAAAAACCATTGCTTTACCATGCCTGTCAAACTGTCTGCCCGTGGGCCCGATGCGTCATTTTCAGGCCACGCCCACCCCAGCTCCACAAAGGCAAAAATCCTCGCGATACATCACGATACGTCACATGATGTGATCGAGTTTGACACCCGTGCTTTAGATTGTTTCAGAGTAAATAAAAGTTTTGAACATTCTAATTACAGAACTGCAATGGGAGACAGGCAAAAGAACCGGATTTTATACAGAAACGAAATGCGTTCATTCCTTGTCTTGGGAAACTTCATCAGATGCGTGAAATACTTCAGCTTTAATAGCAACCATCACCATCATATTTATTTTTCATTTATTGAGCAGGATTTCTATTTATATTTCTGCAATACTGACCCTTATCAAGCTTCTGAAGAGTTTGATTAAAAACCAATCTTTGTAACAGGAAGCATTCTTAACTACAAACTGAATTTTATCATCTCCATACAGTTCAGATATTTTAAGATTTCTGACTTTGTTATGATAAAAAAAACTTTTTTTAAAAAAAAAAGCAAAGCCAAATGCTAAAAATAATCTTAAAACCCTGCCAGCCTCCAAGAGATTTAAGTGAAATTCCAAAAGTCAAAATATCTACAAAAAAAAAAAAAGAAGATGGTGTGTTAAGAATTGATAGCATTGGAGATTGTGGAGTTTTTCAAGGCCTTGTCACATGTTGAATCTTCTTTGTGTTCATTCTCCATTTGGAGGTTTTAAAAAAAGCTAAACCACGTCCATCAAAGCATCATTCATCTTCCAAATTGTTAAAGGAGCTGGAGTTTGTTAAAAGAAGGATTTAATAACGTCAGACACATTAGGGTGATAGGTTATTCTCTACTTCCTCTTGAAAATGTTGGTACTTGTCAAATCACTGTTCGCACTACACATCATATTAAAGTCTAGGTATGAGATCAAAAGCATCCCCCGTCCCTTAAGTCTGCAGCTATTGATGTCAGCAGTTAAACTCACATAATGTTCTCAAAAATGTTTGAAATTGATTTTTGTAGCTGTTAATAGGAACACAGAAATTTGTCCAGCACATTGCTTCAGTTCAGGGATGGGTTCTACTTACCTTTACTACTGGTTTACAACGGGGCCACGGATGCGCAGAAGCATTTTGGTGACGTCAGGTTCGGTGGGCAGGGCCTCCCACCAGTTTTACTACCGGTTCTATAGAACCGGTGCGAACCGGGGGCAATCCACCGCTGAGTAAAACATCAAATCTTTTTTTCTCTCATTCCATTAAAAATGGCAATGATCAAACTCAAAGCAGACCCAGAACATTATTATTGTTGTTGTTGTTACTACTATTTTGGCTATCTTTCTAGGCATGTTTTCACTAAAAACAAGAATACGCTAGTTTATCAATTAAAAAAAAACATAAAATACAAGGAACTAAAATTAAAACTATAAAAAATTTCCAGCCACTGAAATTAATCAACAGCAAACACTTCGCTGGGTAAAGAAATCAACAAAATTGAACTGCCTGGTCCACTATGCTTAACAATCTGAATCACAACAGATGATGGTTACAACCTTTCAGTCTCCAAAAACCAAGGAAGATATTTTGTGATTCTTCCAAGCAGATTCTTTGTTATTTTTCCTTACCCATCAACAGAATCTTGCCAAACTAAAGCATATAACATAAGGCATATACTCTGGAAACCATTAAGAAGGAGCAGGGGTGGGCTTCAAAAATCTCAGCAACAGGTTCGCTGCCCCGTTGCTGGGTGGGCGTGGCCATGGTGGGCGTGGCCTAGTCGGCCTCCTGCACCCCGGGGGGGGTTCGCCCTCCCCAGGCTCTGGAGGCTTTCCTGGCTTTCCTGGCAAAAATGGCTGTCCCCGGTCCTCCAGAGGCCCTCCGGAGGTCGGAAATGATCCATTTCCGGCCTTCCGGAACTTCTGAGAGGCCCGTTTTTCGCCTTCCCAGTCTCCGCGTGAGCTCCGCGTGTACTTACCTGGCATCCAAAACGGGCTGTGTGGAAACTCCTGGGAGGGGCTGGGAAGGGTGGGAGGGGAGGGGTGGGCGTGGCCAGGCATGGGATTTGGGGGTTCGCCAAACTGGGGTAGAAGATCACCTGAAGCCATGTGAACTCCCAGCAGCCCACCCCTGAGAAGGAGCCATCTTCACCCTCTTTCTCTCACACAAACTATCTGAAATGAGTTATCTCTTGCTCTTCTCAATGAATTCCCTCCCTCCTGGGAATCGACTACATTCTACCGGTATCTCACAACCCCAAGAGAACTGAGCTCCAAGATGCATATATTGTAGCCATGAAGAAACTTGCTTGGGGTTCTCCAAGCAGTGTTGTAACATCAATATGTCTCCAATTTTGCCGATCTTTCAGTAGCCATCTTATGGTCTTCTACCCGATGAATCTTCTGATCTAACCTTTATAATGTACGGACAGCAACCTTTATAGGGTGGAATCAAACAGTCAAGGAGCAACTACATGGAGTCTTGTGGGTGATCTCAAGTCTTCTTCTCTGTAGAGGAATTTTAAAGAGATGGCCTACTCGCTGGTTCTTCATTCTGTTGTAGTTGTTGACTCCATGTTTCATGGAGCCATCTTCAGTTCTCCATTCCTTCCTCGGAAGTCCTTAACGTGATTAAACAGGGATCCATACATGAAGTACAGCCCTGTTGGGATTCCCTGCTGAATGGGACTTGGGGTGTGGATGAGATGACAAGGATGGCTCCCATTTCAGAAACATTCTTTTCCAAAATGGTATGTGTGGCTCCTACCTCTCTGGCATTTGAAAACAAATAAAATTTACTCTGTTCCAACAAGCTTCTGTAGGAAGAAATATCCTTCTGGGTTCAGCTCCAAGTGGGGAAAAAGACACTGGAAACATGGAGACTGCTTGGAAAGATGGTTTAATGGTGGACAGGATCACATGGTTTGAGTTCCTGAACAAAAGTTTGAGTTCCTGAAAAAAGGGGGCAAGATGCTGAGCGTACCTTGGTTTTATGCCCTCTCTGGCTTTGAACTTCCTGGGGTCCAGGAAGAGTATCCTGACTGGTTGCTGCCAGAGATCATAGCTAGCCTTTTAGGTTGTCTGTGTGCCAAGTTTGGTTGAAATTTGGTGGGTGGTGCAATAAAGGGCAATTAAATGGCTCTGCCTGAAGGAGGTAGATCTTTGTTATGTAGAATAAACTGGCTCAGGCCTTAATGGCCTATTGACAAAGGTGGGGGGCTGAGTTTCTGCTTCTCTGAGTTTCTACTTCTCTTTTACGGAAAATATTCTGCCTTTTTAGTATATCCTAAAATATTTCATTTTTCTAGGAGAGGGGTGAGTGCTAACTTCCTATACTTCCAACAAAGACAAATTCCTTGTGTGTCCAATCACACTTGGCCAATAAAGAATTCTATTCTATTCTATTCTGTTCTGTTCTGTTCTGTTCTGTTCTGTTCTGTTCTGTTCTGTTCTATTCTATTCTATTCTATTCTATTCTATTCTATTCTATTCTATTCTATTCTATTCTATTCTAGGCCCAAGTTGATGGTGGGTGCTCATAGCAATTTAGATTAACATTTATGTTGCTCTTGTTTTTTGCTTCTATATTTTTTGACACATACTTTTCTGTTTGCCCACCTAAAGTCTATTAGGATTGGGGTTGGTTGCAAATATAGATGAATGAATGAATGAATGAATGAATGAATGAATGAATGAATGAATGAATGAATGAATGATTGAATGAATGATCCCCCTCCCCCATGGAAAGAGAGAGAGCCTAATAAACATTGGTTATTAAATAATTATTACAAACATAGAATTTCAGAGGGGACATTTAGGACATTGTGTCCAATCCTTGCTCGGTGCAGAAATCTAAATTAAAGCATTCCCAACAAATAGCTGATTAGTCTCCATTAATCCAGTGAAAGGGAGCTCATCGTTTCTCTTAAAAAGGGTTGCGTCATCAACTGTTTTTTTCCTGATATTTAATTGGAATGTGCCTACTTGTAACTTAACTCCCTTCTTCCACATCCTGCATTTTAGACTGAAAACTTGACAATTTTTCAGGTATTGAAAGTGGCAGCATATTCATAGCTCTAAACAAGCCCATCTCCTGTCATCTTTCTCCATTAATCCAGATCTGCTCTCATTATATCTAAATAATTCTGATGGATCTTTCAGAGCTGTATATGCCAAGTATTACATCACAGATACCCTTGCTATTAATACAGTGTATTTTGTGCAAGATGAGAGATGGGTATTTTGAAGGATGATTAATGTGATTTTGACGTACATCTACCGCTTTCCAAAACGTTTATTTGAATGGCAGAAAATGTTCAAGCTACTTTCACACTGGAGGAAAAAAAAATCTATTTTAGTTTTAATTGCACTGCTGTTTTCTAATTTGCATTCTCTTGGTTGATTTTCTTACATTTTTATAGAGGGGGGGGGCACCAAAAATTTCCAAATTATTGTCCATTTGCGCCAACTTAGAAAGCTCAAACTGCCCAAAGAGTTGCTGATCCAGTTCAACGGAGGAATTATTGAATCTGTCATCTGCACCTCCATAACTGTCTGGTTTGGCTCTGCAACCCAACAAGACAGACAGAGACCAGTTCCATATTAAGATGCGTCTCAGTACCAATAGCTGGAGAAAATGCCAAGGGACATATGGTGAGTTATTGTGAGAACAGATCTGTGTGTTATATGGACATCCCTGAAGGCCCTGCTATTCTGGCTGATGCTTGCAGTGGTGGCTCCCAAAAAACTACCTTGGTAGAGCTAAGGTGTGTTCAAGAACAAGATTAGGGGACCAAGGAGTTTTCTGTATTGTATATTAAATGCTTACAGAGATTAGGTGGTTAAAATAAATAATTATTTTATTTTAGAATGCATTTTTTTAAAATTTAAGAATATATGAAAATCCTAATTTATATGGGGTTTTTTTTTTGAGCCATCCAATATGCCTCTTGCCGAGACAAAAAACAAATCTGTCTGCTCTTTTCTTAGAATAACAGAGTTGGAAGGGACCTTGGAGGTCTTCTAGTCCAACCACCTGCTTAGGCAGGAAACCCTACACCACTTCAGACAAATGGTTATCCAATCTCTTCTTAAAAATTTCCAGTGTTCGAGCACCCACAACTTCTGCAGGCAAGTTGTTCCACTGATTAATTGTTCTAACTGTCAGGAAATTTCTCCTTAGTTTTAAGTTGCTTCTCTCCTTGATTAGTTTCCACCCATTGTTTATCTTTGATCCTGTTTTATTTGATCTGATAACTAGTAGTGATATTCAGCCGGTTCAGACCAGTTTGTGCAAACCGGTAATGGCGACATGTGGATGGGCCCGGCCACTCACCCCGGCACTATGCCATCCTATTTAGCCACGTTTCTTAAGCCACGTGCATGCGTGCAAGGCACGCACGCGAGCAAAGCACATGCGTGGAATGTTGCGAGCATGTGCAAGAAGGCGTGCGCACGCATTTTCAGTGCACGGCGAACCAGTGGTAAAATTATGTGAAACCCCGTAACTATTATGAGTAATAGAACAAACCAGAATATCATCTGTTTTATATCTTCGAAAAGATTCAAGATTTGTTCAAACGTCTTTTTCCAATTGCAACAAAGCGCTCGTCTTCAAAGGAGGAGAACAGGGATATATAAGTCTTACAACATTTGACACCATCCCATCCCGCCAGAAACATTCGCACTTGCTGGAATTTTAACTGAAAAACTGGTGAAGTTTCAGGCCACTTGGCGCCTAGAAGAAAGGTTGTGCCATTTTCATCAGTAATCTGTAAGAAACCCAGAACTTGAGGAAGCATCAACATTAGCTGGAATGCAGTTGGGGGGAATATATCAAAATCTTTTATTTTGATTCCAGCTGTTTTCCGTGCAACAGTTAATTCTTAGAATAGAAAAATAATCCAATAAATTGCACAGAGTGAAAACAGACTTGTCATCTTCAACAGAAACAATCCATAAATAGATTGCCAAATTAGATAATTTCAGAACAGAGACAGAAAAAAAGAGCAGAATTGAGAGGGACCTTGGAGGTCTTCTAGTCCAACCCCCTACTCAGGCAGGAAACCCTGTACTGTTTCAGACAAATGGTTGTCCAATCTCTTCTTATAGACTTTCAGTGTTGGAGCATTCATAACTTCTGGAGGCCAAGTCGTTCCACCGATTAATTGTTCTAGAATTCACATAACACATTGATTGATATGCTAACCAAACGAGCTGGGTTCACACAACATCAAATTTACAAACCTGAAACTGTGCAATTGAAGTCCCCAGTTCTTTAACTCATCTAAGTATGTTGTATGAAGCAAATTTTACAAAAGGAACAGTGAGATGAGCAAAAAATAGCAATTACATTAATGCCTTAATGACAGAAAATCAACGATCAGCGGGAAGAATGCTGAAAACTCCATTGGTGTATTGAATAAATATAAATGTTGATCATAGCCATAAAAAAAAAAGGAAATGATAAAGGCTGTGTCAATTCTCCAGAAAAACATCTAGCCATTAGAAAAGAAGGGGGGAAAAAATAAAAACACAAAATTAACTTAAAAAACTTCCAAACTTGAAAATAACAAAAGGAAACAAATGAGACAAATGGTTTTAAAAATGATCTCAAAAAGGAGAAGAAGGAAATTGAAGACTTTGGCTTTGGAATGTTATTTTTTCATTACATTTATATCCTGCCTTTTTTCCAGGAGCTGAAAATGGAATATGCAGAATATTGTCTTCCTATTATTTTCTCTACCAAAGGACAAGTTGGCCTAAGTGAATTCCCACATTTTAGTGCCCAAAAATTAGGAATCTATTTTTTCATATTTTATTTGTTTTATTTATATAACATTCATTTTCCATCAAATGGTGTGTGATCTGGGTACAGTTATTTTTAACCACTCATAATCCACATATTTATTGTAGTATTCATCACCATAATATTAATAATATAATAATATAATAACAATAATACTTAACATCATCTTCTTTAACAACTCTCCACATGAACATTTCCTCTTTTTATATCTCCTCCTTTCTAACTTCTGTTTCTGTTGTCTAGCCATTGATAAAATACATCCCATATCAAAAAATATTCAGTTTCTTCTTTATCGTTAATAGTGAGTGTTAGTCTAGCCATTTCTGCACATTCTAGTATTTTCTTAATTACATTCCCCTCAGATGGAATCTCATCATTTTTCCATTGCTGTGCAAATACAATTCTAGTTGCGGTTAGTATATGTAAAACCAGATATTTAATCTTTTTATCATATTTTTCCAGTTGAATGCCCAACAAAAATATCTCTGGTTTCAAGTCTATATGTTGCTTTGTCATTTTTTCCAACCAAGTATGTATTTTCGTCCAGTATTTTTTAACTTTTGGGCATGTCCACCACATATGGCAGTATGAACCAGATGATTGATTATACTTCGAAGCAGAGCTATCTTTATACATTTTTGCCAGTCTTGCCGGTGCAAAATGCCATCTATAAAACATTTTATACAGATTTTCTTTATATGCAGTTGATATAGTCAATTTAATATTTCTGTCCCACAGTTTCTGCCATTTATCTAATTCTATTGCATATCCACAGTTTTTAGCCCAAGTGATTATTGTCTCCTTTACTCGGAGTCTATTAATGTTTCTAACCCTCACCTCCTGTCTGGTGATATCCAAGATATGACGCATCTGGACAACTCCTCCCCAAATCAGTTCTTTGTCTGCTACTTGTAAGTTCGAAGTAATTTCATTTTTTTTTTTAAATTTTAAAAAGCAAAACTTTATTCATTCTTAAAAACATTTAAAACATACAAAAGCTTGATTAAGTTAAAAGTTAACTTAATCAAGAAACAAATTTACATATACATATACAATAAACAACTTCAACTACTAACTAATTTCTATTATTATATATACATATATACAAACCTACAGTGACATATTTCATTTTCTATCTATCTGACAGTGCATTTTTTAATTATATTAATGTCCTCTAAATTTCATCTCTACCCATTTGGCCTCCTCTGATTTATCCACTGGTACCATCTATTCCATATTATAAAATATTTTGAGTCCTCCTTATCCTGTAACTCTAAGGTTAATTTGTCCAATTTCGAAGTAATTTCAAACATTGTGATTTCATCTCCCATGTTATTTTTACAAAGCTTTTACTGAGGAAGAGTAAGGCAAAAGGGATATTGGTCAACAATAGTTATAAGCTCCCTTGTCATGTCTAACTGGACTCCCAGGAATCAGCTGCCATTTTAAGCTGTGATTTAATGCTCAGAAATGAGCTGGGGAAGGGACAATTCGTAAGAATTTATTCAGTGGTGTGGATGGATGGGCATAGTTAAACGATCAAAAGTTAATGCAACAGGTCAAAAGGTCCTTTTTACATCATATATGAAGTGCAGAGTATATGAAACAAAACAAAAAATCCCCAATGCAACTGTTTGCAATACAGATAAATTAGCTGCTATTTAAATTATGCAGGTTTCTTTTTTTAAAAAAAACCAGAAAGATAAAAACTAATAGAAACTTTATAAAGTAAGATAAGAAAGAAAGAAAACAAAAAGGAAGCTAAAAGCACAAGAAAGAAAAAAAGAAAATAGAAATAGAAAATAAGTAAGTAGAAAAGCCACAAAGAAGTAGGTTCCAGTCTTTTTATAGCAGTTATACCCTAAGAATTATAAATTTGCTTCTTACTGTATGATTACGACACAATTCTTCTCTTTTTATAATGTAGCTTCTCTAAGCATCAAAATAATGAATCATAAGCTCATTTTTTTCTGTTTCTGACAAAAAGTATGTAAGAGTTGTAGTCAGTAATAAATATAGATATTTTCTTTTTTTCTATTCAAAATAAGTCAACTTAGCTATCTCAGCAAGTTCCATCATTTCCATCAACCATTCCTCCATTGTAGATAATGCCAGATCTTTCCATCTTTATACATAAAATACACTGCAGTTGTCATACACAAAAACCAAATTTCCTGACTTTCTTCCAACAGTTGGTTCATCAATATCTTAATTTTTAAACCCGCGTTCCATTCTGTCTGATCTTGTATTTTCATAGTATTTTTCTCATGTTTGTTTGTTTATTTATTTATTTATTTATTTATTTATTTATTTATTTATTTATTGGTTCGATTTATATGCCGCCCTCTCAGCTGGCAGCTAAGTGCTACTTAACAGCACTTTAGTCCGCTGTGCCACCAAGGCTCCTTGGTGTTCATCTATTTATTAATTATAAACAGTTATAATAACAGTTATAATATATTATAAACAGCTAATGTATGGCATTCTTGTAATTTACCATTAATATTTCAATTCCCCTTAAAGAAACTTCCAGAAACAACCCCAAGCTAACTGCAAAAGCCCTTTTTTAGTTTTTATTCTCACAATCCTCTCATTTTGTCTTAAATCTCTATCCAGTATTTCAAGAACCAAAATAAACAAGAGAGACAGCTGGTGGACATCCTGTCTTGTTCCTTTTTGCATCTCACGGGGTTTTATTAGATCTCGATTAATAATTTTTGTGCTTTCTGTAAAGTACAAATTGATCTTGCCCATTTCATAAAGTTCTTTCCAAAAGTATTCTTTGAAAACCTTGAACAAAATAGTGCCGTCAAAGACTCTCTGGGTTTAAGAAAATCAATGCAGCCTATTTTTCATTAAAAAGCTAAAGGTTCCCCTTGCACATATGTGCTAGTTGTTCCCGACTCTAGGGGGTGGTGTTCATCTCTGTTTCAAAGCTGAAGAGCCAACGCTGTCCGAAGACGTCTCCGTGGTCATGTGACTGGCATAACTAAACGCCAAAGACACACGGAACGCTGTTACCTTCCCACCAAAGGTGGTCCCTATTTTTCTACTTGCATTTTTTACATCCTTTCGAACTGCTAGGTTGGCAGAAGTGGGGAGAAGTAACGGGAGCTCACTAGGGATTTTTCATTATGTTGCTCCAAATATTCCAAAATGTCAAACATTTTTTGTCCAATACCCACATTGATCCACATAAATAAATTCTTGCAATATTATTTTCAGTCTTTCCACTAGAATTGTTGTGAATAATTTGTACTCATTGTATATTATAGTTTATAGGTTTTTTTAAATGTCAAATCCTGTCTCTCTCCAGGTACTGGAACAGGGGTGTCAAACTCAATTTCATTGAGGGCCGCATCAGGGTTGTGTTGGACCTCGGGGGGGGGCACAGGGGGGGCGTGGTCAGGGTGGGCATGGCCACCTCAACATCACTTGGGGGCTCCTGTGGTGGCCCAAGTGCTCTGCCAGTGAAAATGGGTTTCTGAGCTCCATTTTCAGCTGCGACTGCTTCCTGCAACCCTCTGCCAGTGAAAACAGAGCTCGAGCTCCATTTTTGCTGCCAAAGGCATCACTGGCCGAGCCTTTGCTGTTTCCAGGGCAGCCCTGCGGGCAAGATCTAAGCATTCCGTGGGCCAGATCCGACTCCTGGGCCTTGAGTTCGACACCCCTGTATTACAACTATATATTAGACCAGGGATCTGCAACCTTAAACACTCAAAGAGCCACTTGGACCCATTTCCCACAGAAAAGAAAACACCGGGAGCCACAAAACCCTTCCTGTGCCTGACTATTTCTTGAGTGGCCACAAAACTAGCATATGTAGTTGAATTAAACATTTTGTTTTCTTCTGAAACTTTTCTTTTTTTTGGATTTATCTATGGTTGGCCTACCTGGGGTTGAAAAGCTCAATAAATTGCGTGCCAGCGGGTGTCGCACATTGGTGGTTGTAACGCATATTTTGAGTGACAGGGAGCCACAGCAGAGGGATGAAAGAGCCACACGTGGCCCCAGAGCCGCAGGTTGTTGACCCCTGACCTATACTATATCTGTGCATTTGGGGTTTCTTGCCTAAATGTAGAAACTTACTTTTTTCACCATTGAATTTCATTTTGCTAGATAGCACCCAATGTTTAAGACTGTCAAGATCCTTCTGTATCATAACTCTATCTTCTTTATTTGTACGATTACTTTGTCCTCATTTGGGGCATAAATTCCCACTATCAAGCCCATTTGAACATGCCTGGCAGTCTGTGTGGATTATTCCTGCAGCAAACTACTTACATTGCACCAGAGATCTGTGAACTTTTTGAGCTGAGCCCATGGCATCTGCAGCAAGGATTTTTTAAAAAAAATCAAGATGGCAGCTGTGACCACAACTAAATCAGCCCTGTCTCGTCTTAGTGTGTTTTGCAGAAAAGTTAATCTTGTTTTCTCTGGGTTTATAAACTGAGGGACGTTTGACCTGGTGAGAACTTCGATGGGAGACTCCCAGGCACTGGAAGTACAATAAATACCATGGAAGAATTCAGCAGCAATTCTAATTTTGTAACACTGCCAAGAAAATTCCCATCAGGAATCAATCTCTACTCAAAGAAAACTTTACTTTTTTCCCATTTGGAAAATCACATAGCGTTGTGGACAGTAAAAAAAGATATCAATGAAATTAAGCGACCTGTTTTGCAATCTTCCTTACAAATGGATGGCTTAGAAAATGAATTTTAAATTGGGTGTCTGTAGCTTTTAACATAAGGGCCAAATTTATATATTTATTTTAAATTGTTTTTAAATTTTGTGAGTATATGTTTGTTTTAATATGGCTGTACACCGCCCTGAGTCCTTCGGGAGAAGGGCGGTATAGAAGTTTAATAAATACAAATACAAATGAAGATTTTTATTTAAAAGGTTGAAAAGCAGCTTTTTTTAGGAGAAGCGATCACCGGGGTTCTTACTCCAAACTTGTTCTACACCACAGTTTAGAAACAGAGTTAAATTTGAGGTCCACGTCTGGTCCCAAAGTTATTATTTGGAAATTGTGTGGAAGTCCCAACTCAAATCAATCAAATCAATTTTAATTACAATCATAAACTCCCATACAGGTCCAACCTAAATTTGAAATATTTTTACAAACACAAAAATTTCCATGGCAAATTAATTACCAAATCCATGTGGAGCTAATCCTAAACAAGGCTAAACATCCTTAAAATTGTTCTATTGATTTTCACGGCTTCTCATTTCTACCTGACAGGGAAAGCTTACAATTTCTGTAACCAGAAATGAAGGCTGTGCAAAAGTTCACTAAAATGAATGGCTGTTGAATCAAAAGGTTTTGATTGAAACCTTTCATCCATACCAGGGATTGGCAACCTTAAACACTCAAAGAGCCATGTGGACCCATTTCCCACAGAAAAGAAAACACCGGGAGCCACAAAAACCTTTTGACATCTAAAATGAAGATACCGTGTTTCCCCCAAAATAAGACCCTGTCTTATATTTTTTTGAACCCCAAAATAAGCGCTTGGCCTTATTTTCAGGGAGGTCTTATTATTTTGGGGCACGTGGAGCAAGATGGGGCTCCTCTTGCTGTCTTACCTGATTTTCAGCTCTGCATTTAAATATTTTCGGGAAGGGCTTATTTTCAGGGGCAGGCTTATTTTAGCACCTGCATTCAAAAGCCCGATTGGGCTTAATATCAGGGGATGTCTTATTTTCGGAGAAACAAGTTAATGCTGCATATATCATTTTTTACCTTTATGCTATGTATAAAAAACTGCATTTATGTAATCAATGAACTGCTACAGAGAGAACAATTCTTTATTTCAACAAAAACATTTTGAACTCTGAAAAAAAATGGGTCAAAAAGCTCAATAAATCACGTGCCGGCGGGTGTCACACATTGGTGGTTGTGACGCATGTTTTGAGCGACAGGGAGCCGCAGCAGAGGGATGAAAGAGCCACATGCGGCTCCAGAGCCGCAGGTTGCTGACCCCTGATCCATACCAATGTATCTGGGGAGATCAAAATAATACATTTTTTAAAAAAAATAAAACCGAAGTGAGTGGTTTAAAAAAAAAAAAACTTAGCATGTGTTAAACTCCCACTTATTGTAATCCAAATCTTCATTAAAAGGTTTTTTAAAATAAATAAATAAATAAACTCCTTCTTCAAGGACATGGTTCATCGTATCCCGAGACCTTGCATTAATTTTTTGCTTGCTTTGTTTGCATTTTTCTTTTTTTAAAAAAAATAGCAAACAGATTTACTTTTTCATTTGCTCTGAATGTGATGTTTGTTTTGGAAAAATAGAAGAAGAAGAAAGACTCACGTTCAGAGTTGTAAAAGAACACCAGAACACACCATGGCTTCCAAAAGGAAACAAAACTGCTCGTTATCCAGATGAGCTTGTTATCCTGTAGATATAAACAGCCTGCAATCATAGCTTGGAAAACTGAGACCAACATAGCAATCGCCTGAGATGGAGCCTATAAAGAATTTTTCTAACCCAAACATGAGTATTAAACAATTTTCAATACTGCTAAACAGATGTAAGTGTTTTCTATTTGTTTTGTTGCTTGGATCTTGATTTCATTCTAGCCCCCCCAACCCCACCCCCACCCCCATTGTGAACTAAAAATGAACAATTTTCCTGATTTTACTTCCTTCTAGTCACATACATTAAACCAAGGCAACAATCTCTTACACCACAGATACAAACACTTCAGTGAAAGATGTAAAGAAGAATGGCAAAATGGTGAATAGAATAGAATAGAGTAGAGTAGAGTAGAGTAGAGTAGAGTAGAGTAGAGTAGAGTAGAGTAGAGTAGAGTAGAGTAGAATAGAATAGAATAGAATAGAATAGAATAGAATAGAATAGAATAGAATAGAATAGAATAGAATAGAATAGAATAGAATTCTTTATTGGCCAAGTGTGATTGGACACACAAGGAATTTGTCCTTGGTGTATATGCTCTGAGTGTACACAAGGAGAATAAAACACATTCATCAAGAATAAAAAGATACAACACTTAGTGATAGTCAAGGTTACTAATAAGCTATCAAATCATATTGGAAACAAATAAAAACAATATAAATTGAAAGATAAAAGCAACATGGTTATGGTAATAAGTGGGAAGAGTTAGATACTAGTAAGGAAGGGAAGAATAACAATAATACAGTCTTAGTAAATTATTTGACAGTGTTGTGGGAATTAGTTGTTTAGCAGAGTGATGGCATTCGGGAAAAAACTGTCCTTGTGTTTAGTTGTGCTGGTGTGCAGTGCTCTATAGCATCGTTTTGAGGGTAGAAGTTGAAACAATTTATGTCCAGGATGCGAGGGGTCTGTAGATATTTTCACAGCCCTCTTTTTGACCTGTGCACTATGTAGGTCCTCCATGGAAGGCAGGTTGGTAGCCATTGTTTTTTCTGCAGTTCTAATTATCCTCCGAAGTCGGTGTCTGTCTTGTTGGGTTGCAGAACCAAACCAGACAGTTATGGAGGTGCAGATGACAGACTCAATAATTCCTCTGTAGGACTCGATCAGCAGTTCCTTGGGCAGTTTGAGCTTCCTGAGTTGGCACAGAAAGAACATTCTTTGTTGAGCTTTTTTGATGACGTTTTTGATGTTAGCTGCCCATTTTAAGTCTTGAGATATGATAGAACCTAGAAACTTGAAGGATTCTACTGTTGATACTGTGTTGTCTGATGTTTAATTTAAATGTTAAATAATGAAAGATATTGAATTTTGTTTTTGTTTTTTAAATCAAAGCTATCTATTTCAGAGTTGGAAGTAATTAAATAATCCATCAATGTATTATATTATAGTGCTCAGTTGCTTTCATGGCTAGGATGGGACTTCATAATAAAGACAGTTTGGTCTAGTGGTTAAGGTACCAGGCTAAAAAGCAGGAGACCATGAGTTCAAGTCCCACCTTAGCCATGACAGATGATTGGGTGACCTTGGCTTGTCACTCTCTCTCAGTTTAACTCACCTCAAAGGTTGTTCTGGGAAAATAAGAGGAGGAAAGTGGGTAGGATATGTTTGCCATTTTGAGTTATTTGTAAAAATAAGAAAGGAGTGATTGTTGTTGTTAGTTGCAATGTGGTGTCCGACCCATCGCGACCCCATGGACAATGTTCCTCCAGGCCTTCCTGTCCTCTACCATCCTCTGGAGTCCATTTAAGCTCACACCGACTGCTTCAGTGACTCCATCCAGCCACCTCGTTCTCTGCCGTCCCTTTCTTCTTTGGCCCTCAATTGTTCCCACCATTAGGCTCTTCTCCACTGAGTCCTTCCTTCCTTCTCATTAGGTGCCAAAGTATTTGAGTTTCATCTTCAGGATCTGGCCTTCTAAAGAGCAGTCAGGATTGATCTCCTCTAGGACTGACTGGTTTGATCGACTTGCAGTCCAAGGGACTCGCAGGAGTCTTCTCCAGCACCAGAGTTCAAAGGAGTGATACATAATAAATAAAAATAGACACACTTTATAGTTATTTTAAGCCCTCATCACTTAGTGACAGAAGTTTCCGTTGTATTTCTATAGGAGATTTTTTTCCCCAGCAGCCATTGGACAGGTGTATGGTTGAATGGTGGACCAGTCCAAATCTGATTTAATAAAAGAAATGTAAAGAGGGGATTTTGAAATGTCCCATCTAGATTTACCAACCAGACTTCAGACTGGATGAATCTCTCCTGTTCTACTCAGCTTTCCTTATTACAACTGAAATGTGCTGTATTCCTGTTTGCATTATAGTAAATTATACCTAAACTTTCACATATTTTTTTTTTTTAATTTGATTTATATGCCGCCCTTCTCCGGAGACTCAGGGCGGCTTACAATGCGTTAAGCAATAGCCTTCATTCTTTTGTATGTTTTTATACAAAGTCAGCTTATTGCCCCCACAAACTGGGTCCTCATTTCACCTACCTTAGAAAGGATGGAAGGCTGAGTCAACCTTGAGCCTTGGAGAGATTCGAACCAGCAGTAAATTGCAGGCAGCTGTGTTAATTACAGGGTGCACTAAACCCCTGTACTATCAAGGCTCTTACATATTACATATAAGATATAAATTAGCAAACGTCATGCAAATCTATGTTTTGTTTTGCTATCTTTTCCTCTTTTGAGGTATTAGCTCCTTTTCATCCTTATGGGTACATTAACAGTCACCATTCTGCTACCTACAGTTTGTAGAATTTGCAAAGCCTAAAATTATGATAATTTGAAAATGATTATTTTGACTCTGGGTCAAAAAAAAGTTACCTACCCTCCTATAAACCAGTGGTTTATCTGCTTTGTTTCTCTAAGATATTACTTTCATTTCTTGTAAACGTTTAGCTCGAAGAGTAAATAGGGAAAATAATATTAAGCAGTTAAATTCCAAATCTGGAAACCTATTGAAATGGCATTCTTACTATGGAATATGAATAAATTATTTTGCAAATCCAGAATGCAACGTATTTTCCAGCTTCATTTCGAAATTAAGGACTCTTTTATACATTGCTACCTTCGGAATGAATTTAATGATTTTAGGAAACCTGTGGAATAGATTTAGGTTATCTGTCCCAAACAATAATTCATCTTTATAGGAAGTAACCTTTTCTATGGTCTTCCATAATTTATTTAATGCGGCATTCCATTAGCCACTCACTAAACTTTTTTGAGAGGAGTATTCCAGTCCTTTGGCACATGTCCTGAACATGCTTCAAAGCAACCCCACCAGAGGTGGGTTTCAACAGGTTCTGACCAGTTCTGGAGAACCAGTAGTGGAAATTTTGAGTAGTTCAGAGAACCAGTAGTAAAAATTCTGACTGGTCCCACCCAGGGGTGGGTTCTAAATTTTTTTACTACCGGTTCTGTGGGCGTGGCTTATTTTGTGGGTGTGGCTTGGAGGTTATGTGACTAGGTGGGCGTGGCTAGCTGGTCAGAGTCATTTCTGGAAGGTCCTCGTACTTACGACCAGTCCTCGTACTTACGACCCTACTCATTTGTTTGCTTTTAACACTGATCAGCTGTAGGACGGCCCTTTGAAGCCCCGCGGCAAGAGTTTAAACAGTTTTTTTCCCTCTAGTCATCAGCTGGGACTCAGGAGGCAGAAATAGATTGGGGGTGGGACCAAATAAAAGGTAAGAATAACGTGGGGGTGGGGGGTGGGAGGGCAGGGGGGGAGAACCGGTTTGATGTCATATCGTCACCGCTACCGACTCAGCCGAACCGTACCGAACCGGGAGGAACCCACCACTGGTCCCACCCCCATCTATTCTCTGCCTCCCAAGTCCCAGTTGATTGGGAGGAAATGGGGATTTTGCAGTAATCTTCCCCTGGAGTGGGGAGGGAATGAAGAGTTTGCAGCATCCTTCCCCTGCCATGCCCACAAGGCCACACCCACAAAGCCACACCCACAGAACCGGTAGTAAAAAAAAATTGAAACCCACCACTGCTCAGATCGTGAGCTTCTCGTTGCAAAATTTAGCCTTAAATTGAAGAAAGTAAGGAAAAGCACTAAGCCACTCAGGTATGAACTAAATCATATCCCTGATGAATATACAGTAGAGGTGACAAACAGATTTAACGAATTAGATCTGATAGACAGAGTGCCTGAAGAACTATGGACGGAGGTTCACAACATTGTACAAGAGGTAGCAACTGAAACCATCCCAAAGAAAAAGAAAGGCAAGAAAGCAAAATAGTTGTTGGAGTGGTAGAGGACAGGAAGGCCTGGAGGAATGTTGTCCATGGAGTTGCAATGGGTTGGACACAACTTCACAACTAACAACAAAATGCAATTTGAATTTCTCCTTGAAAAATAAACATGGAAAAGGCAATTTTTAAAAGCACATTGATAAAAGTGAGCATTTTAGATATCTTTTGTTATTATATTTTGGATATATCTTCCTGCAAGGTACTAAAAGTTCTTTATGTGTATTTAAGAGATCATGTTGAAAGTTGGTTTCTTCCATTTTTTCAAGGTCAGACTTCCCCCCAAAAATCAGCAGCTCCTTGTATTGATTGATAACAAGACATCATTTCCAACGCATGTAGTTGGTCCTCCTTAATTGTCTTTTTTTTATTATTATTATTCAGTAAAATGAACCGAGGTGGCATTTGAGGACACCTGGATTGCTCGAATGCCTCATTTCCATCACCTTGAAGAAGGTGATTGCATCTGTTGCAAGCTGGTATGCTGGCCTGGAAAAATCATTGCAGTGATTTAAGACATCGTTATAATGAAGCTGTCCTTTGCCAAATTTGGTAATTATCCAAACATGCTAATTGCAGTGCCCTTAAGAAGATTACTTTTTAGAAGGGCAATTTTAAAATAGAAAATGAAGTTGCTGACATTTCCAAGATAAAAGGGGTTTAGAGGAGAGAAATGGAATATCTACTTCCTGTTCTTTTGTCCCCACTGTTAGACTGGACCAGTGATGGCTAAACTTTTTGCCGTAGCATGCCAAAAGCGGGGGGAGAGCAGGGGGGTCATGTGTGTGCGTGCCCACACCCATAATGCAATGTGCCCCACCCTCCTGCGCATGCATGTGTGACTCCCCCCGCACTCCCCCGACTTTTTCCATGTGATGGCACAGTGGGCCCAGTAGGCCCGTTTTTCATCCTCCCCAGGTTCCAGAGGCTTTCTTGGAGCCTGGGGAGGGTGAAAACAGCCTTCCCCACCCCTCCCGGGGGCCCTCAGTAGGCCAGAAATGGCCCGTTTGCCCACTCCCGATGGGACCGGAAGGCCCGTTTTTTACTCTCCCCAGGCTCCAGAGCCTTTCTAGGAGCCTGGGGAGGGTGAAAACGGCCTTCCCCACCCCCCGGAGGCCCTCTGGAGGCCGGAAACAGCCTGTTTCCCGACTTCCGGTGGGCCCAGAAGGCCCGAAAATCAGGTGGCCGGCGCACACATGTGCACCAGAGCTGAGCTAGGGCAACACTCACGTGCCCACCGATATAGCTCCGCGTGCCACCTGTAGCACATGTGCCATAGGTTCGCCATCACGGGACTAGACATACCTACCTTCTGCATATATATTTTAAGTATTATTCTTCTACAGTTTTAAAATTGAGAACTTACTTATGTCTTTTTTATACGTTTTTTCCTGATAAACATTCCAGGGCCTTTTCCACACTTGGCCATGTGGGTAAATTGGACCATGTTGGAAGGACAATAATGGAACAATGTAACCAAATGAATGGTATATAGATAATTTTTTATAAAAAAACCCCTCTTATATGGTTGATGCAATAGAGCAGGAGTGTCAAACTCGATTTCATTAAGGGTTGCATCAGGGTTGTGTTTGACCTCGGGGGTGGGGTGGGCGTGGCCAGCTTGCCGTTTCTTGTGTCAGGGGCGACTGTGGTGGCCCATGCGCTCTGCCAGTGAAAATGGGCTCCAGAGTTGCATTTTCAGCTGTGTGTGGCCCCCACAAGCTCCATTTTCACTGGCAGAGGGTGGCAGGAGGTTGTCGCAGCTGAAAATAGAGCCTGGGAGGGCCACGTGCGGCTCTCCTGAGCTCCATTTTCACTATCAGAGGCACCGTGGCTGATCCTTTGCTGTTCCTAGGACAGCCCCGCAGACCAGATCTAAGCACCCCACAGGCCGGATCCAGCCCCCGGGCCTTGAGTTCGACACCCCTGCAATTGAGGATCTGGATTTTTATTTTTAAAAACCTCAGTTGTGAATCACTACAAATAGACTGTCTGTCAACCCTGAAGCTGACCTGACTGAAGCCATCTTGGAGCTTCAGTGCTGCCACACTGAATCCGAGGGATAGGGAGGGAGGATTAGAGATAGCTGGGGTTGTGTGGTCAAAACAAAATACTTTCTCTTGGGAACCAAGGACATTCTCACATCTAGCCAAGGGAAGGAGGAGTGATGTCACCAGACCAGAGGACGCTGCCTTGATTGGGCCACGTGACTGATTGTTTGGGGTTAAGAAATTTTTTTTTTACTTTTAATTAGGTGAAAACCAAAGGGCTCCTCAGAGTTGGTTTTCACCAGATATGTGCCAATATGATGTTTCCAATAAAGCTATTCTTTGAGGAACTCACCGGCCTCTGAGTTCTTGCTTGCAATGGATCTATTACTTGGAACCTTGACGCTGTCAGGATTCAATCCTAGATAGGTCTTGATAGTGGATAATTAGAATAGAATAGAATAGAATAGAATAGAATAGAATAGAATAGAATAGAATAGAATAGAATAGAATAGAATAGAATAGAATAGAATAGAATTTTTATTGGCCAAGTGTGATTGGACACACAAGGAATTTGTCTTTGGTGTATATGCTCTCAGTGTACATAAAAGACAAGATACGTTCGTCAAGAATCATAAGATACAACACTTAATGATAGTCATAGGGTACAAATAAGCAATCAGGAAACAATCAAATTCAATATAAATCGTAAGGATACCAGCAACAAGGTTAAGATGGCACAGTGGTTAGGGTGCAGTACTGCAGCTACTTCAGCTGACTGCTAGTTCAGCAGATCAGCGGATCAAATCTCATCGGCTCAAGGTTGACTCAGCCTTCCATCCTTCCGAGGTGGGTAAAATGAGGACCCAGATTGTTAGGGGGCAATATGCTATTTAGTATAGTGTCTTTGGTGTAAGCCGCCCAGAGTCCTCGGAGAGTGGGCGGCATAGAAATACGAATAATAAATAAATAAATAAATAATACGGTCATACAGTCATAAGTCATAAGTGGGAAGACAAGCATAAAATTTAGAGAGATACAGCCTAGAATAGGGGTGTCAAACTCACGTTGGACAACGTGAATGTCGTGGTGACAATGTGACGTATTGTGACTTTTCCCACCTTCGCTAAAACAGAGGTGGGCGTGGCCAGCGCATGACGCGTCCAGCCCGCAGGCCGCAAGTTTGACACCCCTGACCTAGAACTAAGGAGGAATTTTCTGATAGTGAGAACAATTACAGGTAGTCCTCAATGTAGGACCACAACTGAGCCCAAAATTTATGTTGTTAAGTGAGAATTTGTTAAGTGAATTTTGCCCCATTTTACGACATGTCTTGCTACAGTTATTAGGTGAATCACTGCAGTTGATAAGTTAGTAACCTGGTTGTTAAGTGAATCTGGCTTCCCCATTGACTTGACTTGTCAGAAGGTTGCAAAAAATAATCACATGACCCTGGGATGCAGCAACGGTCATAAGTATGAACCGGTTGCCAAGCATCTGAATTTTGATCACATGATCATGGGGTTGCTGCAAAGGTGATAACTGGAGAAAGCGGTCATAAGTCATTTTTTTCAGTGCTGTTGTAACTTTGAATGGTCACTAAATGAACTGTTGTAAGTCAAGGAGTACCTGCAATCAATGGAAGGAATTGCCTCCAGAAGTTGTGTGTGATGACCCGGGACATGGCACAGAGGTAACACAGGCAGCTGGCAGTTCAAACCGCCCCTTTATTGCTCCATATTTCCCCAAATGCTCCCACGTTTCTGGCAAGTCCCAGAGCAAAGTGATGACACACACGCACCTCAAGCAGCCTCTGGCTGCAAATAGTCCAGCCCAATGCTGTGAGCACCATGGCTGCAAAGCAACAAATCCAGCAGGGCAAGTTGAGGAGTCCTGGAAGCAAAGGAGCCAGACAAGTAATCCAGAAATCCAGAAAGAATGCAAGGAATCCAGGAAAGTTCAAACGTCGGCATTCAACACACCAGGAATTCAGCATTTGTTCCCGACAAAAGCCCCCCCCCCCCCACAGCATCTCCTTAAGTCTCAGTCCCCAGGCGTGAAGAGGGGCAGGGTTCTCTCCTCCTGAGTAGTTGGATCAATCTGCGCTGTTCTCGCCTTCTCTCCACTCTTCGTGCTCGAGGATCAGGAGGGGGTGGTCCTTGCTCATTGCCTGAGCTCTGTCTCTCATGTTCACTGCTTAGCCTCTCTTGATCATCTTGCCCCCACTTCCTCCCTGTCTACAAGCTGTCCCAATCCTGAAAGCCCCTGGCCTGACTGGGCCTGCTCCTCCCCATTTTTCTCCCAAGCCAACAAAGTCACTCCCCCCCCCCGATCTCCGTCTGCTCCAGTTCCAGCCCATCTTCCTCTGCGGATTCAGGCTCCGATGGAGGCATGACAATGTGTGTGCTCCTACACTGGAGGTTTTTAAGAAGATATTGGGCCACCACTTGTGGTATAGGGTTTCCTGCCTGAGCAGGGGGTTGGACTAGAAGACCTCCAAGGTCCCTTCCAACTCTGTTATTCTGTTGTTTCAGCTCCTCTTCATCACTTGTGCTGGGCTTCTGTAGTGGAGTTGTGGAACAAAGGCAAACAGCTGGAAGAAGGCAATCCTTTCCGTCGGCACATTTTCTCCCTCTTTCAGTGCACGAAGGCTGCAAAGCAGATGCCAGTGGGATAATACAAATCTTATATTTTAGGCCTTGGCTTTTGGGGACCTGATATCTGGCCGGAGTGAGGTAAGTGTTTATCTAGGATGTTTAATCAATGACACCAGCATAGAATGATCTCAGATCTTTGATCGCAAGGTTAGCCACCTGGTGTAGGGAGCGAGACTGGTACGGTCAATCAAGTTTCTTTTCTCCGTTCGTGCATGATGGAATGCAGGTGGCACCTTTGAGAAGATCCATTTTCAAAAGAACAGAAGTGCTGAGTACCGAAAGATATATATTCTCTGAATCGCAGCTAAGAGGCAATCCTCAAAAAAAGACCAAACTGAAAAGAGTATGGCACTTTAGTTAAGTAATCTGGGGAACATCTCCAGATGCCTTTGAACATGAGGCTGTCCTACTGCATTTTGTTTTTTTCATCCTTCCCAGGCTCCAGAGCCTTTCTTGGAGCCTGGGGAGGGTGAAAACAGCCTTCCCCACCCTTCCCGGAGTGTCCTATGCAGTTATTTATATTTTCCTGTTAGGTTTTGTTTAATAAGCCTTATCAGCGTTTGCTTAATTTGTGTGTTTATTGCTTTGAATTCTGTGGACTCCCTGCTCACATTTTATGTGCTAAAAGGCCACTAAGCTCCTAGTAAAATCCACTTTCTTGCTGTCTAAGGTTTAATCTTTAATTAATTTAATTTAATGTTTAATTTAATTTAATTTTAATTTAATTAATTTAATTTAAGGTTTAAGGTTTTATTAAGGTTTAATAAAAGGGACGCAGTGGCTCAGGAGCTAAGACGCTTGAGCTTGTCGATCAAAAGGTCAGCAGTTCAGCAGTTCGAATCCCTAGTACCGCGTGCCGGGTGGGAGCTCCCGTTCCTTGTCCCAGCTTCTGCCAACCTAGCAGTTTGAAAGCACGTAAAAAATGCAAGTAGAAAAATAGGGACCAGCTTTGGTGGGAAGGTAACAGCGTTCCGTGCGCCTTTGGCGTTGAGTCATGCCGGCCACATGACCAGGGAGACGTCTTTGGACAGCGCTGGCTCTTCGGCTTTGAAACAGAGATGAGCACCACCCCCTAGAGTCAGGAAGGACTAGCACATATGTGCGAGGGGAACCTTTACCTTTACCTAAGTTTTAATGAGTTGAAATACCTTAGGATCCTTAGTGGGAAATGGTGAGATTAAACCTGAACCAGGGAACTTGGAAGCTATCAAGCAATTTAAGCCTCCATAGATTAAGAAAGAAGTACATTCTTTTCTAGGCCCACACAATACCAGGTGAGGTCAATAGAATTCCTATTTTGGGGTTTAGTTGATACAGCAAACACTTTACTTTGTTCTTATTTGGGTCAAAGGAGTGAACCAAGAGTGGGTGAAGAGCATCTTGCTGTGGTCTAAATTGGCCATCTGCTCACTGGGAGCCGGCCCTGCTTATACATTTCGTTACCAGGCTGATAACATCTTCAACGGGGTTTAGGGGGTGTCAGTGTCAGCGTTCTGTTTATAAGGGCTTCAGGTGTGGGTGTTGTTGTGACCCAGGCCCAAGTAGTTAGTATTAAATGCAAACAGTTCGAAAACAAACAGACTTTATTAGAACAGCTGAGAATTAACTCATTCTCAGCATAGTCCAAACTAAATTAAAGCAAATTCTTCAAAGCACCATTCCACAATTTATCACCGACCTTGGTATAATTAGACAAACTGCCAAAGGCTTTTTTTCTTAGCAAAAGTTCAGCAGCAGAAGACGCCAACAAGAAATGAATACAGTGAAACAAGAAGCAATTCTCTCAATGTTGTTTTCCGGCAAAGAGGCCAAGAGCCGTTGCTGGTCTTTTAAACCTTATGGGAGGAGTCAATCATCTCTTGGCCTTACTCCTGAGTCGTCCTCTTGCTTTATCTACTCCTGCCTTCTGGCAACTCTTCTCATACGTGCACTAGAAACAGGCTCCTCCTGTTCCTCTGCCTCTCTGCTGTCAGCCTCTGGAGGCTCTGAAGTCCGCACATCACTCCCTGATGGCCCTGGCCCCATCTCTGCCTCTGACGCAGAGCCCTCATCTGGGCCTTCCCCAGCCTCCAGGACTGGCCCATGTTCTTCCTCAGCCTCATCGCTGTCCGACTCCACTGCCAGCACCTCAGGCTGCCGGTGGACCACAGCAGATGTGTTAAGTGAGGGTCTTTTGACAAGCCTTGTAAAGGGTCAGCTGTGAGTCATCATGAGTCTTGTAATGGGTTCTTGTGATACGGAGGTTACATCCGGTCAAGGTCATCGGGAGGTGAACTGCTGATGGGGGGGACCATTGTGTGGTTTGGTTGAGGTCAGTGCTTTCTCTGGTTGGCTGTGTGGTTGATTTGCATTCTGAGGGTCTCGTAGGCCGGTTGTAGGTCAGTGTATCTCTTGATGGAACAGCTTGTGGAGTGCCAGGTTTCGATGAACTCATGAGCGTGGCGGGTGGTAGCGTGGCCGATGATTTTTGTGTTGCTCCAATCAAATTGGTGCTCTTTCGTGTTGGTGTGGGTAGAGATTAAAGATTTGGGATCGTGGCGTTTGACTGCCAGGCAGTGGTGTTCATGGATCCTGGTTTTTTATTTATTGTGCATGTTAAGTCCGGACACGAAAAGAGAGGCAGTGTAGTGAAGTAAAACAACAGTTTATTTCAGGCAACAGGGAACAAGAACAAAATAACTACGAACTGAGAACTGCCCAAGGCTGCAGCTCCTTTTACCAGGAGCTGTCCAGCATGTCAGCCACTGACGCCTGTTCATTTTCCCGCCGGGGAAAATGAACCAATGAGTGAAGTCTGATGTAAGACTCACTCCTACTTGCATATTCAACACTGCAGGTACCCCTGACTCCCAAGCTTATTTTCTTGCGCTTTCACTTCTAAAAGAGAATTATTTGGTTCGGATAGCCCGCCCATGTACAGATGAAATCATAAAATCATGTGGCTCCACCTTCTGAGACAAGCATCTATTTTTACATTCTTCTTCCTACACAAAACCCAGTTGTGCATGTATCTCCTGCGTACCTCCCGTGACTGATTATTGAGCATACAATGTAATCCATTAAAAGCTGTATTAGCTCTGTCCAAGACTCTGTATGTCTGTGTGAAATAGTCCTGAACTGATGCTGTCAGAGGCATCCCGGGAGGTCCAAAAATGCAAGATGGCCACACCCATGTGATGCTGGGGTGGGTTCTACTTACCTTTTCTACCGGTTCGCAATGGGGCCGCACATAATGCGCTCGCTCTTCTACACAGAAGTGTTCTGATGACGTTGGGGTTGATGGGTGGAGCCTCCCTCTGGTTTTACTACCGGTTCTATAGAACCGGTCCGAACCGGGGGCAACCCACCACTGGTGTGATGGAAGCACCACCTATTTTTTACATGTGCTGCTGGAAAAGGCATCATTTTGAAGACAGACCAAAACCCTCCTCAGTAATATCAAATATACACATTTGCATTTTATTAACATATGTTTATCTTACTCGTCAATTGAAACATGCAGTTTTCCTGACATCTAGTGGCATCAAATATATGGTAGCAGTCCTTAAACATGCCAGTAAAATTATCCTGTCTATGAATTACCTTTTACCACAAAAGATGAAATGTTGTGTTCTCTTTCCACAGCTCCAGATACTTTCCCAACAAATGAGTAGATATTTTCACTTTAAATAAAGAAGAGTTCCTTACTTGTATTTTTTTAAAAAAATGAACTCCAAGTATTTGCTCTGGGCAAACCCAAAGATCTTTTGTAAATATTAGTTGCTGGAATCCACATTGCAACCAAATGCATTTTTTCTTCGATCTAATTATCAGCCCAAATATCATTTGAGGAACATGCCTCTCACCCTTGAAACCTGTTCTGGTGTCTTGGACCACCAATAACAGTTACGCTGACCCAAAATGCGAAATTGTGAACTTCTGGTTTCAAAATATGGGAATAATAAAGAAAACAGAAGAAAAAAATGGTAGAAATACTTCATAACGAGGGGCGTTGATTCATGGAAGATACGAAATTGTCATAGGAGAAGATGCCCATGAGAATTGGGAACATGGCATTGATAGACAAATGGTCTAGGTATTCAGTGGTAGGTATTCAAATCCCATGGACAAATGATCCCTGGAATGTAGGAATTCTATATTTTTTATTTATTTAGTAAGTGTAACGGGCACCCATCTCAGATACATGACTGTATTCAAATCTCTGCCCTTGTTACAATATAGGTAATCCTTGATTTACAACCAAAACTGGGAACAGGATTTCAATTGATATGCAAAGTGTTGTTAAGTGAATTGTGTCTGATTTTACCATCTTTGTTGCCATGTTTCTTAAGCAAACAGCTGCAATTGTTCAGTGATTCACATGGGCATTAAGCCAATTCAGCTTCTCACGTAGACTTTGCATGTTGAAGGTCAACTGGTAAGCAAGCGGTGATCATGTGACACACAGACACACACACATCCGGACAACGCAACTGCCGTAAATACATGCAAATATTGATCACGTGACTGAGGGGATGCTGCAATCCTTGTAAGTGTGAAGATTAGTTGTAAGCAGTGATGGGATTCAGCCAGTTCACACCTATCTGGGAGAACTGGTTGTTAACTTTCTAAGCAGTTCGGAGAAACGATTGTTGGAAGAAATCTTATTTTGTTTTTTTCCCACTTTACAGGGCTAATCCTATAAGGAAGGCAGGAAGGAAACATTCTGCTGTTATTTCTAGCCTAATCTTTATTGCCCTGCTTACAGAAACTGCCTCTCTGGTTAAGCCTTGTTACATTGTAACAGCTAAGGCGAAGCGCCCATCGACGTAAGTGAGTTGAGTTGGCTACACCCACATCTTAGGTTTTTATGCTAATTGAGGAACACGCAGAATTGGGCTTAAGGTCTGTGCCAGCCTGCTGAAGGAAGAGCAAATCACTCCTAGCCGAAGCTCAGAGTCCATTTGCCAAAAAATAAAATAAAATTCTATATTTCCAACTTTGCACACTCAAATGAGAAGATCTAACAAGCTGGACCTTTAAATCAGGGATGAAATCCAACAGGTTCCGGAGAACTGGTAGCGGAAATTTTGAGCAGTTTGGAAAACCGGTAGCGGAAATTTTGAGTAGTTCGGAGAACCGGTAGCGGAAATTTTGAGTAGTTCGGAGAACCGGTAGCGGAAATTTTGAGCAGTTCAGAGAACCGGTAGCGGAAATTTTGAGTAGTTCAGAGAACCAGCAAATACCACCACTGGCTGGCCCCATAGTGGAGTGGGAATGGAGATTTTGCAGTATCCTTCCCCCAGGAGTGGGGAGGGAATGGGGATTTTGCAGTATCCTTCCCCCAGGAGTGGGGAGGGAACGGAGATTTTGCAGTATCCTTCCCCTGCCACGCCCACCAAGCCACACCACGCCCACCAAGCCATGCCCACAGAACTGGTAGTAAAAAAATTGGATTTCACCACTGCTTTAAATACATTTTCCTAGGATGCCATTGGGCCCTTCATTCTTTCTCCCTCCCTTCCTTGGCAGCCCACGAACAGCAATTTAACCTCGAAGGTCATAAAAACCACGCTCTGCTTGAAACTGGGAATTTTCCAAGTTGGGTTTTTATTTTCTTTTACTCACGTTAACCGACATTTTATTATTCCCAGGGAAATGATTTAGTAAAATAAACACCTGCACAGCACAAAAACCCATGCCCAGAGCCAAATAAAAAGCAATAGAGATGCTTTTTTTTTTGTAACTCAGATATTATCATCCTTGGTCTTCTTCCCCTTGAGATATTGTTTTCTTCCACCAGATAACTAACGTGACTAATTTATTATGGTTACTGAATGGTTAGAAGCTGTAGCAATGTTTTTTTTTTTCTTTTCCCTAATCCTCCTTCGCTTTTCTTCCACCCCGTCTTCCTCCCCACTGTTTTCCTATTTTATTTTGTATTTTGTATTGTTGGAAGAAA
Source organism: Pantherophis guttatus (assembly GCF_059756535.1). Classification (NCBI taxonomy): domain Eukaryota; kingdom Metazoa; phylum Chordata; class Lepidosauria; order Squamata; family Colubridae; genus Pantherophis; species Pantherophis guttatus. Next base: position 71,514,105 of record NC_142070.1, on the reverse strand, counting down.
TGTCCATCTGGGTTCAGTTCCAAGTGGGGAGAAAGAGACTGGAAACATGGAGGCTGTTTGGAAAGATGGTTTTTAATGGTGGACAGATCCACATGGTTTGAGATCCTGGGGGAAAAGGGCACATGGAGTGGAGAGAGAGAGAGAGAGAGAGAGAGATTTATGCCCTCTGTTGGGATTTGAATTTGAGCTTGTGCTCTGATTGGTTGTTAGACTCCCATGGGGGCCATGCAGAGGTAACGTTGTAGGTTGTGTTTTTGAGTCCCAGGCTTGGTTGACTCTTGCTAGGTGATGATGTAATGAAAGGGCTTTGTGCAATTCCTACTATGGCTCTGCCTGAAGGATTTAGATCTTTGTTATGTAGAATAGTCTGGCCCAGGCCTTAATGGCCCATTGACAAAGGGGGGGGGGCTGAGTTTCTGCCTCCCATTTAGGGGAAATATTCTGCCCTTTTAATATTTCCCAAAATATCTCATTTCCTAGGAGAGGGGTGGGTGCTAATTTCATGTCACTTTTTTCAGTGGCGTTGTAACTTTGAATGGTTACTAAATGAATTTGTAAGCCGAGGACTATCTCTAACTGTCAGGAAATTTCTCCTTAGTTCTAGGTTGCTTCTCTCCTTCTCTCCTGGAAACTAATCAAGGAGAGAAGCAACTTAGAACTAAGGAGAAATTTCCTGACATTTAGAACAATTAATCAGTGGAACGACTTGCCTCCAGAAGTTGTGAATGCTCCAACACTGCAAGTTTTTAAGAAGAGATTAGACAATCATTTGTCTGAAACAGTATAGGGCAGTTATGGCTAACCTTTTTCCCGTCGTGTGCCAAAAGTGGGGGGGAGCATGGGGGGGTCATGTGGGCACGTGCCCACACCCATAATTCAATGTGCCCTGCCCCCCCCCCAGGCATGCGTGTGTGACCCCCCGCACTCCTGTTTTTGGCACACCATGGCACAGGCCCGGTAGGCCTGTTTTTCACCCTCCCCAGGTTCCAGAGGCTTTCTTGGAGCCTGGGGAGGGCAAAAACAGCCTTCCCCACTCCCCCAGAGGCCGGAAACAGCCTGTTTGCTGACTTCCAGTGGGCCCAGAAGGCCCGAAAATCAGCTGGCTGGTGCGTGCCTGCTCGCTGGAGTTGAGTTAGGGCGACGCTCGCGTGCCCACCGATATAACTCTGAGTGCCACCTGTGGCATGCGTGGCATAGGTTCGCCATCATGGGTATAGGGTTTCCAGCCTGAGCAGGGGGTTGGACTAGAAGATCTCCAAAGTCCCTTCCAACTCTGTTATTCTGTCATTCTGTACACTTTATTTGCATGTGTTCTTAAGCGCAAAAGGCAAATTGCTTTGCTTGTAACTGAGATTTGCAAATTTCAGCGGTGCCATAGAGATGGGGCCTTCAAGAAGGGAAAGAGGCACCGTGATCTGTTTTTCCTTGAATTATATCCTCCATCCATCAACCTGCAAGCAATTTTCTTTTCCTTTCTCCCTCTGAAAAGGAAATACAAGAGATTGTTCTGGCTAATCTATTTTACCTCATATTATTTATTTATTTATTTATTTATTTATTTATTTATTTATTATTTATTTATTTATTTATTTATTGGTTCGATTTATATGCTGCCCTTCTCCGGAGACTCAGGGCGGCTTACAATGCGTTAAGCAATAGCCTTCATACTTTTGTATATACCTGCTTAGTAGGGCTTTCAGGCCCCCCTAAGCGGTGTTCTTTTTTATACAAAGTCAGCTTATTGCCCCCACAATCTGGGTCCTCATTTTACCTACCTCGGAAGGATGGAAGGCTGAGTCAACCTTGAGCCTGGTGAGAATTGAACTCGCAGTAATTGCAGGCACCTGGCAGCTAAGTGCTACTTTAACAGCACTTTAGTCTGCTGCGCCACTATTGAAACCTTGTACAGTCCGTTCCTCAGAGGAGTTCCTCATGAATTCTACAAGTTATTAACCCTACACGTCTGTTCCTTTAGGGCTGAATTTCTGTCCAGTTTTCAGAGTCTGAACCAGTGGAGAAATCCATTTTTTTTTTACTACCGGTTCTGTGGGCGTGGCTTGGTGGGCGTGGTGTGACTTGGTGGGCGTGTCAGGGGAAGGATCCTGCAAAATCCCCATTCCCTCCTGACCAGCTGGGACTGGGCAGGCAGAGAATAGATGGGGGCGGGGCCAATCATTTAATTTATTTAATAATTTATTGTCATTGTATGTATATACACAGTATACCCCAGGGGTGGGTTCTACTTACCTTTACTACCGGTACGCAACAGGATCGCGCTCGCGCACTCGCTGTGCTCGCTTTGCTTCTGTGCATGCGCGGAAGCTTCTGATGACGTCAGGGTCAGTGGGCGGAGCTTCCCGCCGGTTTTACTACCAGTTCTATAGAACCAGTCCGAACCGGGGGCAACCCACCACTGGTATACCCATACAATGAAATTCACATAACACCCAGAGACCAAGCCACATGACAATCCCCAGACACACTCCCACCCACCACAATTTCCCACCCCTCAACCATCCAAGCGTCCACACAACAGACCAAGTAATGCTGTCCAACAGCTCACTGATGGTGGCCCTTTTAGTTCATTGTTGAGTGCAATTATAGCTCTGGGATAAAAACTATTCAGAAGACGTGTGATCCGAGTTTTAATCGTTCTGTATCTTCTGCCAGAAGGCAATAGTCCAAAAAGATTGTAAGCAGGATGGGAAGAGTCTCTGAGAATGTTGTGCAATTTCCTCAAACAGTGAGATGCGAAGATGTTGTCCAGGGCTGGTAGCTGGAGCCCAATGATATTCTGGGCAGTTTTAATGATTCTCTGTAGAGCTTTTTTGTCCGCTACAGAGCTGATCCCATGCCATGCAAGAATGCCGTATGTCAGGACACTCTCAATGGTGCTGCGATAGTAGGACAGAATGGTGAGATCCCATCCTTAATGACTGTGGCCTATCCATCAGAAAATCCTTTATCCACAAACAAATCCTCTGATTTATACCCAAATTGGACATTTTAAATCAGAGGTGGTATTTACCGGTTCTGCAAGCTACTCAAAATTTCCACTACCGGTTCTCCAGAACTGGTCAGAACCTGCTGAAACCCATCTCTGGACTGAACTGCCTTTCCTTCTAACTTGATAACCCCACGCTGAGCTTTTTCACAACATCTGGGGCTTCTTCCTTCCGTTCAATTGTGTACAATTGTTAGTAAACCTCAAATTTATTCCACCATTCTAGGCTCAAGCTAACAAATTCTCATAATCCTAAAAGGAAATGTGGTCAGGCAAGGTGACAGCAGACCAACAAAAACATAAATTGTGGTCCTGAAAAGCAGGAAAGGCAATTAACAATTAAAATCCTGATTTTTAAATTCAAAGAAAAGGTTTACTTTTGTGGAATGTAAAAACTAGAGGAATGGGGTCTGAATAGAATAGAATAACAGAGTTGGAAGAGACCTTGGAGGTCTTCTCGTCCAACCCTCTGCTTAGGCAGGAAACCCTACACCATTTCAGACAAATGTTTTCCCATCTCTTCTTAAAAATTTCCAGTGTTGGAGCATTCACAACTTCTGGAGGCAAGTTGTCCACTGATTAGTTGTTCTCACTGTCAGGAAATTTCTCCTTAGTTCTAAGTCGCTTCTCTCCTTGATTAGTTTTCACCCATTGCTTCTTGTCCTGCCCTCAGGTGCCTTGGAGAATAGTTTGACTCCTTCTTTGTGGCAGCCCCTGAGATATTAGAACACTGCTATCATGTCTCCCATAGTCCTCTTTTTCATTAAACTAGACATACCCAGTTCCAGGTCTGTGCAAAGATCAAGAGGCCACACAATGTAAAATGTACGGCTCTGGTCCCATTGAATTTAATGGCACTGACCTCTCAGTAGACAGATCTTTCTGCTTTTAATTGTTTGGAGAAAACTCCCCTTCAAGCTTGCAAGAACCATGTCATCAACGGATAAATTTTGTGAACCGGTAAAATACTGCCATCATGTGGCACAGAAGAGATGGTATCGCAGTTTCCTTTGTTTAAATTATGAAACATTTATTTTATTTTTATTTTATTTCGTCAAGCATATATTTTATGACAGATACAAGTGTAAACATAATTATAAATACATGAAAAGGATACGAATGAGAGAAAACATTAGGACAGGGACGGAAGGCACGCTGCTGCGCTTATGCACGCCCCTTACAGACCTCTTAGGAATGGGGTGAAGTCAACAGTAGACAGTCTAAGGTTAAAGTTTTGGGGATTTGGGGAAGAAACCACAGAGTCAGGTAGTACATTCCAGGCATTGACAACTCTGTTACTGAAGTCATATTTTCTGCAGTCTAGTTTGGAGCGGTTCACTTTAAGTTTGTATTTTGGGTTGAAGCTGAAGTATACATTGGCTGGTAGGACATTGTAAGCAGATGATTTTATGTACTCTGCTTAGGTGATTATATGAGCCCAGGACCCTGTCATGGTCATTTAAAAAAAAAAACTCCATCCCAGAGTCAGAAATTGAATACATAAATAAGAATAAATAAATAAATAAATACATTCTGGCTCATGAATTTTGGTTACATGACCATGTGGATCCTGGGACAGTCATAAGTGCAAGGACGAGTTGTAAGTCACTGTTTTCAGCATCACTGTAACCTCAAACAGTCATTAAATGAATGGTCATACACTGAAAACTACTTGTAATTAAAATCTCAATGATCCTCTTTAGAATTAAGTCTGGATTAAATGTATTTAAGAAGACATAAGATTTCCCCATGTTTTATAAAATGTTCACAGCACCATCTATCCATCACTGAAGAGATATAAAGCTTATTTTCTTTACATTGTTTTGGCACAGTGATGGATGGATGATTCTAGAAGATTCCATAAGCCATTGGTGGGAAGAACATAGCTATAATATCAATCACAATTAAACTAGATTAGAGCTGGCAACATAACTCATGTTGACTAGTTTATCTTTTACTACAAGTTCTGTTTGAAGTCAGGCCAAAGTTAATCCCATTTAAAAGACAATTCATTTCAAAGATATTTGGGGCAATTTTCTTTCCTCATAGAAAACAAAAGATGCCTTGAAGGAGAAATCAGTTCTGTGATCTTTTGAGAGCCAAATATTGACATCATAATCTGGAGAGTCTGGATAACTAAATCAAATAAAATAACTTTTATTACAGCCCTAAGGCTAGAAAACAGCAATATAAAACAAAAAAAAGTGAATACAAATGTCCATATATGTCAAATGTCCAAGTAGTAAGTGTAAATATGAGATATATATCAAAGAATAACAATGACATATGGATAATTAGGAGGGCCTCTATTGTCTAGCTATATGAGATAATAAAAAGGTTTTCCAATTTTAGTTTGCGATGGATTAGTTCAAAGGAAATAAAGAGAAGAAAGGAAGTAAGTAGAGTTTATTTTCTTTGATAGAGTCCTTATTTCTCATTAACAAGTTAAATAACTGTATTTTCTTGCTTTAAAAGCTAACAACCCTTTTTCATCCTGGCTATCAATTGTTTGTTAATGCAGGTGTATCCTCAAGGAAGGGTAACAAAAAAAATCCCAAATTGGCCACAGTTCCTTTCAGTTAAAAGAACAGTTACAGGAACTGGGAATGGCTAGTCTAGTGAAGAGAAGGACCAGGGGAGACATGATATCAGTGTTCTAATATTTGGGGGGCTGCCACAGAGAGGAAGGGATCAAGCTATTTTTTAAAGCAGCTGAAGGCCAGACAAGGAATAATGGATGGAAACTGATCAAGGAGATTCAACCTAGAAATAAAGAGAAATTTTCTGATAGTGAGAACAATCAACCCATGGAACAGAAGTTGCCTTCAGAAGTTGTGGGAGCTTCATCACTGGAGGCTTTCAAGAAAAGACTGGACAGCCATTTGTCAGAAATGGTGTAGGGTCTCCTGCTTGGGCGGGGGGTTGGACTAGATGACCTACAAGGTCCCTTCTAACTCTCTTAATCTATAAAAGTCAGGATCCCTAAATTGAAGGGATCTCACTCCCTCGCACAGGAAACAACCTCTTAATCATTTGCTCATAAGACTGGATTTTTGGATGAGAAGGGAGAAGCTTCTTAGATGAGAAGTGAAACGTCTTCAAAGAAAAAACAAGAAAGTCCAGTTGACTCTTGAAAAAAAGCACATTTGGGACAACCATGACCTGGATGACTGAGAATCGCCATAGACTCTGGATTTTACAGCTAACTATTGTGTGTGCCCAAGAGAAACGGAATCTCTGTCAAATCAAATCAAATCTTTCTTACGGTCAAAGGAAGTTGGGGTATAAGTCATGAAAAAAAGCCCAAAGGATATTGTTGGAAGAAATATCCTTCTGGGTTCTGCTCCAAATGGGGAAAAAGACACTGGAAACATGGAGACTGCTTGGAAAGATGTTTTAATGGTGGACAGGATCACATGGCTTGAGTTCCTGAACAGAAGGGGCAGATACAGCGAGTTTTTGGGTTTTATGCTCTCTCTTGCTTTGAACTTCCTGGGGCCCAGAAAGAGTATCCTGATTGGTTGTCAGACTTCCAGGGGGTGGAGGTCTTAGTTAGCCTTGCTGGCTGATGTAATTGTCAAGTTTCCGAAAGATGCCCTAATTAATTCATGAGCCATGATCCAAACTTCAAAGGAAATATATTCATTTATTAGGAGCAACATTCTGGCAATACTCGGATGCAGTTAGGACTGATCCTACATAGATTTACATTCCCCTATGACCCTGTCTCTCCCCTCCTCTCTGGCCATGTCATAAATCACATTCTCCAATTAACCACTTTGGCTGGCTGTGAAACCTAACACCCTCCTTCTGATTGTGGTCAGAAAGAATGTATGGAATTCACTTCAGTTTTCCCTCCCTCCTGCTCATGGCAACTTGAAAACTTTGCAAGTTGACAGTAATCTTCCCAGGTGCCATGTGGTGAGTTTCTGTCTAGATGGGTCCCATTGTGTTGCAGATGAGGTCCATTGACAAAGATCGAGTTTCTGCCTCTGGCCCATTAACAAAAGGGTGGGGGCAGGAAGGTGGGAGCTGCTTTGTTTTTAAAACATGCTTCTCCATTTCTCATACAGGGAAACATAATATTCTGCCTTTTTAATATTTCCCAAAATATTTCATTCTTCTAGGAAAGGGGTGGGTGCTAACTTCCTACAAGATATTCAGGGTAAATGTTCTGATCCAGCTCCCCAAACACGACAACCCTCTGAAGTGAACTCAAAGATTCCTTTATTAGGAGCACCAACAGCCCTGGCAAAAAGTCTCTCTCTTACTGCAGGCTAACAAGTCTGTCCGGCAGGGAGATGAATAGTTGTCTGCCACATCTATTCATCTCCGCCCTCTGCCTTTTATCCCCAGAGCTAGGATGGGAGCTTTGCTAGCAGCGGTGACTCTTCCGTCCCAAGGATCGGCCCATAGATTTCCACTGCTCTCCTCTCCTCTGCCTTCTGCGCATCCGCGCGTCAGGCACTGGACTCAGCTATTCCTCCTCTTCCTCATCAGCCACTTCCAGACTTGGGGGCTGTTGACTCTCCATCTGAGAGCTGACGGACAGCCCAGGCTCTGCCTCTGTCTGTCTCTCTCTGCCAGCTCCGTTCCCTCTTCCCCCTCGGGTTGTCCTGTTGCTGGCTCTGATTCCCACACCTCCTCCTCCTCTGATTCAGATACTGGAGGGGCCGGTGGCCGACAAGCCACAACAGTAAAAATAAAAACTTTAAAAAGATATTTCCACCTTTGGGCTGAGATCAACTGTGGTATCCGAAGCCACGTAGACCTGTCACAATGAGTTCTTGTTCATCAAAGCCTTCTTATAACTGTGCCTTCTTGTATATGTTGGCAAACAGAAAGAAGCAGTATCTCATACTTTGTTTGGGGGCCAACTTGCACGTTTATCTGATATGGAAAGCTAGCTGATCAGCTCTGCCTCCAACGCCTGGGAGTTGAAGTCATGCTGAGATTGAGAAATGCCCATCTGTCTGGTCAGACTAAGCAGAAGCTACCACAGTGCCTAATTGGAAACATGCCTCCCTCAATATGACTGAAGTCGTGCACATCTTTCAATGCTTGAAAAAACTTTCCTAGGAATCTCTCTCCATTCTCTAGCAGCCAAAATAATGAAATCTGAACTGTGGCTTCCCAGGAGCCGTAATTTCCTTGGATAAACATCTCCTATTGTAATCAAGTTACGTTGAAGAGGTCTTGAGGATTGCCTTATATATTCTGCTCCCTTTCGCCTTTCAGCTCCAATCCAGGAGCCCTCAAGCAGTCGCATTCATGACAAACCATTTTTACACCAAATTTATATTTTTGCTGATAAAGAAATAAAGGGAGACTAGTATAGATCTATTTCAAGCTTTTTAGCTTTCATCAGCTAGCCATACCCTTACTTCAGGGGTGGGTTCTAAATTTTTTTACTACCGGTTCTGTGGGCGTGGCTTATTTTGTGGGTGTGGCTTGGAGGTCATGTGACTAGGTGGGCGTGGCTAGCTGGTCAGAGTCATTTCTGGAAGGTCCTCGCACTTACGACCAGTCCTCGCACTTACAACCCGACTCATTTGTTTGCTTTTAACACTGTTCAGCTGTAGGACGGCCCTTTGAAGCCCCCCGGCAAGAGTTTAAACAGTTTTTTTCCCTCTAGTCATCAGCTGGGACTCAGGAGGCAGCAATAGATTGGGGATGGGACCAAATAAAAGGTAAGAATAACGTGGGGGGTGGGAGGGTGGGGGGGAGAACTGGTTCGGTGACGTCATATTGTCACCGCTACCGGCTCAGCAGAACCGGACCGAACCGGGAGGAACCCACCACTGTTCTACCTGTTTGTCCTGCATTGTCCCTGTTGCAATCTTTACACTGTGTGTTGTAGATGATGCCTGTTTTTTCTTCTTCTGGGGCTGCCGGGTCTTTGGTTTACTTAGGATGTTTTGGATGGCTTTAGTTGGTTTGTGTGCTACAGTGATGCCATGTGTTTGTAATAGTCTGTTGATAGTTTCTGAGATGTTTCTGATGTATGACATTGTTATCCTTTCCATAACTTGTTACCCATATTTTTCGGACTATAAGACGTACCTGATTATAAGATGCACCTAAATTTAGAAGAGGAAAACAACAACGAAAAAGGTTTTGGCCTCCACACGCCCCATTTTCAGCCCTTTTCCAGCCTTTTTCTGACCCATTTTTGAGGCTTTTTCTGGAAAAAAACAGGCGGAAAAAAGCCTCAAAAATGGACTGAAAAAAGCCTTGAAACAGGCCAAAAAATAGCCTCGAAAACAGGCTGGAAAAAGCCCTGAAAAAAGCCCTGAAAAAGGCCAAAAAAAGGCCTGAAAACGGGGTGGGCAGAGCAGAGGTGGGATTCAGCCGGTTCTGTTGGGTTTGGGCGAACTGGTAGTGGCGAATGTGGGAGGCTCCACCCATCCATCCAGACATAATGTGAGAGCAAAGAGCATGCACGGAAGGCTGTGCGCATGCACAGAGGAGGCGTGTGCAAGCAAAGCGCACGGACGTGCACACACGCTCACATTTAAAAACCGGTAGGGAAGGTAAATGAATCCCACCTGTGGTGCAAAGGCCAAAAAACGGCCGGCGGGTGGGCGGAGCTTCAGCAATATTCGGTCTATAAGATGCACAGACATTTTCACCCCCTTTTGGGAGACAAAAAAGTGCATCTTATAGTCCGAAAAATACGGTATATTGGGTTAAGTGTTAAGGTACCTTACAATGAAGTAGCATAGATATGTATTTTGTTGGAAGAAGTTGTATAGTATAGATGATCTGCTTCCTTTTTCTGACGTTCAGGGTCGTTACAGTGTGTTTGTGCTCATCTAAATAGTGTACTTACACAGCTTCCCTCATGGGTGGTTGGGTTGTTACTTTGGTTGTGGAGAACGTGGCTGGTGATAGTGGGGTTTTTTTTTTGGTAGCAACGTATTTCTAGTTTGCCATATTAATCTCTGCTGATAAGGATATCTGGGAAAGGTAGTGTTGTAGGAAGTTTATTTTATTTTATTTTTATTTTATTTAAATTTGTATACCGCCCTTCTCCTGGCGGACTCAGGGCGGTGCACAGCCAAGTAAAAAACATCCAATACAAAAGTTAAAAATTTAAAAGAATTATATCCTTTGGCCGAAAAATTAAGAACCTTACGACTAAAACCCATTAAACAATTAAAAATCTAATATCTCAAAAACGGGGAGGGGGGGTGTAAGCACCAGGGGTAGGTTCTACTTACGTTTACTACCGGTTCGCATTGCGCCCATGCGCGTGTGCTCTCTTTGCATGCACAGATCACCTATGATGACCTCCGGGTCAGGGGGTGGAGCCTCCCGCCAGTTTTACTACCAGTTCTAGCGAACCGGTCCAAACCGGGAGCAACCCACCACTGGTTAGCGCCCACCCCTCTCCTAGGAAAATGAGATATTTTAGGAAATATTAAAAGGGCAGAATATTTCCCATAAAAGGGAGGCAGAAACTCAACTCCCCACTACCACCTTTGTCAATGGGCCATTAAGGCCTGGGCCAATCTATTCTACATAACAAAGATCTACCTCCTTCAGGCAGAGCCATAGTAGGAATTGCCCAAAGCCCTTTCATTACATCATCACCCAGCAAGAGTCAACCAAGCCTGGGACTCAAAAGACAACCTACAAAGTTACCCCTGCATGGCCCCCATGGGAGTCAGAGCACAAGCTCAAATTCAAAGCCCAACAGAGGGCATAAAACCCAGACACTCTCAGCATCTGTCTCCTTTTCTGCCCAGGATCTCAAGCCATGTGATCCTGTTCATCAATAAACCTTCTTTCCAAGCAACTTCCACGAATCCAGTTCCCCACTTGGAACTGAACCCAGATGGACATTTCTTCCAACAATACAAAAAAACAAACAAACAACCAATACCCCACTGATAGGAGAGACCCTGAAAGCATTGGCCTTTTCCGATAAATAGGAGCCTTGTCAAAAGTTACCTCAGAAATATCGAAGTCATGCTGAGCACTGTAACCCAAGGCCTCGTAAGCTCAGAAAGAGAGAATAAATGCAGCGAATGAAAACTGTTCTTGGCAAAGTTTCTAGCTAACGTCATTGCTCAAGAAATAAAGAAGTTCTTGTAACGAGAAAGACAGCCCAGGGGAATAAACAACTTGCTATGTTGGGCCTTGTTCTTAAAATCATTGGCTCGGATAGGCAGTTCTGCTGAAGAGGACCTTCTGTCAAAGTCTGACAAAAAGCCAAAGGAATATCCACAACATAAACTATCACACACACACACACACACACACACACAGACCTTACAATACACTATAACAGTGATGGCGAACCTTTTCGGCACCGAGTGCTCAAACTGGAATGCGCATGCATGTGTGCGTGTGCGTGCAACAGAGTGCCGGAAACCCAAAGACCAGTTGGCTGGCGCGCGCATGCCTGTTTTTTGGCCATTTTTCGGGCTGTTTTCATGCCATTTTTTGGGCTGTTTTTGGCCCCAAAATGGCCTGAAAACGGCCCTAAAACAGCCCAAAAATGGCCTAAAAATGGCCCGGAAAACAGCCCCAAACCAGCTTGAAAACGGCCTGAAAATGGCCCCAAAACAGGCCAAAAACAGTCCAAAAATAGCCTAAAATGGCCTGAAAATGGCCCTAAAACAGTTCCAAAACAGCCCAAAAATGGCCTGAAAATGGCCTGAAAATGGCCCTAAAACAGCCCCAAAACAGTCCAAAAACGGCCTAAAAATGGCCTGAAAATGGCCCTAAAACAGTTCCAAAACAGTCCAAAAATGGCCTAAAAACGGCCTGAAAATGGTCCTAAAACAGTTCCAAAACAGCCCAAAAATGGCCTAAAAATGGCCTAAAAACGGCCTGAAAATGGCCCGAAAACAGCCGAAAACAGCCTAAAAATGGCCGGGAAAACAGCCCTAAAACAGCTCCAAAACAGCCCAAAAATGGCCTGAAAATGGCCAAAAAACAGCCTTAAAATGGCCTGAAAATGGCCCAAAAATGACCTGAAAATGGCCCAAAAATGGCCTGAAAATGGCCTGGAAACGGCCCTAAAACAGCCCAAAAACAGCCTAAAAATGGCCCGGAAAGCAGCCTAAAACCAGCCCAAAAACGGCCTGAAAATGGCCCTAAAACAGCCCCAAAACAGTCCAAAAATTACCTGAAAATGGCCCTAAAACAGCCCAAAAATAGCCCCAAAATGACCTAAAAATGAATCAAACAAGAGATGCCGACTGGAAACAGAGTTGGCAACGTTGCTTTCCTGCAAAAGGCCCCAAGTGCCTTTGTTTCTCTTTTAAGCCTTATGGGAGGGGCCAATCATCTCCTGGCCTTACTCCTGAGTCGTCCCTTTTGCTTTAGCTGCTCTTGCCTTCTGGCAGCTCTGCGCATGTGTGCACTAGGAACAGGCTCCTCCTGTTCCTCTGCCTCTCTGCTGTCCGACTCTGGGGGCTCCGGAGTCCACGCATCACTCCCAGATGGCCCTGGCCCCATCTCTGCCTCCGACACAGAGCCTTCGTCCGGGCCTTCCTCAGACTCCAGGACTGGCCCATGTTCCTCCTCAGCCTCCTCACTGTCCGACTCTGCTGCCAGCTCCGCAGACTGCTGGCGGACCACAACACTGAGCTGAAGAAGCTTTTCAGATGAGAAGCGAAACGTCTTCAAAATAAAAACAAGAAAGTCCAGTTGCCTCCTGAAAAAGCACCTGTGGGATTCCTCTCTCCATGTTTTTATTTCAAAACAATCCCGTTCCCCCACAAAATAGCCTATATTGGAGATATACTCCACACAGTTTGATCCACAGGGACATTCCTTTCCTATAACAAGAAACACATGAACAGCAGCAGCAGCAGCAAGAGAAAAGAGAAATTCGAAGAAACAAAGATTCTATAGTGTTACCTCATGTCTTGGTAAGACACCGTATGAAGAAACTGCTTTTAGGAAAGTTAAGCCTGGCTATGTTTCAAAGGCCATTAGTAAGACAACCTCAGTCTACGTTAACTTTGGCTGACCTTGCTTTCCTATGTGGATGAAATGCTGTCGTACGCAATTTCTTAAATATTCTAGTCAGAGAGAGTCCGAAAAGATCAGAAAGGTGTTGAAATGTCAATTTACTGTACAATTGAATGTTAAAATGACTCTGGGCAGTACCTGCTCGCGAGATGGCCCATCATTACAAACAGATGTTGCTTTCAAAGGCCTCATTGAAAGGAAAATGAAAGGTCCTCAAATGTATATTATCATTGCACAAGACCGCTATAGATCCGTATCTACACTGGAAACACAGCAATCCTTGATTGCCGTGACAATTCTAATAAGTTTCAAACTATTTGGCTTTAACTGGATCTTGCAGCTGAAAAGGCACGGCAAAAAATAAATGGAAACAGAGCGTTTCAATTTTCCTCGCTGGGTTTGCCTTGAATTCTTTTGGCAAATAAGTCTATTTCCTGCCCCCATTATCTTCTTTTTTTCTTCTTTTCTTTTCTTTTCTTTTCTTTTCTTTTCTTTTCTTTTCTTTTCTTTTCTTTTCTTTTCTTTTAACAAGAGGCATAAATGAAGTCTACACATCTACTATTTATGCTCTGGCAATTTACGGGAATTCTATCGATTCCTTTCAAATGATCATGCATTATTATTATTTCATAAAAGGGGCAAAAGAGGTGATATTTTGCCTGAAGGGAAACATTTACAGATTAATAGAGTTGGAGGGGACCTAGTAGGTCATCTAGTCCAACCCCCCTCCCCCACCCAAGCAGGAGACCCTACACCATTTCTGACAGATGGCAGTCCAGTCTCTTCTTGAAAGGCTCCAGTGATGATGCTCCCACAACTTCTGAAGGCAACTTCTGTTCCATTGGTCGATTGCTCTCACTGTCAGAAAATTCCTCTTTATTTCTAGGTTGAATCTCTCCTTGATCAATTTCCATCCATTATTCCTTGTCTGGCCTTCGGGTGCTTTAGAAAATAGCTTGACCCCCTCCTCTCTGTGGCAGCCCCCCAAATATTGGAAGACGGCTATCATGTCTCCCCTGGTCCTTCTCTTCACTAGACTAGCCATGCCCAGTTCCTGCAACCGTTCATTGTATGTTTTAACCTCCAGTCCCCTAATCATTCTGGTTTCTCTTCTCTGAATAAATGTAAATTGAATAAAAATAAATATAGGCATAAAGGACTCTCCATCTTACCTCTGATGGAGAATGTAAAACAAAATTCCATTACAATGAAAGTTTCTTTAAATTGAGAAGAAAAAATGTCTGAGGAGGGGAAGAAGAAGAAGAAGGAGAAGGAGAAGGAGAAGGAGAAGAAGAAGAAGAAGAAGAAGAAGAAGAAGAAGAAGAAGAAGAAGAAGAAGAAGAAGAAGAAGAAGAAGAAGAAGAAGAAGAAGAAGAAGAAGAAGAAGAAGAAGAAGAGGAGGAGGAGGAGGAGGAGGAGGAGGAGGAGGAGGAGGAGGAGGAGGAGGAGGAGGAGGAGGAGGAGGAGGAGGAGGGGGGGGGAAGAAGAAGAAGAAGAAGAGGAGGAGGAGGAGGAGGAGGAGGAGGAGGAGGAGGAGGAGGAGGAGGAGGAGGAGGAGGAGGAGGAAAGGCAGATATCAAAGTCTGCCCCTTTAACATCTTGTTGAACATATTGTGAAAACACACAATATGTGTCCTTCTCCAAGATTGGAAAAGCTAGATGGATATTGTCACAAGCAGCTTCTCAACTCTCTTGAGAATGAAGAGATGAATGAGTGGAGGAATTATTAACACCTGAGGCAGGTTGGGTACCATAGCGTTACATTACTTAGTGAAAATTGGAAAAGTCAGCAATTGACTAAAGATAACTGGAGGGTTCCAGGAAAGAAACATGACCTCATTGCAGTGAAAAAAGACAGTGACTTAACTGACTTGCAAAACTAACCTACATGTAACCTCGTTATTAAGGGTTATTAAGGTGGCTCAGTGACTAAGATGCTGAGCTTGTCGATTGAAAGGTCGGCAGTTCAGCGGTTCGAATCCCCAGTGCCGTGTAATGGGGTGAGCTCCTGTTACTTGTCCCAGCTTCTGCCAACCTGGCAGTTCGAAAGCATGTAAAAAATGCAAGTAGAAAAATAGGGACCACCTTTGGTGGGAAGGTAACAGCGTTCCGTGCACCTTCGGCATTTAATCATGCCAGCCACATGACCACAGAGACGTCTTCAGATAGCGCTGGCTCTTCGGCTTTGAAATGAAGATGAGCACCGCCCCCTAGAGTCGGGAATGACTAGCATACATGTGCGAGGGGAACCTTTACCTTTACTTTAACCTGGTTATTAAGTTAACTCATTTTCAGGATTCATACAATACATAGACCAGTGGTGGGTTGCCCCGGTTCTATAGAACTGGTAGTAAAGCCGGCAGGAGGCTCCGCCCACCGACCCCAAAATACAATCGAGAGAGTCCAGAGATATTTTACGAGAAGAGTCCTCCATTCCTCTAACCGCAGTAAAATACCTTATGCCACCAGACTTCAAATTTTGGGCTTAGACAACTTAAAACTATGCCGACTTCAGTCTGACCTGAGCATAGTACATAAAATTATCTGCCGCAATGTCCTTCCTGTCAATGACTACTTCAGCTTCAACCACAACAATACACGAGCAAATAATAGATACAAACTCAAGGTAAACCGCTCCAAACTCGATTGCAGAAAATGTGACTTCAGTAACAGAGTGGTCAATCCTGGAATGCACTACCTGACTCTGTGGTTTCTTCCCCAAACCCCCAAAACTTTAACCTTAAACTACTGTTGACCTCACCCCATTCCTAAGAGGTCTGTAAGGGGCGTGCATAAGTGCATCAGCGTGCCTACCATCCCTGTCCTAATATTCCTTTTTACTTACTCTTTTTATGTATTCAAATTATGTTTATACTTTTACCTGTTATCATATATCATTACCAGAGCCTTGGTAGTACAGTGGTTTAATGCACCCTGTTATTAACACAGCTGCCTGCAATTTCTGCAGGTTCGAATCTTACCAGGCTCAAGGTTGACTCAGCCTTCCATCCTTTCTAAGGTAGGTTAAATGAGGACCCAGTTTGTGGGGGCAATAAGCTGACTTTGTCTAAATATACAAAAGTATGAAGGCTACTGCTTAACGCATTGTAAGCCGCCCTGAGTCTCCGGAGAAGGGCGGCATATAAATCAAATAAAAATAAAAAAATAAAATAAAAATAAATATATGCTTGACAAATAAACTTATGATTATGATTTCCAGGGGTTTTTTTTTAGCCAAATTTCAAGCAGCAGCTCTTGTGCATAAGTCAACTTGTAAGAAGTGAGCAACATTCGTTGTGCATGTGCAAATATCCATATTTCAACCCCGGGCATTTTCACTGGGGCCACTGTCAGACCACAACTGGGCCTGTGTGCATAAATGAACGTAGGCAGCTGTAAACAGTTCTGACACCTGGCCTTTTGGCCATCAGATGCCTAATCCAGTGGATGTTTTGCTTCCGTCAGGCCTGGGACCCAATCCCTGAAAAGAAAGCCTTCTTCAGTTAATGGGCCAATATGGTGCTGTCTTCGAGGTGCAGCTGGAGAATTGTTCTCCAATCAATTTACAATACATAAAGCATCTCCTTAGGTATTCAGGGAATTCAGAATACAAGGAGGCATCTGGGTTCTAAAACAGAGTTTGGTCAGTTCAGCTTCATTAGACCACCCTTTTCAAATGCAAAGCGACTCTTTGCATTTTGGGTCATTTAGATGTTAATGATGCAATGTTTATTAAAATAAATAAATAAATAAAAGAATTCAGTTTTCATTCCACTCAGGTTGAAAGTCCGTAGCCTGAAAGAAAAGACGTCTATTTCTCAGCTCAGCCGACGTCTTTCCTTCCTTTTGCCTTCTTATTCCTTCTGCAGAAGTGGAGGCTTAAAAAGAAAAGATAACAAGAACAATCTCCCATAATTCTCTACAGGCAAAATAACAGTTATTTATTCATGCATTCAGATGTGTTAGCATCCCCTCCCCCACTCCTTTGGTCATGGTAATTGACCGCACAGGTTAATATAAAATAAAACCAACCCTTTATTTCACCTTCAACTGGGCAGACCACCAATGTGTTGCCTTTTTGGAGTAAATAAATAAGACTTGGAGCCGTACAGTCCTAGAACAAAACAGTATAGATACATGATGGCCATGTCAGTGGGCATGCAAGCTCAGCTCTGGAATGTGCCGGCCAGCTGATTTTCGGGCCTTCTGGGCCCACCAGAAGTAGACCTCCGGGGGGTTGGGGAAGGCCGTTTTTGCCCTCTCCGGACTCCTAGAGAGGCTCTGGAGGCTGGGGACAACAAAAAACGGGCCTTCCGGTTCCACCAGAAGTTGGCAAATGGGCCATTTCTGGCCTCTGGAGGTGGGGAAGGCTGTTTTTGGCCTCCCCAGACTCCTAGAAAGGCTCTGGAGCCAGGTAAGAGAGAAAAACAGGCCTACTGGTCCATCGCGTGCCAGGAGCGGAGGGAGCAGGGAGGGGTCATGCGTGCAGGGGTAGGGCACATAGAATTATGGGTGTGGGCATGCATGTGCTGGACCCCCACACACACACACCCCTCTCCTGGCATGCGATGGCAAAAAGGTTAGCCATCACTGGTATAGATCAACTTCCAATAGGTGGAATGGAAACTGCCTTTCCATTCAAAAGAAAAGTCATTCTCAAGAAAAGAATTCTGCAATATACTGAAGAGAGCGTCTGCTTGCTGTTTGTGACAGAGGACAAATAAAAAGGGGAAATGCTTGTTTTGTGTTACCCCAAACAGAACGGCCTTTTATCTATTTACATTCTGGTCCCCAGAAATGAGGGTTATGTTGCTACGATGTCCCAAAGGTGCTGTCAGCCTCCGCTCTTTCGATGCTTACTTGCTCGGCTGCCATGGAAATGGGGGAGGGGGAGTTAGGGGGATCTTGGTGGGGGAAGCATGCTGGAGGAAACGAAAGTGAATCTTCGCTGCAGTTCTTTCTTTGAAGTAGATATGTTTCCAGGTCAACGTTCGTGGCATACCAAGAGGATGACACTGCCAGACGTGTGCTCCCACATTGACCCCTGGAGGACCTGTGGATTGGATGATTTACGCTGGACAGTTGGGAGGGGATGCTTTCTATAGGTGATTTTCGCGCCTATGCTTCAGATCTTGCTTTTCTAGGGTTGCATTCAGTTCATACTCAGTAAAAGTACCTTTCTCAATGAAAATGGAGTTGGGGGTTTTCTTTCTTGAGTATTGAAAGGAGGCACACCTGACAGGTGCTTTTTCAGGAGGCAACTGGACTTTGTTTTTTTTTTCTTTTGAAGGCGTTTCGCTTCTCATCCAAGAAGCTTCTTCAGCTCTGACGGGATAGTGGGGAATGGAAGGATTTATATTCCTTGCAGACAGCTGGTCATTTGCATCCTTTTAGAGGGTCGTTGAAGCATTTGGAGGCTTATCTGTCACCTCAGGCCCACCTGAGTAGTGCTAATGGTTCCTGTAGTCTGCACTTTTTTTCTGGAAAAAATCCGTTCATACGCCCACACCGTTCAAAGGGGGTTCATCCCAAATTGTATAGCTAAAAGTCTGTAGAGATTGTCAGTTATCCAGGTCATGGTTGTCCCAAAGGTGCTTTTTCAGGAGGCAACTGGACTTCCTTGTTTTTCTTTCTGAAGAATATAAATCCTTCCCTTCCCCATTATCCTGTCAGAACTGAAGAAGCTTCTTGGATGAGAAGCAAAACGTCTTCAAAAAGAAAAACAAGAAAATCCAGCTGCCTCCTGATAAAGCACCTTTAGGACAACCATGACCGGAATAACAGAAAATCTCTACAGACATGTTGCTACAATATTTATAGGACAACCTATGCCTCTCCCATGACCTACGGTGGGTGTGTGAAGGTGGGTGATTCAAAGGCAAAAATCAGATTAGAGATTAAAGATTAGCTTTGCTCATTAAATAACAAGGATCCCCAAAGCTTAATCTCAGCAGATTTACTTATTTTTCCCCGTGACCTTGGACTATCTACATTTTAATTCTGGTAACAAAATCACAGTTACGATATTTCAAAATGGTGGCCCTCCTGGGGGAAGGAAGGGATTGAAGGGAAACAATAATAAGGATATAATAAATAATACTAGAATATGATATACTGGTATACTAAATTCTGTAACCATTAGGTTCCTGTAATACATATATGCCTTTGTATTTGTATCACATATATTATGCCTTTATATTTGTATCTCCTGTAACAAACATATTCTGTTATTAAGCCTCTGTAATGTATCTGGTATTTGTCAAACATATGTCCCTGCCGTTTGACCTGAACTCATATCAGTCTTCTTTCTGTGCTATCTAAAAGCATGGTACGTATCTCAGTTGAAACTACAGCCATCAACAAAGGGATAATTTACACCTCAGCCCTAATTTATGTTTGATCTGGATAAACTCCTGTCTTCCAGAGCCAGGGGACTAAGTGGCCAATTGAGTAAACAAAGAAATGCTTAAGGTAATACTAATTGGGGAAGTTTCTGTTCCCCCTTGCAGGGCAACAAGGAATACACGAACCTAAATTAGGAGGCCAGAATTGGGTACTAAGCTGACGTCTCTGAGGGTATAAAAGGACGCCATACCTTCCCCAAGGTGTGGCTATCTCCTCGCATGCATTGTATCTGTATGTTCTGGATATAGTTCCACCCAGTATTTTGTTTTTGGCCATAAATAAAATCTGCTTTTTTGCAACCCTCGTCTTGAGTCTCTCTCTTTGACATTCTGGTGACTCAAGTGTATTTTGGGACCTTACAGGATATTGCAAAATCTCCATTCCCACCCCACTCTGGGGCCAGCCAGAGGTGGTATTTGCCAGTTCTCCAAACTACTCAAAATTTCCGCTACTGGTTCTCCAGAACCTGTCAGAACCTGCTGGATTTCACCCCTGACGGACACACATATATAACAAATGCATAAAACTATGTGAAGCAATTTGTACACATACTTTAAAACTCAGGTGTTTGGACAAGAGAATTGGGGAGATATAATGAGCGTCACTATAGACATCAAAGTTCCACTCCTCAAAAAATACCCATGGGGCACAGAAGAATGAGTCCTCCATATTTTTAGGGCTTTCCATTTCTGATTCGGTGTGTTCTATCTAAATTAATCATCTCTGTTCAGAGAAGAAACAGGACAGAAACAGTTAAATCATGGGCTGTATAGGAAGAAATATCCTTCTGGGTTCAGCTCCAAGTGGGGAAAAAGACACTGGAAAAATGGAGACTGCTTGGAAAGATGGTTTAATGGTGGACAGGATCACATGGTTTGAGTTCCTGAACAGAAAAGGGGCAAGATGCAGCGACTCCCCGGGGTTTTATGCCCTCTCTGGCTTTGAACTTCCTGGGGCCCAGAAAGAGTATCCTGATTGGTTGTCAGACTCCCAGGGGGTGGGGATCTTAGCTATCCTTGCTGGTTGATGTAATCTTCCCAGGTGCCATGTGGTGAGTTTCTGTTGCTAGATGGGTCCTATTGTGTTGCAGATGATGGCCCATTGACAAAGGGTGGGGGCAGGAAGGTGGGAGCTGCTTTGTCTTTAAAACATGCTTCTCCATTTCTCATACAGGCAAACATAATATTCTGCCTTTTTAATATTTCTTAAAATATTTCATTCTTCTAGGAAAGGGGTGGGTGCTAACTTCCTACAGCTGTTCACTACAAAATGACATTTGGAAACTCCGTAAAATTGCTATAATGAACCATGTCTATTGCACACTTTTGTTTAGGAAAAAAAAATCCATCTTGATAAGCTGGAAAGGCTGGAAATTAGGGGATCTTGGAGTTCCAAAAATCTAGAAGACCTCAGATTAGGGAAAGCTGGTCTAGATCATTAATTATATCAGATCCAGGGGTGAAATCCAGCAGGTTCTGACAGGTTCTGGAGAACCGGTAGCGGAAATTTTAAGCAGTTCGGAGAACCGGTAGCGGAAATTTTGAGTAGTTTGGAGAACCAGCAAATACCACCTCTCGCTGGCCCCAGAGTGGGGTGGGAATGGAGATTTTGCAGTATCCTTCCCCCAGGAGTAGGGAGGAAATGAGGATTTTGCAGTATCCTTCCCCCTGGAATGGGGTGGGAATGGAAATTTTGCAGTATCCTTCCCTTACCATGCCCACCAAGCCACGCCCACAGAACCGGTAGTAAAAAAAATTGGATTTCACCACTGATCAAATCCTATCACATGTAGACTTCAGATCCTTGGCTAAAAACCCAGCAGTCAGTTCCAGCACTGAAGCTGGTCCCAATATTAGGTTGACTTGTTTTCCAAAAAGAAGGGATAAGAAAAGAAAATCTATATTTGGGAAGGAAGGAAGGAAGGAAGGAAGGAAGGAAGGAAGGAAGGAAGGAAGGAAGGAAGGAAGGAAGGAAGGAAGGAAGGAAGGAAGGAAGATTGAGAGGAAGGGAGGGAGGGAGAGAGGGAGGAAAAGAAGAAAGGAAGAGGGAGGGGGAAAGGAAGAGGGAGGGAGGGAAGGAGGGAGGGAGGGAGGGAGGGAGAGAGGGAGGAAAAGAAGAAAGGAAGAGGGAGGCTGGTAAGGAAGAGGGAGGGAGGGAGGGAGAGAGGGAGGAAAAGAAGAAAGGAAGAGGGAGGGGGAAAGGAAGAGGGAGGGAGGGAGGGAAAAAAGAAGAAAGGGAGGGAGGGAGGGAGGGAAGGAGGGAGGGAGGGAGGAAAAGAAGAAAGGAAGAGGGAGGGGGAAAGGAAGGGAGGGAGGGAGGGAAGGAGGGAGGGAGGAAAAGAAGAAAGGAAGAGGGAGGCTGGTAAGGAAGAGGGAGGGAGGGAGAGAGGGAGGAAAAGAAGAAAGGAAGAGGGAGGGGAAAGGAAGAGGGAGGGAGGGAGGGAAGAAAGAAGAAAGGGAGGGCGGGAGGGAGGGAAGGAGGGAGGGAGGAAAAGAAGAAAGGAAGAGGGAGGGAGGAAAGGAAGAGGGAGGGAGAGAGGGAGGGAGGGAGGGAGGGAGGAAAAGAAGAAAGGAAGAGGGAGGCTGGAAAGGAAGAGGGAAGGAGGGAGGGAGGGAAGAAAGGAAGGGAGGGAGGGAGGGAAGGAGGGAGGGAGGAAAAGAAGAAAGGAAGAGGGAGGGAAGAAAGGAAGAGGGAGGGAGAGAGGAAGGGAGGGAGGGAGGGAGGGAGGGAGAGAGGGAGGAAAAGAAGAAAGGAAGAGGGAGGCTGGAAAGGAAGAGGGAGGGAGGGAGGAAAGAAGGAAGGGAAGGAGGGAGAGAGGGAGAGAGAGGGAGGAAAAGAAGAAAGGAAGAGGGAGGGAGGAAAAGAAGAGAGAGGGAGTGAGGAAAGAAGGAAGGAAGGGTGGGAGAAAAGAAAGAAAAAAGAAAGAAAGAGGGAGGGAGGAAAGGAAGAGGGAGGGCAGACATTTTCTGATTTACTGAATGCTTATAAATTTGTCCACTTGGAATAGGTCTGGCTTTGATTAGTATTTGCATCAAATACTGTCAGAAAAACAGAACGTGCCAAATCAGCTCTTGCGGATTAAACTTGGGGTTGCTCATAAGTGTTGGCTGCTTGCTTCAATTAAGCTCAGAAAGAAACATGATTCTCAAAGCTGCCAATGTTTATATGCTTGATAGGGTTGAGGCCATTAAGAAAAGGGGAAAGAAAGAAATAGTCTTGGGGAGATCTGGGCCATGGTCTTGTTTCTGGATACAGGCCATGACCAACAGGGAGGCATCCAGAGATCTCTCTCAGAGCTACCTGTGATAACTGGCCATCTCAGGACTAAAATTAACAATTACCGCATTGTAAGCCGCCCTGAGTCTCCGGAGAAGGGCGGCATATAAATCGAACCAATAAATAAATAAATAAATAAATAAATAAAATACAGGTAATATCTTGTAATCTTGGTCATGTTTATAGACCAGTGGTGGGTTGCTACCGGCTCATCCCGGATTGGGCGAACCGGTAGCGAACCGGTAGCGACGGCGGCGGGAAGCTACGCCCACCTGCCCGGACGCTTCTGCACATGTGCAGAAGTGTCACCCACGCATGTAAGCACGGGCGCGCACACCCATGAGTGAACCGGTAGCAACGGGTTTTGAAACCTGCCCCTGTTACAGACCCTTCCAAACTACAACAACTGACTAACGGGTATATGTCACTGAAAATACCTCTTTTACACGATATCGTCTCAGGACAGGTAATCCGCATTTTACAACCGTTAATTTAGGAACTGCTCAAAATTACACCACCACTGAAAAAAAATCACCAACAACTGGTCCTCCTCAGGGGTGGGTCCTACTTACTTTTACTACCGGTTCGCAACGGGAAGCTTCTGCACATCCGCAGATCACCCATGATGATGTCGTGGCGGGTGGGCGGAGCCTCCCACCGGTTTTACTACGGGTTCTATAGAACCAGACCGAACCAGGAGCAACCCACCACTGGTCCTCCTATTAAAAATCACATGATCGAAATTGAGGCACTTGGCACAACCGGCATATATACGGTTGTGCTGTGGCCCGCCAGCGGCCTGCGTGGATTGTTGTTGATCCCGACGACAAGGAGGCTGGTGTGATGCTGCGCCAGCAGCCTGTGCAGCTGGCGCTCGAGTCGGACAGCGAGGAGGCTGAAGAAGATGTGGTGCCAGAGGCAGGGATTCAGTCAGGGCCTTCAGAACCTCCAGAGGCTCCTTTAGGTGAAGAGGATGAAGAGGAGGAGCCTCTTCTCAATGCATGGGCACGCAGAGCTGCCAAAAGGCAGGAGTGGTTCCTCAGGAGGAGGTCTCCTCGAGAGCAAGGCTTGGGGCTAATTGGCCACGCCCTTAGCCTACTTAAGAAAGAACGCAGCTTGCAACAAGCTGCAGGAAACAACTTTAGTTCGCTAATCATCGTGTTGGGATTTTTCTGCAACCTTCTTTCTGGGCTTTCTGCCAACTCCAGTAAGACTCTGACTATCTTATCTGTGGAATTCCGGCAGGCTGTTAAGAATGCTTATTAACAGCCGGCATTTGCTAAAACTGAGTTATTTGAGTAAACTAAGTTTTGTTCAGAGTTTGTGTGTGCTGGGTGTCTTTGGGATCCGTAGCTGGAGCAGAACAGGTTGTCGCATCCTGGGATCACATGGCTGCCTTTTGTGACTTCTCCAGTCAGCTTCCAACAAGCAAAGTCAATGTGGAAACCGTAGGGATTCACGTAACAACCATGGCAAAAGGCCATAAAATTGGGCATAATGTACTTACCTGCCATTCTTAGCAGCTGAAATCCTGGTCCCGACTACGGTTGTTAAGGCAGGGACTGCCTGCAATCAGTTGTCTAATGTTTAACGGATGGATAATAAACAGGTTGAGTAAGTAACACTGGGGGAATCTGGTCCAAATATACTCTTAAGACTTTCTTTTAATAAAGGGAGGGGGAAATTGTCTTAATTATTTGAATCATGGGGAAGAGAGCTGTTGTGGCTCCGTTACCTGAGCCTGTGTCATAGGCAGGAGAGGACTCCGAGAGTGAAGGAGAGAAGTAGGCAAGGCCTCCCTCTCCAGGACCCTCCTCTCTGGCAATGCCTTTGGTGTCCGCCGAAGGGCAAGAGATAGGGCCGGGGCCAAGCACGTCCACGCAGCCACAGGTGGACAGTGATGAGGGAAATGAGTCTTGGCTGGATCCTCAGCAACGTCGCAGAGATAAGCGCGCACAACAGAAGAAAAGGTGTGCCAGAGATTAGGCTGAGTCACTGGACCACACCCCACAGGATATAAAAGGGGGTGAGGTGGCCATTCAGACTCTGTGACGGACAAAACTAACTACTATAGAGTCACATTGCATCTTTGGAAACAACATTATCGGCCTTGGATTTTTTTTACAAACCGGACAATTCTTGACTGTGTGTATTTCGTTTATGAGTAAAGTTCTTGGCAAGCAGCTACTGGGTTGCTGCCAAGCTTCTTATCGGAAGAATTAGTTGTCTGCCAGTTTATTTAACCCCCGGCTGTCTGTTTGTGTGCGGGTGTGAGATGGGGACAGAACAAGAGCATGTTATCCATTCTACTTCTATCTATGGTAAAATCTTTAAAATAAATTATTGATATTGCTGTCGCTGCTCATCTTCCTATTTAGCCAGTGCAACCAGTCCATTTCTTCTTTTTAAGCATGGCATAGTCTGGGTGTCAGCAACCGGTGGCTCCAGAGCTGCATGTGGCTCTTTGGGCCCTCTGCTGTGGATCTCTGTCAGGTGATCCCACCACTGGCTGGCCTCACCCTCCCCTCCCAGTCACTCCTTGCCTGACCTGAGAAGGTAAAGGCAACGGCGGGGGATGGAGAAGTGGCCAGAGTAGAGACAGAGAGATACAGAGAGAGAGGGAGGGAGGGAGGGAGGGAGGGGAGAGAGAGATGTCAAAAGGGTTTTGTGGTTCCCAGTGTTTCTTAACAGCCAGTTCTCTGCCCTAATGACTGGATGGGTAGGCGTGGCTAGGGGATCATGTGACTGGTGGAAGTGAGTGACATCGAGTTGGCCATGCCCACCCAGGTTTTGTGGCTCCTGGTGTTTTCTTTTCTGTGGAAAATGGGTCCAAATGGCTCTTAGAGTGTTTTAAGGTTGCAGACCCCTGGCATAGTCGAATAGAATAGAAGGGAAGGGAAGGGAAGGGAAGGGAGGAGAGGAGAGGAGAGGAGAGGAGAGGAGAGGAGAGGAGAGGAGAGGAGAGAAGAGAAGAGAAGAGAAGAGAATATACAATAGAAGAGAAAATAGAACAGAACAAAATAGAATAGAGTTGGAAGGGACCTTGGAGGTCTTCTAGTCCAACCCCTTGCTCAGGCAGGAGATTTCAGGAAAATGGTTGTCCAATATTTTCTTAAAGAGTCCAGTGTTAAAGTTAGGACTTAAAGAGTTAAGTTAAGACTTAAAGAGTCTTAACACGTCCAGTGTTGGAGCATTCACAACTTCTGGTGGCAAGTTGTTCCACTGATTAATTGTGCTAACTGTCAGGAAATTTCTCCTTAGTTCTCTAAGTTGCTTCTCTCCTTGATTAGTTTCCACTCATTGCTTCTTGTCCTGCTCTCAGGTGCTTTGGATTATGCTCAATGGCTTAAGCGCTTCAACAGCTCGTTCTCTTAACCAACTTTTGCCATTCATCAAATTCTTGGTTATTTTATCAGACTGAAGGGTACGGGATCTTGCAAACGGAAGAAACATGCAGGGAAACCAAAGAAGCTTGTGGGACAAAAAAAAAAAAAGTTCAATCAGATCTTCCAACTTACGCGCAGAAGCAAAGCACACACGCGAGTGAAGTAAGCAAGCGTGATCTCGTTGCAAACCGGTAGTAAAGGTAAGTAGAACCCACCCCTGCTGCAGCCCATTACCGGGCCGTGGCCTATTGGCCACCATGCTGTGAGAATGGCTGGCCAGTGCGCGCCTGTGTGCACACACACACCATTTGCGTTACCATCACTGTGCATATCGTGTGGGCGCTAGCAGCTCCATTTGCGTGCGCGCACGCACACATGACGACACCTGCTCCTCCCCCTCAGGGCCGCCAAGCTAGAAAGGTTGGGGAACTCTACTCTAATCATAATGCAGTTAAATTTTGGATTACCACATTGAATGAATCGAATGCAATTCAATCCACATCAGTGAGTGATCAAGGACGGCAGTCATTTGCATTTTTGACATCTGTACTTTTGTCTAAAAACCATGTATTTGTGTGCTTTTATTTGGTTTGGTTTACGCTGTTGATATAAAATGCAAATGGAGGTGCATATAAACTGGTTTGTCCCTTGCAAATACAGCCCATCCGTGCTCTCCATTACAGCAGGCATCTCCTTTGGCGCTGGCACCTCCTAATGAGGTGTCTCATCAAAGCAGCTGCCACTTTTCAGGTTATAGGGAAAGAGGAGCTACTTTAATGCCAGGCAGAGAGGAGTTGTGCTCAGGGGAAGCCCTTCCTCCAAGTACACAATCTATATGTCACACACATATGGCCTCTCATTAATGGTGGATGTATTGAACAGGAGCGCCATCTGGTGGGGGGTCGCTGTTAAGGCCACTACTACACTGCCTATGGATAGTACAGTAAGCGTTGAATCGGGGTGCTTTATGGATGGTTCGGACCGGTTCGCAAGAACCGGTAGTAAAACCGTCGGGAGGCTCCGCCCACTGCCCCGGATGTTGTCATTGGTGATCTGTGCATGCGCGATCCCGTTGCGAAATGATAGTAAAAATAAGTAGAAGCCACCCCTGGTGCGAAGTATTTCAGGCGCAAACCCACAGCGGCAATGCCGTTGCATCTATGACAGGAAATGGATCTAGGACTCAAAAGAGGATTGACACACACACATACACACACACAAAACCCCCCAATAATTTCATTTTTGTTCTGGCTCCTGAACGGATGCCAAAATGGCTGGCTGTAATTTGCCAAGATTTTCATTAAGCGATGTAGCAAAAAAAAAAAAACAATCGGCTATCAGAACGTTTTAGGAATGTGGAATCAATTCTTTTAGTCCCTCCTCTTCTCTCTTTGATCTTCAGGAGAGTGCAAAGTTGCACCTGGAGCAACAATGGGAAACTGCTGTCTGTCTCGTTCTCTTCAAGACCCCGGGTGACAGGTTCAGTATCACAGCCCACATCCCTTAACCAATGTGGACTAGGACCATGATGGCAAACCGATGGCACATGTGCCAGAGGTGGCACACAGGGCCCACTCTGCTGGCACGTGCGCCGTCGCCCCAGATCAGATCTCCGTGGTGTTTCTTTCGTGAGCTTCTGTTTCCCTGCAAACGACAAAACAGAAGCTCACGAAAAAGATCTTACCTCCTGCCGTGCTGCCAGTGTTGGGATGCCCCACCTCCTGCCAGCCAACTGGTCTTCGGGTCTCTGCTGCTCCACACATGTCTGTGCATGTGCTGTTGAGACCTAGGCTTCCTGAATCATTAAAACTCATCATTTCGGACGAGTAGTCCCAAAAACCTCTTTTATTGCAACAGCTGTGAATTACGTTCATTCCCAGCTGAGTCCCAATTAGTTGCAAAAAGTCCTTCAGGAGAAGTCCTTCAGGATAGTCACCAACCTTTATCTCTCTTGACACTCTGCCAAAGACCTACTTGGCAAAGCCACACGGAGTCCAGAATCAAACAGAGATGCCGACTGGGAACAGAATTAACAATGTTGCTTTCCTGCAAAGGGCCCATGTGCCTTTGCTCCTCTTTTAAGCCTTATGGGAGGAGCCAATCATCTCCAGGCCTTACTCCCGAGTCGTCCCTTTAGTTTTAAGTGATCTTGCCTTCTGGCAGCTCTGCGCATGCGCACACTAGGAACAGGCTTCTCCTGTTCCTCTGCCTCTCTGATGTCTGATTCTGGAGTCTGCGCATAACTCCCCAATGGCCCTGGCCCCATTTCTGCCTCCGACGCAGAACCCTCGGCTGAGTCTTCCCCAGACTCCAGGAATGGCCCATGTTCCTCCCCAGCCTCCTCACTGTCCGACTCCGCTGCCAGCTCCGCAGGCTGCTGGCAGACCACAACATGTGCGTGCATGTCTGTGCATGTGCGTGCATGCGCACATCTGTGCATACACACATCCGCACATGTGTGCGCACACCTTTCAGTTTGGGCATGTGCATGCACAGTTTGGGCACTCAATGTCTAAAATGTTCTCCATTACTGGACTAGGACATATTACATGATTCTATTTCTTATTTGCCCAAGCCATTCTTTAATATAATCTGGCTAAAATATCCTAATGTCTACACATACAGACCCCGGGGGGCGGGGGGGCGGAAAGAATCACAAAAGGCAAGAGGTGGCCGTGGCAAGTGACTGAAATGCCATCTCTTCAATCAAGTTGCTACGGCTGCCATCTTGTCTTTTTTTTTTTTTTTTCTTCACCTCTCTGCAGACACCGGTGCCATTTTTATGTCACCATAAAATGAAATAATGCACTTTTTGGATTACAAACATGTCTATTT
Organism: Pantherophis guttatus; assembly: GCF_059756535.1. NCBI lineage: Eukaryota > Metazoa > Chordata > Lepidosauria > Squamata > Colubridae > Pantherophis > Pantherophis guttatus. The sequence continues at coordinate 71,485,209 of NC_142070.1, read as the reverse complement.
ATCCATAAGCTTATTTAATACTGTCTTCAGAGGCTAAACAGAAATATTGCTCATTGCATTTTTTTTTTTTGGTTATGTAAAAACAGTCAGGATTTTTAGGCACTATATGAAATGTAATTGTGGACATATGACATTAGCAGTCTGTTCAAGTGGTATGTTGTAAACATATTTTCAGACAAGCGACCAGATTTCATTATTCCCTAAGAAGTAACAGATTTAAAACACACACAGACACAAAAATAAAACAATTGAGTTCTTGCAACAGGAATCCAGAATAATATATTTTAAAGAATTGGTGGCTTAATATACACAAGTTTCTGATTACACGTTCAGAGCAATACAATTTTTTAAAAAGTATTTAAAATGTGGCTGACATATAACGATGTGTTGGAATACCATATTTTTTGAAGGAACTTTAATAACAAGATACCCTGTTTATACCTTTAGATTCCCCACAAAGTTATCTTGCAACCATTACTGCAATTATTCCTCTCTTATGGGATGTCATGGTAGTATTACTTTAGAAAGATCCATCTTTCTAAATGAGAAGCCAGCCTTTTGAGATAGGCCAGTTTCAGAATTGGAGAAATTCCCCAATTATTAGCGGGAGGCAGAGGGGAGAAAAGATTAAACCTCAGGTCTACCCAGTCCAAGGATCACAGCTTCTATGAAAAAAAAGAGGAGGCAAAAATGCAAACATGATCTCTAGAAAGATACCTGATAAATTCACTTACTTGAGTGTGTAAAAGACTTCGCAATAGACCTGAAATTATGTCACCATCATATTTTTCTACACTAGCTTTACCCCATGTCCCTTTCAAAGTAGCAGAATGAGGCATAATGAAGACCAGGGACCTTAAATTGACTTCTTCTCTTGAGTGTGTATGCCCTTTCATTAAGGCTACCATTTTGGGCATACAAAGATCCATACCACCACCAGATGGCAGCAATGATATACCAAAAAAATTAAATCTTTACTGCCATCTACAGCTTTTGCAGATCAGATACAGAAATGTTCGGTTTATATGTTTTGCTTTTAAGCTTAAAGACTCAGTCTTAATTAAAAAATAATAACCATGTTTTTTCTAAAAATTTAATACACACCCTATAAATCAATTATCTTTGGTCCAAAACAATAATGAGACTATATATTTGATTTTTAAAAAAAAAAAAAAGCAACCAAAAAGATTATCCAGCAGCATGCACACACATACCCATACAAAAAAAAGGAATTGATTTTAAAAAAAGATCCAAACATTAGAAGTAACAATATCAGCTATCACTGCTTTTAGCTAAAATATGTTTGCTTGGTAAAGATCACTGCACCGAATCCCTTAACCAGCAATTCAGTGCAAGCTCAGATCTGTCACATTTTGTTTATGTCTGCTACTTAAGATAATGTTGTTTCTCGTCAATCCTTTGTCCATTCCCCCAAGCCTGAGTTTGTGTCCCAAACTTAGGCACCAATCCAGCTGAATGACTTAGGGTCAGTCACTCTCTCTCTCAGCCTGAGGAAAAATGCCATGATCAATACTTCCAAAACTATCACCAAGAAAACTTCAGGGTCTTGTCCAGGTAAGTCAACACTGACTTGAAGGCACACAGGTATACATCAGGGGTGGGTTCTAAAATTTTTTACTACTGGTTCTGTGGGCGTGGTTTATTTTGTGGGCGTGGTTTGATGGTCATGTGACAATTCTTTAGGATTTAGCAGAGGTACTGGTCTACTAGGTTTTTAACTGCTTGCAGAGCTGTACCGGTCTACCCATTTGTTCTTGGAGGCACTGGTCTACCACCACACTGCCTTTTAACACTGATCAGCTGTAGGGCGGCCCTTTGAAGCCCCGTGGCAAGAGTTTAAACAGTTTTTTTCCTTCTAGCCGATCAGCTGGGACTCTGGAGGCAGCGAATAGATTGGGGGCAGGGCCAAATAAAAGGTAAGAATAGCGCAGGGGGACCCAGCTCCCGAACAAAGAGAACCGGTTCGATGATGTCACATCATCACCGCTACCAGCTCAGCCGAACCGGGCTGAACCGGGAGGAACCCACCACTGGTATACATGTATAAATAATACTTCACTATCTGTATATGCCATGTATATGGTGAATGGGACTGTAAAATACCAAGCGAATTCATGAATAAATTTGTTAAAACTGTAGGTGCTGCTACAAAAACCTTTGTTTTTCTACAAAAAAAATGAAACAGTGTATGGAGCATTTGGGTTCGTTCCAGTGGTGGGATCCTTCCAGTTTATTATTGGTTTGGTGATCGTGCGCTTGGCGCGCACCCACACCAAGCTGCCCGCGCAGTTCAACAAAAAATCACCTTCCGCGTTAGTGCTAGGGAATTAAAACAGCTGAAGCACAGCAATCTGCTCTGCCATGTTAATCAGCTGTGAAGATAAAGGTAAGTAAAGCGCAGGGGCAGGCGGGCGGGCCCAATTGATCATCGGAGCGAACCAGTTTTGCACCAAGCTGATCGTCGGAGTTACCGGTTCGCTCGAACCGGTCTGAACCAGTAGAATCCCACCCCTGGTTCCTTCTGATTATACAGATTTAAGGGCACATTAGTTCTGGCATTAAGTGAAGCCAGAGAGTCAATTCCTTAAAGAGAAGAAAATGGATGTTCCAGTAGGTAACCCTGTAAAACATTCTCTTAATGAAAATGTGTTTCATATTTCTTATAGGTTTAAAAATGAAGATGGTGTTTTATTTAGACGGTCATGAACAATGAAAAAAAATTACTCACTGTTATTGTGAAACTGAGTACATGTCTACTGCTGAAATAAAACTTCTAATTCTTACATCAGCAGTTATATAATTATGTAAAAACCACAATGTTACTATCATATTTCCATGAAAATATAGCTATATACTTTTACTGGGCTTGATCTTAACAACAATAGGCATCTTTCATTCCGTTTATTACAGTTGGACTTCAAATGCCCTAAATAAGCACCATCTTGTGATTATACTTCAAAAGACACCCATACCATGCACTCTTAAAAACATCTACTCTGTATTAAGTCCCACAGAGTTTAATCAAAACTCAGATGCAAACAAATACATACGATATATGAATGCAGCCTCAACATATTGCAGTCCTCAAAATAAATCCTAAAAGTCTCAACGCAATATATTGAATGTTTGCATCCTATCCTATTTCTCCCTCCGAATTCCCGCAAAGGAAGTGATGTCACAAGCTATGTAAACAATCTTTAAAGATCAAGAAACCTTAAGATGCATATGCAATTTTAAAATCATGGTTGCATTCATTTTGTTTTTTAAAAAAGCAACGTTATAAAAACATACTAATCTTTGTCAGAGGCATTCAAAACAGTTGTTCACATTATTTTAAGTGTAGTTTGAGGTACTGCTGGAACAGGAGAAGGCACCGTAGAAGCAGATTGATCGAGATGTACAGAATCAAAAAAAACCCATATCCTATTGGAGAATCTACTTTCCTATTGGAGGAAAAAAATGTATATGGATATAGCATTATGTATAAATTCTCCTCTCACCCCCAAAGTAACTCTGCAGTACGTTATTTCAAATAAGAAATAGTAAAGTATCTATTTACAATCTTGTTTTCCCTTGTGTATTGATTGTTACTTTTGAGCAAGAAAGATGGGTTGGTCTATTAGTTAGCCAAAGGTTAAGTATTTTTCGGAGTATAAGATGCACTTCCCTCCCCCTAAAAGGGGGTGAAAATTTGGGTACATTTTATACACTGAATGTAGCCCTGCCCATCCACTGGTCCCCACCATTTGGTCTCTGCCTCCCAGCAATTTACCTCCTTGCTACAAGCAGCAAGAAGAAAAAGCTCCTTTCTGCTTCAGCACAGCCTAATTAGCATAAGTTGATTGGCTCGGCCTCCCGACTCTCAGCTGTTTTGCTCTCAGCTGTTTTGCGCGGGCCTCTGCTGCTTGCTGCAAAGAGGTAAATTGCTGGAGCAGATTTTTTTTTTCTTGTGCTAATCAAGCTATGCTGAAAACGAAAATACGTAAAGCAAGCTGTTTGCTGTTGGCTGCAACGAGGCAAAATTGCTGGGAGGCAGAGGTACCGTATTTTCCGGCGTATAAGACGACTGGGTGTATAAGACGACCCCCAACTTTTCCTGTTAAAATATAGGGTTTGGGCTATACTCGCCATATAAGACTGCCCCTCTTCCAATGCACACCAAATAAAAATTAAAAAACATCAACTGGCTCACCTACAATGTAAAAGCAGCTGTGCTAGACCCAAAATGGCCCCTGTAACAAGCAGGAACCTCACACAGCCACAAAAAGCCCCCCAAAAAAACTTTCACACTCTAAACACACACAACACAACACAACTGGCTCACCCACAATGTAAAAGCAGCTGTGCTAGACCCAAAATGGCCCCTGCAACAAGCAGGAACCTCACACAGCCACAGAAAGTCCAAAAAACCAACTTTCACACTTTACACATACAAAATTCCACATACAGCTTTGTGAGATTTTGTGTGTTTGTGTAGTTGGAGTGAAACACTACAGAAACACACTAAATCTCAGAAAGCTGCACAAATATTGTTTTATTTTATTTTATTTTTATTTTTATATGAAAGCTAAATTTAAAACTTCCTAAACTTTAAATGGCTAGGTCTAAAAAAGAACAACTAAAGAAACCCCAATTGACTATTTTTTTTAAAGCTCCCAAAGGGGAAAAAAACTTACCCAATAGAACAGGGGTCTCCAACCTTGGCAACTTTAAGGCTTGTAGACTTCAACTCCCAGAATTCCTCAGCCAGCTTTGCTTTGCTGGCTGAGGAATTCTGGGAGTTGAAGTCCACAACTAACTCCTTGCTTGATTGCAGGCAGGGAGTTGCTTGCTTGCCTGAATAGATTCAGGCAAGCAAAGCAAGGCAAGCGTTGCGACTAGCAGCTGAGGTAAGCAAGCTGGAAGGGGAAAACTTTTTCCCTTTTACATGGCTCTGGCCATCCCAGCTGAGTTGCAGGGAACTCAGCTGGGATGGGATCGACCGTCAGAACTGGGACCATCAGAGCCATGGTTCTGGCGATCCCAGCTGAGTTGCAGGGAACTCAGCTGGGATCGTCAGAGCTGGGATCCTCAGAGTAAAAGGTAAAAAACTTTTTTCCTTTTACGTGGTTTCTGGCGATCCCAGCTGAGTTGCAGGGAACTCAGCTGGGATTGTCAGAGCTGGGATCGCCAGAGCCATTTAAAGCTCGTCAGAGCCTTTCGGGCTGGTCTGCCTGGTTACAGGAGAACGACACCCGGCGTATAAGACGACCCCCGACTTTTGAGAAGATTTTCATGTGTTAAAAAGTCGTCTTATACGCCGGAAAATACGGTAGATTTCTTTTTCTTCTTTTCCTCACCAAAAAAGGTAGGTGCGTCTTATAGTCCGAAAAATACGGTACCTGGAATTGGCTTTCTCTAGCATGTTGATGTAATTTATAGTATAGTGAGTACCTATACGCAGCATAGAATTATCTGCATTTATTAATAATTTTTCTTAGTTCTGAATAGATCCCTCATTTGCTGTTTTATTTCCCTAAAGATACTGTAACCCTTAAAAAAGGACCATGAATGCTAATAACTGCAGCAAATATTAAGAGATATGGGAATGCCTGGATATAAAATGACATAAGGAATTCTATACACCCTATCCTTAACATCATTAAGGGAAACTATTTATGTTAAAACAGTGCAACCAAAGAGCATTGGTTTTAAAGAAGGGAAAAAAAAAAACCAGCCTGGAAAATTATATATTATCTCTTTACTTGATTATCATTTTATAGTAAATTAAATTTGAATTTAAATCCACGACGGCCTACATTCTGAAAAGGCCCACTTACTTGGGCTTCCGTTCCTTAATGGGGAAGGGCTCCGGCTTCGAATTGTCTAAAACACACACAAAAAAAAGATATTTTGATTCATCTCCTTTCCTTTTACTCTAGAAAAAACAAATCTGCATTGAACACACGCCATCAGATTAGATGGAATGAAAAATTGTACTGTTTTATAATGATAATCTCAGTGTGCCTACATTGCCACAACTGGAATACTTCTTAGTGCATGAAGCACTAAGACCAGGGGTGAAATGCTACCGGTTCAGACCGGTTCGGCTGAAGCGGTAGCGATGGCGACAGGTGGTTCAGTGAACCGGTAGCGATGGCAGTATGAAGCTCTGCCCACCCGCCTGATCCACTTCTGAACCAGTAGGGAAGGTAAGTAGGTTTCACCCCTGACTAAGACTACTTTTAAGGCCTATATATTTGATCACTGAAGGCATTCATTCTCCAAAGTAAATTAGATCGGTTAGAATGTTGTGTATTGCTCTACTGCCATTTAACAATCATATAGTTGAACTTCCCAGAATTCTCCACCTACCATGCTGGCTGGAGAATTCTGGGAGTTGAAGTCCACATATCTTCAAGCTGCCAAAGTTGAGAAACGCTGATTTAGATGTTGGCATTCCGCCTCCAATAGCCCTACCAGACAACTGTGTTAAAGAGCAGTCCACCAGTCCTTGAGCCAGGAGAATAATGTGCTGGCATGAGCCTCACGTCCTAAGTGGGCCCACATCTTCATCACACCACTTTGGTGGCCCCACAGCTGGATGAGACAATTTATTGTAGCTCCCCATTAAGAAGCTTCCTATACCTTTTCCAGCTGCTCCTGGACCAAGGAAGCTGCAACTCTCTTGCATAAACCATTGAACCCAGAAGAAAACATAATCATTTTGCACTTAGAATTGAACAATCCATCGTCTTCCAATAAGCCCCTCTGCATTGCCTGTTTTTAGTAAGAAGAGTGGACCTTTCGTCACCTACAACTTTTGAAGAAGGGATGATGGTTTCGAAGTAGGTGAGGTTGGACTGGGGCAAACTTGGGTGATGTTTCTTTGATCTCTTAGAAGGAGAAATTTGAGAGTAAGGCTTGGGTTACTATTTTCAATCTTTGGGGGCCTTGTTCCAAAGATTAGAGTTTACTGCTAGGTGGAGAGACAAAGCATTTCTATGAGGCCACCAAAGATTGTAAAAATGATCGTTGAAGGGCCACACATGGCCTGCTTTGAGTTATAAGGTTGCCAAAATCTGCGACAGTTGAGCTATAAACGAGCATTGGAGATTAGTGGACTTCTATAAATCCCTAACAACTCATCCTCATGTTAACCATTTTTCTATGCAATGTCCTCATGACATTGCCTTTCCCCAGGGGTGGGCTTCAGATCCTTTGGCAACGGATTCGCTGCCCTGTTGCTGGATGGTGTGGCCATGGTGGGCGTGGCCTAATCGGCCGCCTGCATCACGGCGGGGGAGTGTTTTTTGCCCTCCCCAGGCTCCAGAGGATTTCCTTGAGCCTCCGGGAGGGCGAAAACTGCTTTCCCAGGGGTCTGGAGGCCCTCCGGAGGCCGGAAACAGGCCTGTTTCCGAACATCTGGGATCTCCGGTAGGTTTAGGATTAGCCAGCCAGGGATGGCATTTGGGGGTTTGCCAAACCCCGGCGATCCTTGGCTAGAGGATCACCCAAACCCTGCCGAACCCCCAGGAGCCCACCCCTGCCTTTCCCTTATCCCAAACCATAGTGGAGGTACCTTAAAGTGGTCTTCAGGTATTCCCCTTCCTCCCTTATTTGTTTTCCTTACCATCAAATTGTGTTCGCACACCTCAGATTTAGGGTTAGGGACCACAAATGGGGGTTGGGTTTTTCACCTGTTTTACAAGCAGAATTCCACCCATGCAGACAACTATGGGACTGAGGAAGTGTAATAATTCTGCACACATAATCTTGAGTGTTTTGAACCACACCATTTCCTTATCTCCCAGTCCCATATTTTGAGTAGTCTTGTTCTTGTTTAATAATAATAATAATAATAATAATAATAATAATAATAATAATAATAATAATAATAATAATAATGTTGCCTTCAGTGCATACTCCTGGGAATGCATCTTATTTTGAACTACTATGTTGATCAGTTTATGTTACTTTACCAAATTCCGAGAGTAGCCTGTACTACAAGGCAGAGGGCTAACACTACGACTGCGACTGTGGCTTCTGTTCCTGCTTCTGGAAGACCACTGAAATAAAATACAAACCATGAAATAAATCTCAGTTAAGCAGGGATCCTATTAATGAGTAGACTTTGCAGAAGGCCAAGGTATGAGACTATTGTGGAAGAAAGGACTTATTCTTGTTTTACTATACTGCAGGACTTGGCAAATCTTGTCCATTTCAGAAGGGTCCACAAAGTGGGATTGAAGCAATCAAGATTGCGGCTTTGACTGTGAAATCAAAGCTCCACCTATTTTTATGTACTGTCTTGACTTCTTTTGTTCCTACTCTTTGGACACCCCAACTTCCAGATGTCCCCACCCAGGTTGGCCATTGCTAACACTTCTGGGAATTGAACCCAGATCTGGAACCAGTAAAGGTTGGGAAATACTGCTCTCCCACATTCTAGTCTCCAATTCCAATCGTAGCATTCAAATGAGCTGGAATTTCTCTCTAGCAAAATACTTTAAAATTTCAGCCTTCCATTTGACGCGCAGCTGAAATTCTAAATCTTATCGCTTCTGTAATCCAACTGACAAATTGTGCTTCACCAAGGCTGGCTGAATAACTCACAATTTACTGGATTTGTACATCATACCAAAGCAAATTTATAAACCCAAATATCTGAGTTTCAGATATTTTGGCTCAACATATTGAGCTAAAACCGAAGGAACTGTGTTACAGCTTAGCATAGTGCCTGAATCCAGTATATATTATATTTTTCCAAACTGACACCCTCCAAATATCCATATTCGGGATTCCCAGCTCATGTGGAATTCTGGGATTTGAAGTCTCTGTATGTCGACTTGAGTGTTTTGTGAGAGTGGCTTATGTGGGATTAGAAATTAGTTGATACCTTCAGATGAAGGATCACTTAATTTTATAAATAGGCCATTTTATTTTAATCAGCCATTGTTAACTCAGTTAATATTCATTTGTCTTTTGGTTCTGGGCTAGTTTTTCTTGGTGTGCACTTTTCTGAAGGTACTTATCAGTGGTGAAATCCAAATTTTTTTTACTACCGATTCTATGGGAGTGGCTTGGTGGGTGTGGCAGGGGAAGGATACTGCAAAATCTCCATTTCCTCCCCACTCCAGGGGAAGGATACTGCAAAATCCCCATTCTCCCCCCCCATTCCTGGGGGAAGGATACTACAAAATCTCCATTCCCACCCCACTCTGGGGCCAGCCAGAGGGGTATTTGCCAGTTCTCCGAACTACTCAAAATTTCCGCTACGGGTTCTCCAGAACCTGCTGGATTTCACCCCTGGGAACCTATCAGTGTTATATAAATGTGCAAGTACAGGTAGTCCTCAACTTACGACCACAATTGATCCGAAAATTTCTGTTGTTAAGTGAAACATTTGTTAAGTGAATTTTGTCCCATTTTACGACCTTTTTTGCCTCAGATGTTAAGTGAATGAGTCCAGTTGATAAGTTAGTAACCTGGTTGTTAAGCGAACCTGGCTTCCCCATGGACTTTGCTCGCCAGAAGGTTGCAAAAGATGATTACACGACCTTGGGAGACAGCAACGGTCATAAGTATGAACCAGCTGCCAAGCGTTTGAATTTTGGTCACGTGATCATGGGGGATGCTGGAAAAGTCATAACTGTGAAAAACGGTCATATTTTTCAGTGCCATTGTAACTTTGAACGGTCACTAAAACGAACTGTGGTAACTCGAGGTCTACCTGTACATAGACACCTTAAGCAGAGAGGTGAAAGTAGACTGAAAAGGAGGAATGTTGAGCATTGCTGGGACTTCTGTATGAGTTGTAATCCTTTTCGGTCTAACGCTTCCTTTTGTGGATGGGTAGATTGTTTTAAATCTCAGAGTGTTTTCCTTTGGAGCAAATAGGGCTGAACAATAAATTAAGTTCAGTATCATAAATGTGACCTTTTTTGATTGTCCCTTTCAGACCCTCCTATGTTAATACCATCTGTGGCATGTGACACCCAATGGAGAGCTCTCAGCCTCTATGAGTCTGTAGAGATTCTCCGTCATCCAGGTCATGGATTTCCCAAAGTTGTTTTTTTTTTCCTCAGGGGGCAACTGGACTTTCTTGGGGGTTTTTTGGAAGACGTTTCGCTTCTCATCCAAGAAGCTTCTTCAGCTCTGATAGGATAGTGAATCAATCCTTCCGTTCCCCACTATTGTTGTGGTCCGCCAGCAGCCTGCGGAGATGGCAGCGGAGTCGGACAGCGATGAGGCTGAGGAAGAACATGGGCCAGTCCTGGAGGCTGGGGAAGGCCGGGATGAGGGCTCTGTGTCAGAGGCAGAGGTGGGGCCAGGGCCATTGGGGAGTGAGGTGCGGACTTCGGAGCCTCCAGAGGCTGACAGTAGAGAGGCAGAGGAACAGGAGGAGCCTGTTTCTAGTGCACGTATGAGAAGAGCTGCCAGAAGGCAGGAGCAGATAAAGCAGAGAGGACGACTAGGGAGTAAGGCCAAGAGATGATTGGCCCCCCCATAAGGCTTAAAAGACCAGCAACGACTCTTGGCCTCTTTGCCGGAAAACAACATTGAGAGAATTGCTTCTTGTTTCACTGCATTCATTTCTTGTCGGTGTCTTCTGCTTCTGAACTTTTGCCAAGAAAAGCCTTTGGCAGTTTGCCTAATTATACCAAGGTCGGTGATAAATTGTGGAATGGTGTTTTGAAGAATTTGCTTTAATTTAGTTTGGACTACGCTGAGAATGAGTTAATTCTCAGCTGTTCTAATAAAGTCTGTTTGTTTTCGAACTGTTTGTATTTAATACTAACTACTTGGGCCTGGGTCACAACAACTATCAGCAGTGGGTTTCAAATCCTGGCGCTACCAGTTCACTATTGGTAGTGCGCGGGCGCGTGGGCTCACTTTGCAAGCGCATGGTGCTTCTGCGCATGCGCAGAGCGTTTTGATGACATCTGGGCAGGTAGGCAGAGCCTCCCACCGCCGCTGCTACCAGTTCGCCCCCCACCACTGCCCACTATCCTGCCAGAGCTGAAGAAGCTTCTTGGATGAGAAGCGAAACATCTTCCAAAGGAAAAAAACAAGGAAGTCCAGTTGCCTCCTGAGGAAAAAAAATGCACCTTTGGGAGTCTCAGCCTCTACGTTTAAACATTTTAAAAGCCTACCAGAGCACCTCTTTTAGTTACGGCCTCTCCCTTCACAATCACTGAGTCCTCTTCCAGGAGAGCTGGCCAGACATGATAAGCCACCAGTGGAGCTGTGAAATCAGAATCATAGCTGCGACGGTACCTAATCGGACACAAAAGAAATTCAGTTACAGCTGAGGTTGCAGGTAGGAGCTTCCCTTATGTTATCACCTGTCCATCTCGTGTTTCCCCAGGGCACTCGGAACAATTCTCATATTTACTCTGGCATGAGGACTAAGGGAAAAGTGTCAGATGATGCTTGCAATAAAATGTCAAGTGTCTCCTTGTAGGCAAGCACGGAGGGCATAAAGCAGAGGTCTTCAAACTTGGCAGCTTTAAGACTTGTGGAGTTGAAGTCCACAAGTCTTAAAGCTGCCAAGTTTGAGGACCCCTGGCATAAAGAATGGCTTGACAGACAGGGGGAAAGAGCTGCTAACAAGATAGTGATCAGATAAGGGGAACTTAAGCCTGAGCCAAAGCAGTAACTTGAGAAACATCTCAGACAGGTTCACATGAAAACTCTTGTTCCTACAGCCATCGCAATAAAAGTAATCCTGACCTATATTTTATTAGTCTGGTCTATCTTGTAAAAAAGCATAGAAAATAGCATGCCAAAATTCTACGTTCTTGGTGTTATGACGTTCCCTAAATAACATGCAAATGGGACGCGGTGGCTCAGTGGCTAAGAAGCTGAGGTTGTTGATCAGAAAGGTCGGCAGTTTAGCGGTTCGAATCCCTAGTGCCGCGTAATGGGGTGAGCTCCCATTACTTGTCCCAGCTTCTGCCAACCTAGCAGTTCGAAAGCATGTAAAAAATGCAAGTAGAAAAATAGGGACCCCCTTTGGTGGGAAGGTAACAGTGTTCAATGCACCTTTGGCGTTTAGTCATGCCGGCCACATGACCACGGAGACGTCTTTGGACAGCGCTGGCTCTTCGGCTTTGAAACGGAGATGAGCACCACCCCCTAGAGTTGGGAACGACTAGCACATATGTGTGAGGGGAACCTTTACCTTTATTAAATAACATGCAGAAGTAACAGAATAACAGAGATGGAAGAGACCTTGTAGGTATTCTACTTGAACCCCTGCTCAAGCAGGAAACCCTATATTCTTTCAGACAAAGGGATGTCCAGTATCTTCTTAAAAACCTCCAGTGATGGTGCACCCACAACTTCTGAAAGCAAACCGTTTCACTGGTTAATTGTTCTCACTGTCAGGAAATTTATCCTTAGTTCTAGGTTGCTTCTCTCCTTGATTAGTTTCAATCCATTGTTTCTTGTCCTGCCTTCTAGTACTTTAGTAAATAGGATGACCACTCCCTCTTCTTTGTGGCAGCCCCTCAAATATTGGAAGACCGCTATCATGTCACCCCTGGTCCTTCTTTTCACTAGACTAGACATACCCAATTCCTGCAACCGTTCTTCGTATGTTTTCGCCTCCAGTCTCTAATCACCTTTGTTGTTCTTTTTTGCACTCTTTCCAGAGTCTCAACATCTTTATTAAATTGTGGCAACCAAAACTGGATGCAATATTCCGAGTGTGGTCTTAACAAACATTTAAAGTAGTAGTATCACTTCTCGTGACCTTGATTCTATCCCTCTGTTAATGCAGCCTAGGATTGCATTGGCTTTTTTGGCAGCTGCAACACACGGCTGGCTCATCGTTAAGTGATTGTCCACTAGGACTCCAAGATCTCTCTCACAATTACTGGGATTGAGCCAGTATTCTATTCCTGTACATTTGATTTCTCTTGCCTAAGTGTAAAATCTTACTTTTCTCACCATTGAATTTCATTTTGTTAGACAGAGCCCCGTGTTCAAGTCTGTCAAGATCCTTCTGAATCTTGAGCAGAGTGGACAAAAATCAATGATTTTTTTAAAAAAAAATCAAAAAAATCAGATTTTTTTGATTTAAATCAGATTTTTTTGATTTTTATCGAATTTATTGTAATAAAAAACTTTTGGGGTAAAAATCTATCGTAAGATAGTTTTCTATTTAAGATACATAAATAATTTAGTTTATTCAGCATGAAATGGAGCTTAGTTATGTAGCAGGAGGCTGTATATTCTGCAACACTGGGACTATCGGTGAGTCAACAGTGGGTCAAAGGAGTAGCAGAGATGACAGTTGCTCTTTAAAAATTATGATTTAAATCGAGTTGATTCAAATCAAGCCTTTTTACTAGTGATTTAAATCATGATTTAAATCATGATTTAAATCAACTCGATTTAAATCAAATCCACCCTGATCTTGACCCTATCTTCTGAGGTATTAGCTATTCCTGCCTGCTTAGTATCATCTGTAAATTTGATGAGTTCCCCTTCTGTTCCCTCATCTAAATCGTTTATGAAGATGTGGCCTAAAACGGAGCCTTGGGGCACCCCATTGTTTACTTCCTCCATGTAGGCAGAGGTGGGATTCAGTCGGTTCAGGCGAAGCGGATGCTAGTATTAATCTGGTTCGCCAAACCGGTAGTTGCAAGGACTGGCTGACCCCGCCCACCGGGCCCCACCCAGGAGTCTCCACACAGCCCATTTTGGATGGCAAGTAAGTGCAGGGCCCACGTGGAGGCTCTGGTAGGGTGAAAAACAGGCCTACTGGAAGTACTGGAAGTCTAGAAACGGGCCCATTTCTGGCCTCCAGAGGGCCTCCGGAGCTCGTGGGAGGCCTTTTTTCAACCTCCTGGGTGCTCAAGGAAAACCTCCGGAGCCTGGGGAGGGCGAAAACGCTCCCCCCACCACCACGGTGCTGGAAGCTGACTAGGCCACGCCCCCATGGCCACGCTCATCCAGCAACCGGGCAGAGAACCGATTGCTAAAATTTTTCAATCCCACCCCTGCATGTAGGTGCAGTTCCATTAAGGGCTACACGTTGAGTGTGGTTTTTAATTTATCGCGTCTCCATTCAGGGAGGTGAATGTGCCTCTGCATCTTTTGGGGGGTTGTTTTTTTTTATTAGGAATGCAGAACATGCCTGATTTGTTTCCCTTACTTGTATTCGCTGAACAGCTCTCCATCTGTACCAAAAGAAACATCCAGAGGAGGATCCAGAGTCTGCATGGAAAAAGCTATCCGGCATAACTCTCGTATCAAACTACCGATCATGATGAAGTCAACTCCTGGAAGAGAAATCTTAGGACTGATGTTCAGTGCACGGATGACTTCCTGAAAGCATATAAAAATATGCGTGGTTATTTCCTACAGAAAAGTAATTACGCCCCCCCCCAAAAAGCAACAAATGCAGATAGGCCATTTGAAACTGGAACACAAAATGACGGAATGACCAGGTTAAGATCAAGTGGCTTCCTAATTATTTTTTTTTCCAAATTCACATCATCAACATACTGGCATCCATCAGAAACTATGTTGTAATACTTTTCATTGAACTTAACTAAATGAATGAAGTGGTTACTATGTGCTATTTCACTAAAAAAAATTATTTTAAGGGTTGACTTAAAGATTTTTTCTGCTGCCGCAGTTATTCAGTTGGAGAGACAATGGAGTCAGACATAATTAGGAATCGAGATGTTTTCAGAGATATCTGAAGGCTCAAGATGGCAGCCATGAAACCAGAACTGAAGCCCTGCCCCCTTTCTAATGCATCCTAAGTAAAGGGGTAAAGATTCAATCACTTGGTTATGGCTGCTATCTTGCCTTTTTGACACCCCGTCTTCCAAACACTCCTAGATCAGGGGTGAAATTCAGCAGGTTCTAACAGGTTCTGGAGAACCGGTAGCGGAAATTTTGAGCAGTTTGGAGAACCGGCAAATACCACCTCTGGCTGGCTCCAGAGTGGGGTGGGAATGGAGATATTGTAATATCCTTCCCCCAGGAGTGGGGAGGGAATGGGGATTTTGCAGTATCCTTCCCCTGCCATGCCCACCAAGCCACACCATGCCCACCAAGCCACGCCCACAGAACTGGTAGTAATGCTGCCAGAGCTGCCAGAAGACAAGAACAACTAAGAAAGCAGGGTCGACTCAGGAGTAAAGCCACACCTTGGAGGTGATTGGCCCCTCCCATAGGAAACAAAAGAGGAGCGAACGGGGAGGGGGCTTTTGCAGGAAACAATTCGTTCAGTCGGTCTTTGCCGAAGTGGAAAGTTCTGGAAACTAAGTTATCTGGCAGCCTACCCAGCGAGATAAGGCGTGTTAATAAATATGCCTCTGAAAGACTGTTTGCAAAGCCGTGCTGACTGTGAATGTACGTAATTCACAGTCGTGTAAATAAAAGGGGTTTTTACCGGGACTAAGACTCTGCTTCTTGCTACTCAAGGAAGCGTAGGTCAGAACAGAAATCCATCAGTTTGGGAGATATACCAACAGTATGCTGATGATATCCAGTGACATAGTTCCAACCCAGACTACCATTCAGATGCTTCACCAAAATCCATAGTTTCTAATTAGAAATCAGCAGGTGGAGGCCATGGCTGGGAAACACTTCATCAGCCTTGTCTGCTACACCACTTGTGGCTCTTCTTGGGGGAAAAAATATCCTGACAACAATGACTCATGCTCTCAACAGTAAGGTTGTACTACTGTAAAATGGTCTGTATGGAATTGTCCTCGTAGATTGCTTTGAAGATGCAGTTTATGAAAGCAGCAGTGTTTTATTGAGCAATATAACTTTGTCCCAGACTTACACTGACGCTGGACTGAACATCATACAGATCTTCCTGACGAATGATATAGTCCATCACCATATCTTCAAGGGGTTCAGGCCCTGAGTAACTGAGAGAGAGTGTCTTTCTAACGCGCATTTTGAACTGTCTGAAGGCCTTCTTTGCTGCGTAGAAGGACTCCTGCAAAGGAGAGAAGAGCAATTAAATTTAGATGCCCAAGCAATACAGATAATCGAATCTCGTGATAAAATAGCTTACCCAGTTGTTAATCTATGCTATTTTAAACTCTGTTATACTGATGCAATGCTTTAAAAATTCTGATTAATAATATAAAAAATATATACAAAAACGTATTTGTATCTACAGAATGATGCAAATAGGATTAGTGGTTGCAAAACACCACGTATAGATGGTATCAGGAGTGAAATGCTCCCGGATCGGACTGGATCGCCTGGTCCAGTAGTGATCTTGGCCGGTGGTTCGGCGATCCGGTAGCGATGGCGGAGCAAAGCTCCGCCCACCTGCCTGTGTGTCATTACTTCCTGGTATTAACCAGAAAGTAAAGTGTTTTTTACCCTCTGTGAATGCACAGTTTTTGTGCATGCGCAGGTCTGTGCACGCATGTAATGCACGCAGCGTATGTGCTTCCGAACTGGTAAGGAAGGTAAGTAGATTTCACCCCTAGATGGTATGTTTATGGAGAAAAAATAAGGACAGTCTTTATTTTTTACAATTAATGATCCATATTAAAGTTAACTAAATTAAAATAATCTAATTAATAAAAGGTAAACACAATGTATATTCTTGTTTTTTTTTTCAAAATCTTGTAAAGATAAAGTATCTATGCTGCAAACATTTGGACAAACATTAGATGGCAGTAAAGATACAGAAAATGTTCTTTCCTGCCAGCTAATGGCCATCTTGATGTTTGCAACCCAAATACTACAGTAGTGGCCAAAATTGTGGAAACCTTTTGGGAAAAGTGTATTTTTGAGGGTTGATGGCTAATAACGCCACTTTTTTTTTTTTTTTTTTTTTTTTTGGAGTTTCAAGATAATCCTATTCCACTGCTGGAATGGCCTGGGAATAGCCCAGACCTTAACCTAATTGAAAATCTATGGAGCCTTGTTAGTCAGAAGCCACCCAGCAATAAAACCCAGTTAATAGAAGCAATCCTTCAATCTTGGTTTCACATTATAACAGCTGCAGAACTAAAAGGCTTGGTTCACTCCATGGGAAGACATTGTAAGGCTACATGCTAAAGGTTACCCAACTATTAACTGACATGGTGATAATTTTTGTACATCTCGTTTTTCCTATGGTGATAATTATTGTATATCTCGTTTTTTCTACGCATTTCACTTTTCTCCTTTATACTGTACCTGCTATTCTAATAGCAAATCCTTCATAAAAGTTATTGCCTTACATTCTTGATTAAATTATCTTTCCATTGATATATAATTTTATGGTACTACTCCCCCCAAAAAAGGTGATGTTATTAGCTAGTTTTATAAAATACACTTTTCCCAAAACGTTTCCACAATTTTGACCACTACTGTATATGGTATGCCAACTGAGGTGGTGTATAATTTGTAATGATATATTCAAGGATGCATACTAGCTATTGCTGGCCTAGTGGTTAGAATGCAGTATTGCAGGCTAATTCTGATGACTGCCAGGAGTTCTATCTGGACCGCTCAGGGTTGAGTGAGCTTTCCATCCTTCCGAGGTGGGTAAAATGAAGATCCAGATTGTTAGGGGTGATATTCTGACTGTAAACTGCTCAGAGGGGGCTGTAAAGCAGTGTGAAGCGGTATATAAGTCTTAGTGCTAAGTGCTATTCTTTTTACCGGTAGTAGCCAATGCCAGCTATTTGCTTGTTTCAGAGATTTCAGGCAGCTGCTAATGACTTCTGGGTTAACTAATCAGAGAAACAAACCATGGATCTTCTTTAAAGGGCATAAAAAATACAAGTTCATAAAATAAATTCTAAGCAAGCCAGCAGTGGCCACTTATAAATTATCTGGTGGAGGCTTCATGTCAGGGGTGGGTTCTAAATTTTTTTACTACCGGTTCTGTGGGCATGGCTTGATGGTCATGTGACAATTCTTTAGGATTTAGCAGAGGTACTGGTCTACCAGGCTTTTAACTGCTTGCAGAGCTGTACTGGTCTACTCATTCGTTTTTGGAGGCACCGGTCTACCACCAGACTGCCTTTTAACACTGATCAGCTGTAGGGCGGCCCTTTGAAGCCCCGTGGCAAGAGTTTAAACAGTTTTTTTCCTTCTAGCCGATCAGCTGGGACTCAGGAGGCAGCAATAGATTGGGGGTGGATCAAATAAAAGGTAAGAATAACGCAGGGGGGGTGGGGGGGCGGGAGGGACCAGCTCCTGAACAAAGAGAACCGGTTCAGTGACATCATATCGTCACCGCTATCGGCTCGGCTGAACCGGGCCGAACCGGGAGGAACCCACCACTGCTTTTTTTTTTTTAATTTAATTTATATGCCGCCCTTCTCCGGAGACTCAGGGCAGCTTACAATGCGCTAAGCAATAGCCTTCATTCTTCTGTATATTTATACAAAGTCAGCTTATTGCCCCCACAACTGGGTCCTCAATTTACCTACCTTAGAAAGGATGGAAGGCTGAGTCAACCTTGAGCCTTGGCGAGATTCGAACCTGCAGTAATTGCAGGCATCTGGTCTTAATAACCAGCTTAATAACAGGGTGCCTTAGACCACTGTACTACCAAGGCTCTTATTATGGCTCTTATGCTTCATGTGCAATTGAACTAGTTCTTCATAAAACATCTCCAATAAGCATATTGTTGAGCCAACATCAACATTTCAGATTTCCATTATGAAATCTGGAACTCCAGGAGTTCCAACACTGAAGCTTCTAACCCAGAGATGGGTTCTACTTACCTTTACTACCGGTTTGCAGCAGGAGCTCTCTCTCTCTCTCTCGCTTCTCTCTTGCGCATGTGCGCGCTTCTGCACATGCGCAGAAACTTCTGCACATGCGCAGGTCAACCATGATGACATTGTGGTGGGTGGGCGGAGCCTCCCGCTGGTTTTACTACTGGTTCTATAGAACCGGACCGAACTGGGAGCAACCCATCACTGTTCTAATCAGTTTATGATCCATTTGCACTTATCAAAGTAATGAGTATGAATGGCATTAAAAAAAATACTTGCGTGTCATACCACAACAGCGGTATAGATTATTCTCTGGACCGTTTCCAGATCATCTGTGTAGCTCCTCAAGAGAGTTTGAGCGTTTAGGCGTTCCTGAGAGTAAATGTCATTGAATCGTTCCACAAGGCGAGTGTGGCGCAAAGCATGAGTAAGTCTCCCTCGGCTGGGCGAAAAATTTCGTGCTGGAGGTGGACTAGGCGATCTACTTCGGGTAAGTCTCGGAGAAGAAGATCGATTCCGTGCAAGTCTGAAACAGATTTGCCGAAGGGCAAAATTTTTACTGCTACAAACCCTTTGCTCCAAGTACAGATAGTCCTCGACTTACAACAGTTCATTTAGTGACCATTCAAAGTTACAACGGCATTGAAAAATGTGACTTATGTGACCTTCTGACAAGCAAAGTCAATGGGGAAACCAGATTCACTTCACAACCAAATTACTAACATATCAACTGCAGTGATTCACTTCACAAGCATGGCAAGAAAAGTCATAAAATGGAGCAAAATTCACTTAACAATATAAATTTTGGGCTCAATTGTGGTCATAGGTTGAGGATTACCTCTAGTTAAAAAAAATAAATTTCGGAATATAATATTATTGTTTCTATTGGTCTTACTAAAACACCAGCCATTTTTATCATTATTGCTTATAAAGTTACGTTAATGATCCAATTTTTTTTAATCATAGTGAGATACTTTACTGCTTTTGATTCTAGTACACTTTGATGCATCAAATTAGTTTCTTGAATATTCCCAAATTCAAGAAATGTTTAATGATGTTTTTTTTTTAAAAAAATATGTTTCAGTAGATACGATTCTTTCTCTTTGGGGGAAGATGTTCCATCTTGAACTGACAGGCAAGAGTAACTGAATTGCAAATCTATGGATATGGCCTCCTTCCCCAGATCAAGGAAATATAATAATCCCCAGTATCGCTCTCCATGGTAATACGGGTCGTGTATAAATTTAATAAATAAATAAATTATTGTAATGAGCTTTTCAGACCGTGGGAAACTGGATAGAGATAGGAAAAATATTCAAGCACAGAACAACTTGACAGGCTGAACACTGGGCCCTGACTAACAAAATGAAATTCAGTGTAGAGAAAAGTAAAGTCATACACTTAGGCAAGAAAAACCAGAAGTACATATATAGATTGGGAGAAACCAGACTTAATAGCAGTAACTGTGAGAGGGGTGTTGGAGTCATATTGGACAACCAATTAAACATGAGCCAACAGTGTGTAGCGGCAGCCAATGCAATCCTAAATTGCATTAACAGAGGGATTCAATCAAGATCATGTGAGGTACTAATACCAGACTATAAAGCTTTAGTAGGACAACACCTAGAGTACTGCATCCAGTTTTGGTCACCACAATATAAAAAAGATGTTGAGACTCTAGAAAGAGTGCAGAGAAGAGCAACGAAGATGATTAGGGGACTGGAGGCTAAAACATATGGAGAACGGTTACAGGAACTAAGCATGGCTAGTCTAGTGAAGAGAAGGACCAGGGGAGACATGATAGCAATCTTCCAATATTTGAGGAGCTGTCACAAAGAGAAGGGGGGGTCAACCTATTTTCCAAATCATCTGAAGGCCAGACAAGGAATGAGAGATTCAATCTAGAAATAAGGAGACATTTTCTGACAGTGAGAACAGTCAACCAATGGAACAGAAGTTGCCTTCAAAAGTTGTGGGTGCTCCATCACTGGAAGCTTTCAAGAAGAGACTGGAGTGCCATCTGTCAGAAATGGTGGAGTAGGGTCTCCTGCTGGGATTGAACTAGATGACCTACAAGATCCCTTCCAACTCTGTTATTCTGTTATCTACACATTCTTTCTTCATCCAGAAAACATCTAACCATTTCTCCAGTCCATCACAAATAGAATAGAGCCATGATGGCGAATCTATGGCACGCATGTTACAGGTGGCACGTGGAGTCATATCTGCGGGCACGCGAGCCGTTGCCCTAGCTCAGTTCCAGCATACATGTGTGTGCCGGTCAGCTGATTTTTGGCTGGCTCCACCCATGCAGCCCCTCCCCGCTCAGGAGTCTCCACACAGCCTGTTTTGGATGCCAGGTAAGTACAGGGCTCGCGTGGAGGCTCTGGGAGGGCATTTTCAGCCTCCCGAGGGCCTCTGGGGGGGGAGGCTGTTTTGCCCTCCCCAGGCTCCAAGAAAGCCTCTGGAGCCTGGGGAGGGCGAAAAACGGGCCTACCAGAAGTCTGGAAATGGGCCAGTTCCAGCCTCTGGAGGCTTCATGGAGGCCTGCTAGGCCCAAAATGGGGTGTGAGGGGGTGTCGTGCGCACATACGCGGGGGAGTGTCGTGCACACATGCACAGGGTGTCATGCGCGCATGTACGGGGGTAGTGTATGCATGTGTGGGGAGATAGGGGACCAGGGGGGCATTAAATTATGGGTGTGGGCACACGCGCGCACAACCCCCCGTGCTCCCCTTTTTTGGCACGCAACTACCAAAAGGTTAGCCATCACTGGAATAGAGGAAGACCAAGAATCTCTAATGAGATTCCTTTTCCAGCAAGCCGGGCTGGCTTAAAAAATTTTGTAAATGTTTTTAATTGGTTTGTCACTTTTTAAATTATGGGGCCAAATAGATATATATTCTTTTAATTGTTTTTAATGTTTGTATTTTATGTTTCTTATTTGTGGCTGTACACTGCCCTGAGTCCTCCGGGAGAAGGGCGGTAAATAAATAAATAAATAAATAAATAAATAAATAAATAAATAAATAAATAAATAAAATGAATGTAGGAATAGATCTACTTAAAGAAGAATCCCTTTGAGAAAAGAAGCTCACTTTTTGGCTGTCATAAACTGCAAAAAAAAAACCCCAAAACTTCACAAGTCCTTACCTGCTTTGAAGAAGAGACTTCTCAGCCCGAAGGATAGCAATTTCATCCTTCAACGTCTGAAGCTGATTCTCATACTCATCCAGCTGTTCTAGGTTCTCCAAAGTGCTATCTGACTTTGCCCGAGAAGCCTTTAGGCTTAACCACAAAAAAATAAATCAGATAAAATGAAATATTGAAATAATGTTCTGCCTTCTGTGAAACATCTGCATGGGAGGTTAAAAAATGGTAAGCGGGAGGTAATTCAAGAGTTTCTGCTACACAGATGACAAATCATCCTCACAATTTAAAGTAAACCTTAGCATTTAAAAAAAAAAAATCCCTTAGCCACACAAGAGCCATGTGGAACTTTCTGCATTCCAGGGTGGATAAAAATCAATGATTTTTTTAAAAAAATCAAAAAAATCAGATTTTTTTTTATTTAAATCGGATTTTTTTGATTTTTATCGAATTTATTTTAATAAAAAACTTTTGGGGTAAAAATCTACCATAAGATAGTTTTCTATTTAAGATACATAAATAATTTAGTTTATTCAGCATGAAATGGAGCTTAGTTATGTAGCAGGAGGCTGTATATTCTGCAACACTGGGACTATCGGTGAGTCAACAGTGGTCAAAGGAGTAGCAGAGATGACAGTTGCTCTTTAAAAATTATGATTTAAATCGAGTTGATTTAAATCAAGCCTTTTTACTAGTGATTTAAATCATGATTTAAATTGTGATTTAAATCAACTCGATTTAAATCAAATCCACCCTGCTGCATTCTATTATTAGCTATAAGATTATAAACATTGAGGCATATCATGTTGTTTAGAGGTATTTAAAAAACCACCCAGGCTTCCAATCTACTTGAATTCCAAAAGTGGTAGGAGAAAGCAGCTAGTCTTGTCAACTCAAAAGTTACTGCCCGTCAATACTCGAGTCTTCCTATCCCACTCTGCCCAATCCTACTCATTTGCACAAAGGTGTGTTTCCTTTTCTCTTCCTTGGTTTCCCAGCCCACTCCCCTTTATATATATAGGCCAGGGGTCCGTAACTTTAAATACTCAAAGAGCCATTTGGACCCGTTTCCCACAGAAAACACCGGGAGCCACCGGGCGTGGCCAACTCGATGTCACTCACTTCCACCAGTCACATGACACCCCCCCCAGCCACGCCTACCCAGCCGGTCATTAGCATAGAGAACCAGTTGTTAAAAAACACAGGAACCACACTATCTTTTTGACATATCTCTCTCTCCCCCTCCCTCCCTCCCTCCCTCCCTCTCTCTCTCTCTGTCTCTCTCTCTCTCCCCTTCTCAATCTATCTCTCTGTCTCTGCCCTGGCCGCTTCTCCATCCCCCGCCGTCGCCCTTACCTTCTCAGGCCAGGCGAGGAGTGACTGGGAGGGGAGGGCGAGGGGCGGGGCCAGCCAATGGTGGGATCACCTGACAGGGAGCCACAGCAGAGGGCCCAAAGAGCCACATGTGGCTCCGGAGCCACAGGTTGCTGACCCCTGATATAGGCCTTACCTTCCAATCCAAGGAAAGTTCCCACTCCCTTTACACAGGGAGCCTCTATCCCTCTCTTATCGATCATATGAGGCTCCGTATAAGTAGTTTCCCCACTGATTTCAAATGGAATGGGATGCGTTATACAGAATGGGACAAATTGCCACCGCCAACTCATCACAGCCAATTCACTGCAGGACAACTCACCACAGCCATCTTGCCATGGAGCAACTTATTGCAGGACAATTTAACAATTCTATTTAATTATGACTGTATTTATTTATTTATTTTATTTATTGGTTCAATTTATATGCCGCCCTTCTCCGGAGACTCAGGGTGGCTTACAATGCGTTAAGCAATAGCCTTCATACTTTTGTATATACCTGCTTAGTAGGGCTTTCGGGGGCCCCTAAGCGGTGTTCTTTTTTTATACAAAGTCAGCTTATTGCCCCCACAATCTGGGTCCTCATTTTACCTACCTCGGAAGGATGGAAGGCTGAGTCAACCTTGAGCCTGGTGAGATTTGAACTTGCGGTAATTGGAGGCAGCTGGTGTTACTTAACAGTGCTTTAGTCTGCTGCGCCACCAAGGCTCTTATCAAGATTCTGATAAGTTTGATTACATCGTTAAAAATCAACAGGAGGCATTTAAAAAATTTCACACCATTGTTTAATTGCACTATCCTGCAAGCAAATTCGACTTTCCCCACATATCTTTGGCTGATTTTTCTTTACCCACTTGGATTCAAAGCAACCACCGACAATCTACATATAAAAATAAATGTAATACTGAGTAAATATAATACTGCACACCAGGGGTGAAATCCAAATTTTTTCACTACCGGTTCTGTGGGCGTGGCTTGGTGGGTGTGGTGTGGCTTGGTGGGCGTGGCTTAGTGGTGTGGCAGGGGAAGGATACTGCAAAATCCCCATTTCCCACCCCACTCCAGGAGAAAGATACTGCAAAATCCCCATTCCGTCCCCACTTCTGGGGGAAGGATACTGCAAAATCCCCATTCCCACCCCGCTCTGGGTCTAGCCAGAGGTGGTATTTGCCGGTTCTCCGAACTACTCAAAATTTCTGCTACCGGTTCTCCAGAACCTGTCAAAACCTGATGGATTTCACCCCTGCTGCACACATCACAGAAGCACACAGGCGAAATAGTTCAGAAGTTTCCAGTACAATGGCTGCTAAAATCACAGTGTGGAATATGATGAACAGAATGACGGAAAACTTCCAGCATTCAATCAGCCCCTTGACAACTCAATGTCATACGCCAATAAACTCTAACTCTGATCTTTAAAAATGTGAAAGTCATACATATCTAAAGATATATAATAGAAAAACTTTCAGAGCTCTCTAAGACAGGGGTGGGCAAATGTGGCCCTTTTACAACCTGTGGACTTCAACTCCCAGAATTCCTGCTGTCTCAGGAATTCTGGGAGTTGAAGTCCACAGGTTGTAAAAGGGCCACATTTGCCCACCCCTGCTCTAAGACAATAACTTTTCCAATTCCATTCCAGCAATATACAGGGTGTTTTTTTTTTAATGTAAAAAATACAACAACCACCATCTTTGGAATGGAGTGTTTTATAAGTAAGGCCAGCCTAATATTAGAAGATAAAGTCTCACTTGGTTGTGTTATTTTTGCTAAATTCATGAAAATTATTTAGTATGAAATTACAGGTACTCCTCAAGTTACGACCACAATTGAGCACAAAATTTATGTTGCCAAGTGAGAAATTTGCCTCAGTTTATGTCTTTTCTTGCCACATTTGTTAAATGAATCACTGCAGTTGTTAAAATGAGTAACACCGTTGCTAAGTGAACCTGGCTTCCCCATTGGCTTTGCTGGTTAGAAAGTTGCAAAAGGGGATCACGGGACCCCGAGACACTGCAACCGTCATAAATATGAGTCAAGCATCCAAATGTAAGTCGTGTGGCCATGTGGATTCTGCAATGGTGTGAAAAATGGTCATAAGTCACCTTTTTTTAGTGCTGTTGTAACTTCAAATGGTCACTAAGCCAACAGCGCTGTCACCAGCTGCTCTTCGCGGGCGCCGAAGTGCCAGAAAATGGCCTAAAAATGGCCCAGAAAACGGCCGGAAAAAAGCCTGAAAATGGCCGGAGAAATGGCCTGAAAATGGCATGAAAAAAAGGCCAAAAAACAGGCATGCACACACCAGCCAGCTGATCTTCAGGTTTCCAGTGCTCTGGTGCGCACAAAGACCAGCTAGCTGGCGTGCATGAGAGTGCCAGAAACCAGAAGATTAGTTGGCTGGCGCATGTATGCGCACTGGCCAACTGGTTTTCAGGTTCTCGGCACTCCGGCGCATGGACATGCACATGAGTTCCGGTTTGGGCACTCGGTGCCGAAAAGGTTCGCCATCACTGGAATAGGACCTGGAAGAAGACTGGCTTCATACTTGTCATGAACTGGAATAGAGACATGGTAACAAGGTCAGCCAATGAATAGGCATAGCAACTGGGTCAGCCAATAGGAACTGAGACAGGAAGGAGCCTGGGCTCCAAAAACCCATTTGTTTTTGGAGCCATCGGTCTACCACCACACTGCTTTTAACACTGATCAGCTGTAGGGCGGCCCTTTGAAGCCCCGCGGCAAGAGTTTAAACAGTTTTTTTCCTTCTAGCCGATCAGCTGGGACTCGGGAGGCAGCAATAGATTGGGGGTGGGGGCAAATAAAAGGTAAGAATAACGCGGGGGCGGGAGGGCCCAACTCCCGAACAAAGAGAACCGGTTCAGTGACGTCATATCGTCACTGCTACTGGCTCGGCTGAACCGGGCCGAACCGGGAGGAACCCACCTCACCATCTGGAAAAAAATAATTAGCCTATCTACTGTCCATGTGATGTTTTAAACTTCAACCCCCATCAGTCTCAGCCAGTTTAGCCAACGGTAAAGGATTATGGAGTCCACATGTGGAGAGGATCTGTGTCCTTATTAATAGAGCAGAGCAGCTGAATTACAAAAATCATGCCATGTGTTTGCCAGGAAAATGTTTAGAAATGCAATATAGAAGGTTCCAATTATGTTAGAATAGATAAGTAGATATTAAACATTTGAAGAACTTCAGTGAAAAATAACTTGAACGAGTGCATTAAATGCTAAAGCAGAAAACAGTTAACAAAACCATTACATTTTTAAAGGCAGGCTGAGGCAAAGAGACAGTCCCGGAGCCAGCGAAATCTGGGGGCTGGGCAGGGGACAGAATATATCTGCCCTCAGTGTGGAAGTGATTGCCACTCTCGAATTGGCCTTTTTAGTCACACTAGATGCTGTTTTAGGACCTCTTTCCAGAGCACGACACCATAGTCTTTTGAGACTGAAGGATGCCAATGCAATGCAATGCAATGATGCTCTACAAACAAACAACAGCCTAGAATTTTATCTCAAACTATGCAGAAACACTTTAGGATTAAGGTGATGAGATAGTGAGATCAAATGAGATCAGATGAAGATGCTTCATCTTCATTGTGGGTGCTCCGTCGTTGGGAGGTTTTCAAGAAAAGATTGGGCAACCCTTTGTCCATGATGGGATAAGGTCACCTGCTCTGGACAGGAGGTTGGATTAGAAGACCTCCAAGGACTCTTCCAGCTCTATGATTCTATGAAGAGCCTTGCAGCATCAGTTTTCTCTATCTGTTTAGTCAGAAGAGTGTAAATGTAAGGAATATGCCCAAATATTTTTGGCCAATCAAGTACTTGTGATACTCTAGGATAGAAACCTAATAAAACTATGTTGGTTTTATTTCAAGGCCACAGAGCACACAAAACGTGTTTGTTGGTTTGATCTGGTTTCTTTTAATCAATCTAAGACAGGGTTGTCAAACTCCCGGCCTGCAAGCTGGATGCGTCATGCGCTGGCCACGCCCATGCCCGGTTTAGCGAAGGGGGGGGGAAGTCCTGATACATCACGTGATGCTGCCGTGACAATGTGAGTTTGATACCCTCGATCTAAGATTTGCAGACTGTACTGAGATTTTGAAGTTGAGATTGACTGTTTGTAACCCTGGCATCTTAATTAGTTTAAAATCATATTGTAACAAGTTGCTCCATTTCTTTCACTCAAAAAGTAAGGCATCGTATATATTTCTTTTTACATACTAAATATTCAAAAACAGGTACTTGTAAGAAAAGTCATCTGTATCTGTCCAAAAGCAACTCAGCTCAATAAATTATGACCATTGTAAAATGAAAAAATCTAAAACCTTTAGAAAAATTTAAAATTTTGACAAATAGGTAATAGTTATAAATAGCCCTCCATGATAAGGTGTTTTTTTTTTTTTCCTTACTCTGTTTTTAGCTGAACAATTTCGTCTTCTGCTGCCAAAAGAGTAGTAGCTGATTTGGTCTTTGTGTCTTCAAGAGACAATTTAGCTTCTGTCAGACTGCAAGAGAATGTAATATCCAAAGATATATCTTTAAATGTAAATACACTATTTTTTTCTAGTTTGAAAAAAATATGAACCCCCCCCCAATGAAATATGGAGCAGTGTCTTTAAAACTGCAGACCCAATAAATCTCTTGGGAGAGCTATCTCCATTACTACATGTTCAAGTAAACAGAGATAACCTTCTCATTTTAAATGTAATTTATCTGCCACGATGACTGTCTTTACTTTTCACACACACAGAAACACACTTTAATATTCCAGGCAAATGTCTACAACATATATTTCAAATTTATTCATCAATCTGTCCCGCTATCCTGCTATACATACATTGAGGAGCATTGAGAAGTAAGACAAACTTAAGATTTCCCTCCAGTAAAATCTGTGTTCCTCCTTCAAACCTTCCTCAACTCTAACAATCTTCAGCAAATTCATATGTTTTTGACAGAAGGAAAATATCATTCTTGCTAAGTGTGATTTAAAAAAAGGAGATCAAAGCTATTTTAAGGAATTAATTTATTAATAGGAAACAAGTCTTCTGATGTTTGATCAGCTGAGCAACAAAAGAAAGTGGTTAAGATGCATGGAATTCTGACAGACTCAAGAAAGTTGTGTTATTTGCCCAAACACAGTGTGCATTTAAAATATGTTGCCTTCTAAAATTGTGATTCTTGGACTTGCTGACACAAGCACAGTGAGGCTGTGGCCCTCCTGATATAATTGTAATTCCAATTCTCAACATCCTTCATCATTAAGTATGATTCAGCAATCTCAAGAGAGTTACAATTTCCAACTACTCACAAGTTGAGAATTAATGAGGAGAATATAGATTTCCCTATGACTATCATTAAGTGTTGTACCTTATGAATCTTGACGAATGTATCTTTTCTTTTATGTACTCCAAGAGCGTATGCACCAAGACAAATTCCTTGTGTGTCCAATCACACTTGGCCAATAAAGAATTCAATTCTAGTCTAGTCTAGTCTAGTCTAGTCTAGTCTAGTCTAGTCTAGTCTAGTCTAGTCTAGTCTATCTAGCTTGAATTCTTGGTGCTTGATAGGCTATTGTTTTCTGCTTGATTGCTTGTCTGAAGTTCATCCCTGCTTGGTTGCTGAAGAGGAGATAGATGTTCCAGTTATTTTTTCCTTCTTAGCTTTTTTTTTTTTGTTCTTTCTTTTGAATGTTTTGCCTTTTCTGTGTTTATTGATGGCTGTCTGGGAGGCTCAAAGTTTCCCTGGCTAAAACTATGTATGGTTGAGTCTGTCCTTGTGTTGTAAGATTAAGGAGTTTTCATTTACAGTATCTTCTAACTGCTAGCTGAAGGAGCTTCTTGGAGGAGGAGCGAAACATCTTCAAAGAAAAAACCAGAAAGTCCAGTTGCCTCTTGAAAACCACCATTGGGATAACTGCTAGCTGGTGTTCATGGAACTATTCTGTCTGGTGGCTGTTATAATCCTTACACTGTATATTGTAGAGTATTCCCGTTTTGTCTTTTTCAGCTGCTGGGTCTTTGGGTTTACTTAACATGTTTTGGAGGGCTTTAGTTAGTGGGCCACGATAATGCAATACGATTGTAGCAGTCCGCTGTAGTTTCTAAGATGTTTTGAGTGTATTATTCTCTTTATCGCTTGCGTCATTTGTGCCGTAGAGGGTCAGGCTCCAATAAAACCGTATGAGTATCCTTTTTTGTCGATGTTGTATAAGGGGTCTATTTTCTTTTTCTGATGTAGTGCGTTTGTACACAACTCCTCTTGTGGGAGGTTGGGTTGTTACTTTGACAATGGAACACTTACGGGGTAGTTATTGTCAGTTGTTTTGAATTTAAAATTTGACATCGTTTCCTCTGCTGATATCCAGGAAGGGTATTATATTGTTGTTTTCTTTTTCCCTTGTGAATTTTATTCCTTTGAAGATGTTGATTGTGTCCAGATCCAAACTTTGGGTTGTATATGTGGGAGTTCTGTAGTTTTTAGATGCTGCGTGATTGTCTCTGCTAGGAGCTGTGTATCCTACTGTGCAGTTTATTGGACATTTGTTCATCCTATATAGTACATGTAGCTTCAATTTCTATTGCCTCAGCCACTTTGCTGATCTATTTTCCATCCAGCTGTGTAGTTTACTGGAAATTTGCATCTGAAACTAGTGCTGGAATTGCTTTTCCTATTAAGGACATTGAAACAAGTACCAATTTATGTCACTTTTGACTGTTAGTCTTTATGTTATGTTTTCCATCCTACTTTTGTTGATGCTGATTTGTTACGAACATCACTTTGTAGTGCAAGACAATAAGAAAATCTAATTAGTTGTCATTTACTTTATCCAAATATTTTAAAACTCTTAAGTCAAACTGTAAAGCCAGCTTTGTCTAGTGGTTAAGGCACCAGGCTAGAAAGCAGGTGACCACGAGTTCAAGTCCTGCCTTAGCCATGAAAGCCAGATGGGTGACATTGGGCCAGTCACTCTCTCTCTCAGCCCATCTCACTTCACTGGGTTGTTATCGTGGGAAAATAGGAGGAATAGTATTGTGTGTGTGTGTTCGGCGCCTTAAATTATTTGTAAAAATAATAAAACGGGATATAAATAAATAGATAATAAAAATAACTATGGTATTTAATCCAAATTGTGGGAAATCAGTGCCTTTTAGTCCATGACATTCCTGCCTGGCATGAAGAAACATATCCAGGCAGACTAACCAACATCCTGTGGTCCCACAAACATCCTATATATAAAAATAGATTAACATAATTCAAGGATGGGAAAACCAGAAATGCAGAATGATGGATGTTTTATAATATAAGAATCTAATTTTTGATATTTCCATGTTGTTTCAGGGTCTTTTATATAGATCAGCTGTAATGATCTAAATAATTCGAAATGTTCACATATTTAACAAGATTTTCCTCATTTAATGTATCAGACTATATGTTTATTCCCCCACCACCACCAGGTGTCCCCAATCAGCTTCTACCATACTACAAGCATGAAAACTTGAATTCAATTTTGTAAGGATTCTGAAATATATTATTACTAAACGTACTTTATTTTGGAGTACAGTATGTGAGTGTTTTTACGGTTTCAAAGGGAAATATTCCTATTTTATTTTCCTAATAGAAAATAAAATTATTTTAAGATCTATGAATCTTTCATATATATTGTATGAAAGATTCATAGATCTTAAAATAGTTTTATTTTAAGATATATATATATATATATATATATATATATATATATATATATATATATATATATATATATATATATATATATATATATATATATATATATTGACATTTACACAAAACTAGTTCCCATTACATAAAGGGCAAAATGAGTTAGTTTTGCTGCATTTTATGTTAAAAATATCTTGGAAAAGAAATAAATAGCTCAATAAAGGTTACAAACTATAAGTTTTTTTTTAAAGGCAGCATTTCTTGTTACTTGTTTTTTTTAAAGAATTAGGTGCTTGTAAATATTTGTAGTTTTCCCTCTAGAAGAATTTAAGTCCATATAAATTGATTTATGTTTAGGTCACTTTTGCTCACAATATATGTAGAATTCAAGATGTTTTTGAATATAATATGCTCCTCATAAAGAAACATAAATCAATTGTTAATAATTATAGTTGATGTCCAGTTCATAATTTATGAAGTTTGCAAGGAATCAAAAAAATTTTTCTTCCTTCATATGAAAATTAAAAAAAAATTGTTTCTATTTGAGGGAAAATGAGGAAATGGCTATATTTTTCTACAATATCTGAGAATCCCTTTATAGATGCTTTTTTCCCCCTCTATATCTCTAGGTATATCAACTTGTTGTATAAACTTGCTGAGAACCAGTTTGGTGTAGTGGTTTAAAGCAGTGGTCACCAACTGGTGGTCCTTGGACCACTAGTGGTCCATGAGAAAATTTTAGTGGTCTGCAGAAAAATTATTTGCATTTTTTATATTGCACTAAGTACTATTTATCTTTTTTTAAAAATCATATTAGTGGTCCGTGGGATTTAAAATTATGAATTTAGTGGTCTCTGAGGTCCGAAAGATTGGTGACCCCTGGTTTAAAGCACTGTGCTAGAAACTGGACAATCTTGAGTTGTAACCCTACTTTAGCCATGAAACCAGCTGGATGATTTTGGGCTAGTCAGTCTCTCTCAGCCCTAGAAGGAAGGCAATGGCAAACCACTTCCAAAGATGTTGCTGAGAGAATTGTACGGACTTGTCCAAAATGTCAACAGAAACCAAGAATGACTAAAAGACACATCACATCCCCACTAAATACCTTAACTTTCAGTCAGTGAAAGCAGTTACATCAATTGTATAGTAAGCACCTTGCATTGTACAATATGATCTACACATGCCAGATTATGTCAAGCAGTCTTTTTTCGTTTGGCATTTTCCAGATTGATAGAGATGACAAAAAACGGAGGAGGAGGAGGAGGAGGAGGAGGAGGAGGAGGAGGAGGAGGAGAAGGAGAAGGAGAAGAAGAAGAAGAAGAAGAAGAAGAAGAAGAAGAAGAAGAAGAAGAAGAAGAAGAAGAAGAAGAAGAAGAAGAAGAAGAAGAAGAAGAAGAAGAAGAAGAAGAAGAAGAAGAAGAAGAGGAGGAGGAGGAGGAGGAGGAGGAGGAGGAGGAGGAGGAGGAGGAGGAGGAGGAGGAGGGGGGGAGTAGTTTGGTGTAGTGGTTAAGGTGCTGGACTAGAAATCAGGTAACTGTGTATTCAAGTTCTGCCTTAGGTCTGAAAGCTGGCTGAATGACTTTGGGCCAGTCATTCTCTCTGAGACCATCTCATCTATTGTGGTGGGGAAAATAGGAGGAAGGAGGAGTATTAAATACAGGTAATCCTTGACGTACAACCATAACTGGAGCAAAATTTGTTACCAAGTAAACTAGTTGTTAAGAGAATCATGCTGGATTTTATGACTCTTATGCCATGGTTTTTAAGAGAATCATTGCAGTTGTTAAGCAAATCAACCAGACGTTAAGCAAATCTGGCTTTTCCCATTGACTTTGCAAAACATCTAGGAAGGTCGCAAATAGCAATCCCATGACCCTGTAAGGCTGCAACCATCATACATTCATGCCAGTTGCCAAGCACCCAAATTTGGATCACGTGACTTTGGAGATGCTGCAATGGTCATAAATTTGAGGACCAGTTGAAACTAACTTTTTTTTAGTACCATTATAACTTTGGTGGCTAAATGAATGGTTGTAAGTCAAAGACTATCTGTATGTTTGCCATCCTGAGTTATTTAAAAAAACAATAAAGACAGGATTAAAAAAATAAAATCTAGCCACACTGGCTGAAAATCCTGCCTGTTGTGTCCCATCATACCTGGAAGTCCTCTGCTTGTAAATAACTGCAAAGTTATTTGTATACAACAGGATTCAATATTTTCAACTTAAAGAAGGACAAAAAAAGGGGGTTTTTTTCCTACTCTTGTTGCACCAAATTCAGCCGTAACCGTGTGGCACTCAGTTCTTTTTCCAGCTGTTCAACTTCAAAGCTCCGAACGCTGCTTAATTCCCTCAGCAGTCTGTCTTTCTCGAGGGATTCCTACAAGCAGGTATACAGAGTCCAAATATTATACATGAAAGGGGCATTTGAATATATCCCAGAAATGTTGGGAGGAATTATACAGATATCTTGAATTAATTTTAATGTGGGGTGCAAGGATGGCCAAGCAAAAATTCAGATGTTGTGAGGTTGCAACACAATCACCAGCATTGATTTTTCATCCAGGCATTGCAACCAGGGGTGAAATCCAGCAGGTTCTGGAGAACCGGTAGCGGAAAGTTTGAGTAGTTCGGAGAACCTGGTCCCAGAGTGAGGTGGGAATGGAGATTTTGCAGTATCCTTCCCCTGGAGTGGGGAGGGAATGGAGATTTTGCAGTATCCTTCCCTGGTGGGCGTGGCTAGGTGGGTTGGCAGGGAAAGGAAACTGCAAAATCTCCATTCCCACCCCACTCCAGGGGAAGGATATTGAAAAATTCCCATTCCCTCCCCACTCCTGGGGGAAGGATATTGCAAAATCTCCATTCCCACCCCCAATCTGGGGCCAGCCAGAGGTGGTATTTGCCGGTTCTCCGAACTACTCAAAATTTCCGCTACTGGTTCTCCAGAACCTATCAGAACCTGCTGGATTTCACCCCTGGAACGATGGCCCTTTTATGACTTGTGGATTTCAACTCCTAGAATTGGCTGGCTCAGGAATTCTGGAAGTTGAAGTCCACAAGTCATAAAAGGGCCATCGTTCCCCGCCCTGATCTAAGTAAGATCCTCTATCATTTGAAATTATTCTCCTGCTTCATACATTTTACCTATCCTTGTCAAATCCATTTTCCCAACTATAACATTGCTTTTCCCATTAAGATATTCAACAGAAATATATAAATATGAAACCACAGAGGCCATAAAAAACTACTCTTCCATAAAACAGCCATATATATTATTACAATAACATATACTTCTAGAACTATGTGTAAATGTTCACTGGCCAAACAAAATGACTTAAAAAGTGACTTTTGCAATATAAGAATCTTTGATAAAATGAAGATCCATTATAAAATTGTGTTTTCAATGAGAATTTCTCCAGAGATAAACATATGTGTTTTTTTGCAATCAGTTTCAAATTCTACATTTGAAGTCTGAACACCCAAGCACATTTTTAAAAACTGACGACAGCACACACAAAGTCTGTACAAAC
Organism: Pantherophis guttatus; assembly: GCF_059756535.1. Classification (NCBI taxonomy): domain Eukaryota; kingdom Metazoa; phylum Chordata; class Lepidosauria; order Squamata; family Colubridae; genus Pantherophis; species Pantherophis guttatus. The sequence continues at coordinate 71,450,747 of NC_142070.1, read as the reverse complement.
CTTAGTTTACTAAATTAAATCAGTCTTTTTCAAATAAAGGCTGTTAATTAACTTTCTTAACAGCCTACAAGTCTCCAAAGAATAAATAATCATAATCTTACTAGGATTGGCAGAAAGCCCAGAAGCAATTTGCAGGTAACTGATAAAAGATCAAGACACGAAAGAGAGTGAACTAAGTTGTTCCCTGCAAATTGCCTCAGTCGTCGTCCGTCCTTAAATAGGCTAAGGGAGTGGCCAATTAGCCCCAAGCCTTACTCTCAAGGAGACCTCCTCCTGAGGAGCCACTCCTGCCTTTTGGCAGCTCTGCGCGCCCGTACATTGAGAAGAGGCTCCTCCTCTTCTTCCTCTTCACCCATGGAAGCTTCTGGGGGTTCTGAAGGCCCTGGCTGAATCCCCGCCTCTGGCACCACATCTTCTCCAGCCTCCTCATTGTCCGACTCGAATGCCAACTGCACAGGCTGTTGGCGCAGCACCACACCAGCCTCCTCGCTGTCAGAATCAGCTACTAGCTGCACAGGCCGCTGACGGGCCACAAAATATATATAGATATAGATATAGATATATAAAAGAATTACCTGTAATACAGAAGAACATGTGTCCAGGGTGCTTCCAGACGAAGGGCTAGAAAAGCAAGTACCCAACCATGGGAGGAGACGAGATTTTATTATTTCCATACCTTCATAATTGCCACCTGAGTTGATAAATTAAAAATATATATGACAAAATGCTTTAAATGATTGGGTATGAATCCATTTCAGAAACACGTGCCATTCATGTACAATACAGAGTAGGCTTAATATCGATCTCAAGGGGTGATGGGATTATCCAAAGAGTTGGGGGTCAAAAGGGGGAGCCCAGTAAATGACTATGGGGCCAATAGGAAGAGACTAAATCTGGAAGAGCATGGTGACTTACAACTAAAATTCACCGATATCCCAACAATATCAGTGCCTTTGTTGGCATTACAAATGCATCAGATGCATTCTTCCCATTACAGGTAGTCCTCGTTTAATGACAGTTCGAAGTTACAGCACTGAGAAAAGGGACTTGACTGTTTTTCACACCTATGAACGTTGCAGCATCCCCCAAGGTCACGCAGCTGATGAAAATTCAGCTCTTGACAACTGACTCATATGTCAGTGTCCTAACAGGGTCATGTGATTCCCCTTTTGCAATCTTATGACAAGCAAAGTCAAAGGGGTAGCCAGATTCACTTAACAACTGTGGCAAGAAAGATTGTGAAATGGGGCAAAATTCACTTAACAAATGCCTTGCTTTGCAATATACATTGTGGGCTCAATTGTGTCATAAGTCGAGGACTACCTGTAATGATTGTAACAGTTTCAGTAAAAAAAGATTATGTCAAATCTTACCTTTTTCATATTTTAAATATTGCCCATTTTTATAAAGTCATCATTATTATGTGGGGGCAATCTACAGTAAGATTCATAATCTAAGATTGGTGGAAAATTCAAGTTCTAATCAAGGAGCTAAGAATTATTAAGATAATACCTAAGGATACAGGCAGTTCCAAGCAGGAAGGGATATTTTGTGTGTATGTAAAAGTAGGGAGTTCAGGTCTGACAAATTCAATATTTCCAGATATTCAGGCAGTCCTTTAGATAATCTCACCTTCTTGACAAGCTTGATTGAGAATCGAAAACAGCTGTCCCTGAATCATGGAGTTCAGCTCCATGATTTCGCAGCACCGAGTCAAATTTTTATTACACGAGTTAATCTGAAAATCAGGTAAATGTTCTTGATTAATCTAGTTTTATCCATATTGTTTCTTCACCAGTCATTCTTAGCAATAGAACAAATCTGAGTTAGAAATACAATTTTACACCATACATCATTACTTCTGCAGAGTAGGAATGACAGGGGGTATATTGTAATAAATGTGGGAAAGGGTGAGCTAATTTTTTTTCTTACTTTTGGCCATAATGATCATAAGAAAGTTTTCCTTATTTACTAAAATACCACCTTGCATCTTGTATGCAGTGTTTATTATAATAAATAAAGGACTGGGATATGAACCATTGCATCATAACACAGTACAATAGAGAGAGAAAATCAGTCTACATTCACACTAATTAATTTCATTAACAAATAAAACAATTTTCCATTTATCTTATGTATGTTATTTCTCAGTTACTCCATGTGGTGCTACATAATACATAAAAAGGGAGAATATTTTTTTTTTTGCCCACAGCATATTTGGAACTGTGATAGACAAACTCACAAATGGGCACTTTATGAGACTCCCTCATTCATAAAATGACTAACTTTGTGGATTTCAAAGGCTTTTGAAATGTATTGATGGAAAGTTTGTGCTTTTCTTCCCATTTACCTGTAATTTTTAAACAATCAAATGGGACAGGAAACCTGGTGGGAATCAAATGAAGTGTGACATAATGTAGATTCTTAGATAAAACATTAAATCAGGAATATTCCTTGTGTGTCCAATCACACTTGGCCAATAAAGAATCTATTCTATTCTATTCTATTCTATTCTATTCTATTCTATTCTATTCTATTCTATTCTATTCTATTCTATTCTATTCTATTCTACTCTACTCTACTCTACTCTACTCTATTCTACTCTACTCTACTCTACTCTGTTCTACACTTCACAGTGTAATTGCTTTCAATTCAACCGGCCCATACATTGAACTATCAGACTACAGATGCAATTGGATAGGGGTGAACAAATCCTTAATTTCCTCATTTAAAAAAAAATAAACAAATTACATCCCCAGACTATTCCTGCCCTAAAGATACACATGAATTCAGAAGTCTGAAATGGTCCTAATATTCATCAATAAAATATTAAAATACTACTAAGGGGAAAAAATGAATAGGTCCTGGTAGAGCAAGACAGATTTGTCATGCGCTCTGACAGTCATTCTCTGTGGTCGACCTGAAGACAAATATATACATCACATTGCAATCATTAAGAAGAGCCTGAGTGGCGCAGCAGACTAATGCTACTGTTAAAGGTAGTGTTTAGCTTCCAGCTGCCTGCAATTACTGCGAGTTCAATTCTCACCAGGCTCAAGGTTGACTCAGCCTTCCATCCTTTCGAAGGCAGGTAAAATGAGGACCCGGTTTGTAGGGGCAATAAGCTGACTTTGTATAAAATATACAAAAGTATGAAGGCTATTGCTTAACGCCTTGTAAGCCGCCCTGAGTCTCTGGAGAAGGGCGGCATACAATTTTTTTAAAAAAAATGGATTATAACAAATTGTAATAGAAATTGCAGATGTTGCTAAGCCATTTACTATTTACTTCCAGGGGTAGAGCTTGTCTGGACCTGTGGTTAAGGTGCTGGGTACTAGAAACCAGGAGACTGTGAGTTCTAGTCCCCTCAGGCACGAAAGCAGGCTGGGTAACTTTGGGCCAGTCAAACTTGCTCAGCCCAAACCAACCTCAAAGGCTTGTTGTTGTGGGAAAAATAAGAAAAGGACAGAATGTTAGTTATATTTGCCACCTTGAATTTTTTTGTGTAAATAATAAAGATGGGATATTAATAAAAAAAAAGTAAAAATGATAAATAGATTCCATTCTTAACCATGAATAGCTGCTGTATCTCAGTTCGTCTCAGAAGATTGTTGCAGGAACAAAAGGAGAGGTGGCTGAGGGGGGGAAAGAGCTGGTTTCCAAGTTACTTTGGTCTGAGCATCTTGGAGGATCAGCAGAATAAAAATCTAACACCTAAAAAGCTTTTACAGGATATCATTCTAACCATGTGAAATGCAAAAGCTAAAGTGGTGCAGTGGACTAAGTGCTGTTAAAGTAGTACTTAGCTGTCAGCTGCCTGCAATTACTGCAAGTTCAAATCTCACCAGGCTCAAAGTTGACTCAGCCTTCCATCCTTTCGAGGTAGGTAAAATGAGGACCCGGATTCTGGGGGCAATAAGCTGACTTTGTATAAAAAAGAACACCGCTTGGGGGCGCCCGAAAGCCCTACTAAGCAGGTATATACAAAAGTATGAAGGCTATTGCTTAATGCATTGTAAGCCGCCCTGAGTCTCCGGAAAAGGGCAGCATATAAATCGAACTAATAAATAAATAAAATAAATAAATAAAGTGGAGAGGAGGGGAATGACACACCTGTGGAACTATAAACTAAGGGTGTAAATCTGATCCAAACTGAGCTCAGTATTTGCCACCTGGTGACTTCAGGAACAACTCCATGTAGACAAAGTTACTAAGGGTACCAAAGTGATTTTTCCATTGGTATCACTGGGAGAGATTTTTCCACCCCCAATTTTCCAGCCCAGCCCATATTAGCCATTTCATCCTATGTTTTCCTCGTCCAAGTCGCCTTTTTAGATCAGCCAAGGTCGACCGAGCGCGATCCGTGCCAAACTGGGGCGTGGGAGGAAGAAAAGAAACTTGAGTAATCAATAGTTACAAATAATCGCTGGTCCGAGATGTTGTCGGTACAGTATATACCATTACATTCCGTAACCGTGGCAACCAACCACGTTCCCTCCCTCCCTCCCTCTTGGCGCTGAAATCCAGCGTCCTTGGTTACTGTTTTCCCGGGAAATCGCTAGGGGTCTCCAAGGATCCATTAAAGCCCGGATCCATCTCCCGCCATGAACTCGCTTCTCAAAAGCTCCAATCGCGAATCAGATTGTGGCGGGGCTTTTCTTTCCCTTTAACATGTGTTAAAAACTGTTTTCCCGGGAAAACAGTAACCAGTACACGGGCAGCCGCGTTAGAAGCTTATTATCCCGAAATATATATATATATATTTCCCACCCTTCTTTCCTGCTCTTGCTTTCCCCGGAAGGGAAAATAATATTGCATCGATCGCGTTAAAGAAAATACAGAGAGAGGATGCTAGATACTCAACACAGATATACGCGCGCACACACACACCAGCCTCGTCCCTAGATGCCCTCTGGAAAGACAACGCTGCGTTTTTTTACACACTCACGTAATAGTCTTTATACCAACTTTCCAGCTTCTCCTGCAAAATCCTGCAGGTCTCGTTGTTGATCAGTCTTCTCAAGGTGTCAGCCATGCCTGCCAGAGATGGCGACAGGAAGGGCGAAGGGTTCAAGAGTCAAGGCTAAGCGGGGCTTCTTTTCCAACGAAGCAGCGGCTATTTCTTCCTCTTGGGGCTTTTGCTTCTCGCCACCCCGGAGGTCCCAACGAGGAGATGCCCTTTAACTGATGGTGGCCTCCAAACGGGCTCAGCCTGGGATTTGTCCTTGCAAGCCTCCTCTTATGATTGGAGCGTTTTATACCCAAGTGATTGTTAAAACAAACTGACGTTTGCTTTGCTCGGATGTCAGGGACGCCACGGCTGCGCGGAAAGAGCCCACTCCTTTTGGTTGTAGCAACGCCGAAAAAACCCCACCTTCCCTTTTCCGCTTTCTGCCCCGGGCTCCCTTTTTCGGGGACGCGGGCTGGCTTGAGCAGGCAAGAGAGCACCCCGGGAGGAAGGAGAGGGAGCTTTGAGGTCGCTTGGGAAGAAAACATGGTGGGGGATGGCTTCCCGAATCACTCGATCCCCCCCGCGGGATCTTTCCCTTCGCTGCCACCTTCCACCACCGACCGATTGACGCCTCGCCTTGGTTTCCAGGTGGGGAGTCAGTTGAAGCGCACAGAACGACTTTTATTACGCGATGCTGCGGAATGGGGATCCAGGTGGAAGGGGGATCCCGTTGGAAGTTCAGGCGACGAACGAAATCTTGCAAAAGCCGAGCCGCTCGGGTCTCTCGCGGCTGGCAAGAGATCGAGGCGCTTTCCGCTTTTCCAAAGAGGCTTCCGCCACCGCTAGCCGCCCGCGAATGATACGCGCGTGATTCGGACGCGCGTATTGCGCCCAGGTGACTCTCCTCGCGCATCATGCTGATGACTCAGGATTTCGGGCGTCTTTTTTTTTTCCTCTCAAAATAATGCATTAATTTTCAGATCACAAGATTCTAATCTGTACATTACAGGGAAGCGGGAAATGGACCCTCTTCTTGTTCTGATTATTCTCCTCTGCATCTTGAAAGTATCTATCCATCCATCCATCTATCCATCCATCCAGTCACCCACCCACATCCATCCATCCATCTAGGACAGTGTTTCTCAACCTTGGTAGCTTGAAGATGGGTGGACTTCAACTCCCAGAATCCCCCAGCCAGCAGCGCTGGCTGGGGGATTCTGGGAATTGAAGTCCACTCATCTTCAAGCTTCCAAGGTTGAGAAACACTGATCTAGGATATAAAAAGTCTACGCACCTGTTAAAATGAAACTGTTTTGAGATGTAGAAAAATGAGACCAAGATAAATCACTTCAGATTGTGCCACCACCTGCCTTTAATACCCGTGTTTTCCCGAAAACAAGACCTTGTCTTAAATTTTTTTGAAATATACAAAAATATACATGGGGCTCCCCTTGAAGAGCACTCAGAGGCTCCAGCTGGTCCAAAATGCGGCCGCGCGGGTGGTTATGGGTGCAACCCGTTGTGCCCACGTGACACCCCTCCTGCGCGAGCTGCACTGGCTCCCGGTGGTCTTCCGGGTGCGATTCAAGGTGTTGGTTACCACCTTTAAAGCGCTCCATGGCATAGGACCCGGGTACCTTCGAGACCGACTTCTGCCACCAACAGCCTCCCACGGGCCAGTTCGCTCCCACAGAGAGGGTCTCCTCAGGGTGCCATCGGCCAAGTTAGATCAGCTGGCGACACCCAGGGGGAGGGCCTTCTCTGTGGGAGCCCCAGCCCTGTGGAATGAACTGCCCCCGGAAATGCGTAAGATCTCCCACCTCCGTGTATTTTGCTGTGCCCTCAAGACCCTGCTATTCCGCCAAGCTGGGCTATCAATGTAATGATTTTTTAAATTGGGTGTTTTAAATTTTTGGGGTTTTAAATCTGAGCCGAAATTATGTAATAATTTTAATTATTTTTAACTGATGTTTGTCTTTGTTTTTTTAATAGGCTGTACACCGCCCTGAGTCCTTCGGGAGAATGGCAGGATAGAAATAAAATTATTTATTTATTTATTTATTTATTTTAATTTGATTTATATGCCGCCCTTCTCCGGAGACTCAGGGCGGCTTACAATGCGCTAAGCAATAACCTTCATTCTTTTGTATATTTATACAAAGTCAGCTTATTGCCCCCACAATTGGCTCCTCAATTTACCTACCTTAGAAAGGATGGAAGGCTGAGTCAACCTTGAGCCTTGGCGAGATTCGAACCTGCAGTAATTGCAGGCAGCTGTTCTTAATAACAGGGTGCTTTAGACCACTGTACTACCAAGGCTCTATTTATTTATTTATTTATTTGAACCCCGAAATAGATAGATAGATAGATAGATAAATAGATAGATAGATAGATAGATAGATAATTTTATTTCTATAAGCGCTTGGCCTTATTTTTGGGGAGGTCTTATTATTTTGGGGCGCATGGAGCAAGATGGGGCTCCTCTTGCTGTCTTACCTGATTTCCAGCTCTGCATTTAAATATTTTTGGGGAGGGCTTATTTTCGGGGGGAGGCTTATTTCAGAGACTCTGGAAAGAGTGCCGAGAACAGTAACAAAAATGAGTAGGGGGCTGGAGGCTAAAATATGAACTGGTTGCAGGAATTGGACATGCCTAGTGTAATGAAAAGATGGACTAGGGGTGACATGACAGCTGTGGTTTCAAAAAGAGACTAGACAATCATTTATTTGAAATGATATAGGGTCTCCTTCTCAAGCAGGGGTTGGACTAGAAGACCTCTGCGGTCCCTTCCAACTCATAGTTAGTCCTCCACTTACAACAATTCATTTAGTGACCATTCAAAATCTACAACGAGACTGAAAAAAGTTACTCAGGACCGTTTTTCAGAGTTACGACCCTTGCAGCATCCCCATTATCATGTAAACAAAATTCAGATGCTTGGCAACTGGCTCATACTTATGACCATTGCTGTGTGTTCCAAGGTCAGGTGATCCTGACAAGCAAAGTCAATGTGGAAGCCAGATTCACTTAACCACCGGATTACTAACTTATCCACTGCGGTGTTTCACTTAACAACTGGGTCAATAAAGGTCGTAGAATGAGGCAAAACTCACTGAACAGTTGTCTCGCTGAAAAACAGAAATGCTGGGCTCCATTGTGGTCGTAGGTCGAGGACTACCTGTAGAAGGACTATGAAAAAGAGTGGACAATTATACTGTGTAAAGCAAAGTCAATGTGGAATGTATACATCCAAACTCAACTGTGTTGTTTCTCTGTGTTCTGTATGTGGGTATATATGCATAATTTTGTATTTATTTATTTATTTATTTATCTTGTCATGTTTATGTTTCTATTACAGGTGGAGACCCTTTGAAAGTTGTATGCAACGTAATTTCGACGTAATTGTAATGCAACATAATTTCATTTTAATGAATGCCAATTAGTGTACATGTGGCAATAAAGTATTCTATTCCTATTGTATTCTATTCTACTCTACTCTACTCTATTCTATTCCATTCCACTCTACTCCTATTCTATTCTATTCTACTCCTATTCTACTCCTATTCTATTCTACTCTAATTCTCTTCTCTTCTCTCTTCTCTTCTCCTCTAATTCTATTCTATTCTATTCTATTCTATTCTATTCTATTCTATTCTACTCTAATTCTACTCTACTCCTATTCTACTCTAATTCTACTCTAATTCTACTTCTATTCTATTCTCTTCTACTCTAATTCTATTCTACTCTACTCTACTTCTACTCTACTTCTCTTCTACTCTAATTCTACTCTACTCTATCCTATCCTACTCTACTCTATTCTACTCTACCCTATTCTACTCTAATTCTACTCTACTCTACTTCTATTCTATTCTATTCTATTCTACTCTACTTCTATTCTATTCTACTCTAATTCTATTTTATTCTATTCTACTCTAATTCTATTCTATTCTACTCCAATTCTACTCTACTCTACTCTACTCTATTCTACTCTACTTCTATTCTACTCTAATTCTATTTTATTCTATTCTACTCTAATTCTATTCTATTCTATTCTACTCTAATTCTACTCTAATTCTACTCTACTCTACTCTACTCTATTCTACTCTACTTCTATTCTACTCTAATTCTATTTTATTCTATTCTACTCTAATTCTATTCTATTCTAATTCTATTCTATTCTATTCTACTCTAATTCTACTCTAATTCTACTCTACTCTACTCTATTCTATTCTACTTCTATTCTACTCTAATTCTATTTTATTCTATTCTACTCTAATTCTATTCTATTCTACTCTAATTCTACTCTACTCTATTCTATTCTACTTTACTTCTATTCTACTCTAATTCTATTTTATTCTATTCTACTCTAATTCTATTCTATTCTAATTCTATTCTATTCTATTCTACTCTAATTCTACTCTAATTCTACTCTACTCTACTCTATTCTATTCTACTTCTATTCTACTCTAATTCTATTTTATTCTATTCTACTCTAATTCTATTCTATTCTACTCTAATTCTACTCTACTCTATTCTATTCTACTTTACTTCTATTCTACTCTAATTCTATTTTATTCTATTCTACTCTAATTCTACTCTAATTCTATTCTATTCTATTCTATTCTATTACTCTACTCTTCTCTACTTCTACTCTACTCTACTCTACTCTACTCTACTCTACTCTACTCTACTCTACTCTACTCTACTCTACTCTACTCTACTCTACTCTACTCTACTCTACTCTACTCTACTCTACTCTACTCTACTCTACTCTACTCTACTCTTATTCTATTCTATTCTATTCTATTCTATTCTATTCTATTCTATTCTATTCTATTCTATTCTATTCCTCTACTCTACTCTACTCTACTCTACTCTACTCTACTCTACTCTACTCTACTCTACTCTAATTCTATTCTATTCGGAAGCCAGATTCACTCCACAACCGGATTACTAATTTTATCGACTGCGGTGTTTCACTTAACAGCTGGGGCAAGGAAGGTCGTTGAAGGGGGGGGGCAAAACTCACTGAACAGAAGCCTCGCTGAACAACAGAAATGCTGGGCTCCGTGGAGGCCGTAAGTCGAGGACCACCGGCATTTTACCTCCTCCTCCTCCTCCTTTTCGGCCTGCGCTGCTTCCCTCCACGGGGGCTCTCTTGGCGAGAGAGACCCACCCGGGGCCTTTCGTGGCTCTCCCCTTCCCCACCACCCGCCTGCCCCGACCGGAGGAGGAGGAAGGGATTCCGCGTCAGCTTTTCGATGAGCGGCCTCTCTTCGCTCCAGCCTCGCTCCCCCTGCCGGCCAAGGAAGGACAAGAGCCGAAGATGGCGGTTCTTCCAGCCGCCGGAGCGGCGTCCACGGCGGCTTCCGAGCAGGTCGGTAGCCAGGCGGAGGGAGGGAAATTCGGGAAGCCGCCGAGGGGGAAACCCTCTGCGAAGATTTGCGATGGGCAAATATGGCGCCAAAGCAGAGCCGCGGCGGCGGGTCGCGGCCGCTTCTCTCTCTCTCCCCTCAAAACCCCAGTTTGGGTTTCAAATGGCGGGTCTGAGCTCGCTTCGGCGGGGCTCGCAGCGGCCGGAGGGCGCTGGAAGTCCGCCTTCAGGAGCGCCTTAAGTCGGCGGCCGGAGGGAGGAGAAACGCTTCGGCGGCTCCGGTAATAACCGAGCGCGTCTTTGAGGCGCGCCTCACCTCGCCGCCCGTTATGTTTTTGCGCTTCCTGAGGGAATCCTGAGGGAATCCTTAAAACACCTTTCTGCCCCCCCCTCACCCGCCATAATAATAATAATAATAATAATAATAATAATAATAATAATAATAATAATAATAATTCTTAACATGAGTGTATTGGCCGGCTTGCCCCTTGGCGGAGGGAGGACCACGCCCGGAGCGGCGTCCGAGAGGGAGATTCCTGCCCAAGTAAGCGCGCCCGGCCCTCCGTGCAAGCAAAAAATAGACCGCTACGAGCGGCGGCCTCTCGTCAGAGCCCCGGCCGGTCCTGTTGCTCCAGGGCTCCCTGGTGGAAGAAACTGCCGCAAAATTCGTGTTTTTCTCGCCCTGTACATGGATATAGCCGGACCTAGGCTGTATTGTTTCTCTGTGTCGTAAAATATATTTTATTTTACTTATTTTATTTTTATTTTACTTATTTTATTTTTATTTTATTTTATTTTTATTTTACTTATTTTATTTTTATTTTATTTTATTTTTATTTTACTTATTTTAATTTTTATTTTACTTATTTTATTTTTTATTTTATTTATTTTATTTTTATTTTACTTATTTTTATTTATTTTATTTTTATTTTACTTATTTTATTTCGTCAAGCATGTATTTTATGACAGGTACAAGTGTAAACGTAATTATTTATTTATTATTCATTTATTAATCAAATTTCTATACCGCCCTACTCCCGGAGGACTCAGGGCGGTGAACAGCCAAGATAAAATACAGATAATACAAATATTAAAAGTCCCTTAAAATTATTAAATATTTTGGCCAAAATACAGATTAAAACACCCAATTTATAAAATCAAACGAATTAAAAATTTAAAAGAGGAGAGTTAAGCCAGGCCAGCCTGCTGAAATAAAAAAGTTTTGAGAGCCCGATGAAACGTGCGCAGATCCGGGATCCTCCGTATCTCTGGGGGGAGCTCCTTCCAGATGGTAGGTGCCCCCACAGAGAAGGCTCTCCCCCTGGGGGCCGCCAGTCGACACTTTGGCCGGCCGCACCCTGAGAAGCCCCTCTCTATGGGAGCGTACTAGTCGGTGAGAGGCTATTGGTAGCAGAAGGCGGTCTCGTAAATACCCCGGTCCAATGCCATAGAGTGCTCTAAAGGTGGTAACCAAAACCTTGAAGCGCACCCAGAAGACCACCGGGAGCCAGTGCAGCTTGCGCAGGAGGGGGGTCACATAAATACATGAAAAGGATACGAATAAAAGAAAACATTAGGACAGGGACGGTAGGCACGCTGGGGCGCTTATGCACGCCCCTTATATGTGGGTATAGGCATAGTTTTGTATGCATGCATGTATTATATTTTATTTTATTTTATTATTTGTGTTACTACCTGATAGGAACCATGAGATAAGTCCTTAGGATATAGCATTTTGCTGTCTTGAGTTTATTAAGTTTTAATTTGTATGAATGGTCTTTATTTGCATTTAAATTTATATTTTGTACCAAAAGGTACTAATTTTGGTTGACCTCTAGACTGTGTTGTTTCTCCATGTCATATAAAATATGTGGGTATATGCATAGTTTTGTATGCATGGATTTGATTTGATTTGATTTGATTTTTTGTGTTACTACCTGATACAAACCATGAGATAAGTCCTTAGAGTATAGCATTTTGCTATCTTGAGTTTAATTAGAGTTTTAATTTGTATGAATGGTCTTTATTTGCATTACAATTTATATTTTATACCAAAAGGTACTAATTTTGGTTGATCTCTAGACTGTGTTGTTTCTCCATGTCCATGTTTCCAGGATGGGCCCATGGGCCAGGTCTAAGCACCCCGCGGGCCAAATCCGGCCCCCAGGCCTTGAGTTTGATACCCCTGGTCTATCTAGAGTAAACTGTGTTGTTTCTTCATGTCATGTAATATATGTGGGTATATGCATAATTTTGTATTTATTTTTTTAGTCATGTTTATGTAGTGCATGTAGGAAGCAGTGACCCTCTCTGAGAGCTGCATGCAATTTTATTTTAATGTATGCCGATTAGTGTCCATTCAAGGTGACAATAAAGTTATTCTAAGTCTAAAGTCTAACAAGGACGGTGGAGGAGATGTGGAAAACCGGGCGGCCCATCCAGACCGCCGCGCACTCAGATAGCAAGAATTGGAGAGGACAGAAAAGGGCCGGCGAGCTTTGCAAAACTGAGAAAGGTTGACCTGGAATAACACTCCCTTTGAAAGGCATTGTTGGGGGCTGAAAAGATTTCGTTTTCATGACATTAAAAAAAAAAAAAAATCAAGAGGACAGATAGTCCTCAATTTACAACCACAATTCAGCCCAAAATTTATGATGTTAAGTGAGACATTTTTTAAGTGAGTTTTGTCCCATGTTACGACCTTTCTTGCTACAGTTGCTAAGTGAACCACTGCAAGCTGGATTCTGGCTTTATGATCATTGCAACAAAAGGTTATAAAATGAGGTCCAATGATAATGTGATCTACTTTATGTCCATCATGACTTAAGAACCAAAATTCCTGGGCTCAATCATGGTCATAATTCAAGGACTACCTGCTCTGTAAGGATCGTTGAAATATTTTTCAACTTCTGCTCCCTTTCTCCAGGACATAATCATTTTGTAAATAAAATAAATGGTATACTCCATGTAGATGCTTCCTGATCATTTTAAAACATTTAAATATTAGTGAGCAATTCTTTCTGCGATCATCATATTACGGCAGAAATGAAATATTATCTAATCTGGTTCCCATGTTGTGTGTTTGGCTGAAATTTATAGCAAAGCTCAAATGGCCCCGTGAAGAAATCGATGCGAGAAAAGGCTGTGGAACGCAGAAATATTAACAAAGAGCATAACAGTAACTTCAAGGCTGGATACATCCCGATTGATGAAGATCGTCTACACAAAACTGGTTTGCGAGGCAGAAAAGGCAATTTGGCGATCTGTGTTCTAGTCCTCCTTTTCATTTTGGCTGTTGTTAATTTAATCGTAAGTATAACAATCTATAAAATGCATTCTAGCTGACGATATTCAGTTAGATCAAGGGACAGAACGAGTCAACCTATCAATTCCATGCACTAAAGAAACAGCAGATAGAAGTTCCCTCAACTGCACCTGAGCCTGCCACCTGATTTTGGACCTGTAAGGTGATCCGTATACTTCCTAAATACTAGGTGGGAGGGCATCCTACAAATCTCTGGGAAGAGGCTGTTCCAGAAGGTTTGACTGCTGAGCCCTCCCCAGATCTCTCACACTGGATGTGTGATAGGTTCTGTTTGAAGCAGAAAATCCTGCGGCATTGGTGGGATTCAAATTTTTTTACTACCGGTTCTGTGGGCGTGCCTTTGTGGGCGTGGTGTGGCTTGGTGGGCGTGGCAGGGGAAGGCTACTGTAAAATCTCCATTCCCACCCCACTCCAGGGGAAGGATACTGTAAAATCTCCATTCCCTCCCCACTCCAGGGGAAGGTTACTGCAAAATCCCCATTTCCTCCCGATCAGCTGGGACTCGGGAGGCAGAGAATAGATGCGGGTGGAGCCAGTCAGAGGTGGTATTTACCGGTTCTCTGAACTACTCAAAATTTCTGCTACCGATTCTCCAGAACTGGTCCGAACCTGCTGAATACCACTTCTGTCCTGCGGGTAGCCGGGTGCCAAGCCACTATGGATTTTATAGGTCAAAACCAACAGTTTGTATTGTCCCAGAAGCTCCATAGGAGCAAATGCAGTGCCCACAAATCTGGCACAATATATGATGGTTGGTTCTTACTCATTAAGAGATGGGCTGCTGCATTTTGAACCAGCTGCAAAATTCGAGTGGTCTTCAAAGGCAACCCGCTGTACAATGCCTTGAAGTACAGGAGGTAACAAAGGTATAATTCACTCATGGTTTTCAGGTCTTCCAGAATTTCATCTAGATTCTAGAACATTTACATCTCCTTAAGATTGATAGCTAAAGTATTGAATGCAAGGGGGGGGGGGGAATCATATTTTAAATATACCTTTTATTTTTCATTTTATGAAAGAAAGAGTCTTAGCCATTCCTCTTACAGGTAGTCCTTGGCTTTTTTTTTTTTTTTTAATTTGATTTATATGCTGCCCGTCTCTGGAGACTCAGGGCGGCTTACAATGCGTTAAGCAATAGCCTTCATACTTTTGTATATTTATACAAAGTCAGCTTATTGCCCTGACAAACCGGGTCTTCATTTTACCCACCTTAGAAAGGATGGAAGGCTGAGTCGACCTTGAGCCTTGGCGAGATTTGAATTTACAGTAATTGCAGACAGCTTGATGTTAATAACAGTGCTTTAGTCTGCTGCGCCACCAGGCTCAGTTGGCTTGTGACCACAATTGAGGCCCAAACTTCTGTTGCTAAGCGAAACAGTTGTTAAGTGAATTTTGTCCCATTTTATGACCTTTATGGACACAGTTGTTAAGTGAATCACTGCAGTTGTTAAGTTAGTAACACTGTTGTTAATTGAATCTAGTTTCCCCATTGACTTTGCTTGTCAGAAAGTTGCAAAAAAGGATCACATCAGTGGTGGGTTGCTCCCGGTTCAGGCGAGTCGGTAGTGGTGATTGCGCGCAAAGCACGTGCGTGAAGAGAACCGGTGGTAACACCAGTTGGAACCCACCACTGGATCACATGACCTTGGGATACAGCAATGGTCATAAGCAGTGGTGGGATTCAGCCAGTTCGCACCACTTCGGGAGAACCAATTGTTAACTTTCTGAGCATTTTGGTGAACTGGTTGTTGGATGAAATCATTAGGGCAGAGAACTGGTTGTTAAATTACTTGAATCCCACCACTGGTCATAAGTATGAGCCAGTTGCCAAGCACCTGAATTTTGATCATATGACCCCTGGGGGGGGGTGCTGCAATGTTCGTATGTATGAAAACTAATCATGTCACTTTTTTCAGTGCCATTATAACATTGGCCATTAAGTGAATGTTTGTAAGTTGAGAAATACCTATAAATTGTTTCCTATACTGTTTATAGGAAGTTGCCTTTCATGGACATCATTCAAGCTTGTTGTACCACAGACATTTCTCAAAAGTTTTGGAGAAAGTCAAAACCTTCACAAATGGTTCAAATGTTAATTTATTTCCCAAGCGACATAAATCTTTCAGAACTGTACAAACAATGTTTATTTTCTTAGATCACCGTCATAATTTGGGCTGTAATTCGTATTGGACCCAACGGCTGCGATAGCATGGAATTTCATGATAGCGGATTACTAAGATTTAAACAAGATTCTGATATGGGAATTATACATCCATTGTATAAGAGCACAGTGGGAGGCCGACGGAACGAAGATTTGGTGATTGTTGGAGAAAATCAGCCAGTAAGTGTGTGCCTCCTGGCATATTACATTCAGTATCTAAGGTTTGGCTTTGTTGTGGTCTGCCAGCAGCCTGCGGACAGTGAGGAGGCTGGGGAGGACCATGGGCCAGTCCTGGAGTCTGGGGAAGGTTCGGACGAGGGCTCTGCGTCGGAGGCAGAGAAAGGGCCATCTGGGAGGTACGTGCTGCCTCCAGAGCCTCCAGAGTCGGACCTCAGTGAGGCAGAGGAACAGGGGGAGCCTATTCCCAGTGCGTGCATGCGCAGAGCTGCCAGAAGGCAAGAACAGCTGAAATAAAAGGGATGACTTGGGAGTAGGGCTTGGAGATGATTGGCCCCTCCCATAAGACTTAAAAGAGGACGTGGGCCTTTGCAGGAAGCAACCTTGTTAATTCTGTGCAGTTTAAAGTCTGAAGTTCTGTTTGATTCTGGACTCCGTGTGGCTTTGCCAATTAGGTCGTTGGCAGCGTGTCAAGGGAGATAAAAGTGGGTAATTATCAGCCTTATCCCGAAGGACTCTTTACAACTAATTGGGATTCAGCTGTGAATGAATAGAATTCACAGCTGTTAAAATAAAACAGGTTTTTGGGACTACTCGTGTTTTACTGACTCAGGAAGCCTAGGTCAGAACAGGCTTCATATTATCTTGCTGAATTATGTTTGGCTGGAATCTAACCAAGAGGAGAATCTTCTTAATAATGGTACTTGTGACATACCCTCCTAAGAGACCTTTATTCTGATACAATATATCTCTGATAGTCAAAAATCTGGGTTTTAGTTATTGATCACTTGTTTGCTTTGCTGGTTAGTGAAATTCTTTTGGTCGTGGACTTTTATTTCTATGATGCTGGATATCGCAGTTTTCTTTGTTTCAGTTTTAATTGTTTTCTTCACTGCAATTTGTTGGATGCTGTCTTGCATTTATACCTTTTAAAATAAATGGATAAATTGCTTATTAAGATGAAAAAGCACTACCAATTAATAATTTAAGGCAGTATGATAAATTCTCTGTTATTAAATTCAGCACCCTCTTTCTTTTTTTCAAGATTGTATTTCAGCAGGGCGAAACAAAACTTAGTGTGGAGAAAAATAAAACTTCAATTACCAGCGATATCGGAATGGAATTCGTTGACCCACGAACTCAAAACACTTTGTTTAGCACTGACTACAATACCCATGAGTTTAATTTGCCAAGTGGAGTAAAAATTTTAAATGTCCAAAAAGCATCTACAGAAAGGGTATGGATTATATTTTGCTCACTTTCAACTGTAAACGTATAATATGTTTGGTTTTTTTAAATAAATGACATCTAAAATTCATAATCTTATTTATATTTTTTATTGAGATTTATATAAATTTGCAATGATCTGCACATAGAATAAGCAAGCAAACAATAACTAAGATGTATCTAGTTAACCGGTTAACAGAAAGACTTGGAATAATTGTACATTTAAACCACTGATTAGACCTCTGTATTTAAACAGTTTACTACAACTATATTCTACAATTACTTTTACACGCTATTTACTTTATTAATTATAATTTATTTATTTGTCAAATGTAGACAGTCACCCAACTTTGTAAAGACTCTGGGCAGTCTATGACCATTAAAAACAGTGCAGGTAATCCTCAACTTAGGACTATTTATTTAGCAACTTTCAAAGTTTCAAACAGTGCTGGGAAAAATGATTAAGAATGGTCCTCACAGTTACGACCATCTCCGCATCCCCATGGTCTCATGAGCCCAATTTGGGCACTTGGCAATTGGCATGTTTCTACAATGGTAGTTCATCATTTATGCACTTCCCGCCTTGCTTCCGACCAGCAGAGTCAATGGGGAAGCCAGAATTACTTGATGACAATGTGATTCACTTAACAACTGCAGCAAAAAAAAAAGGTCATAAAATTAGGTGCAACCCATTTAACAATCACATTGCTTAGTGACAGACGTTCTGGTCTCAATTATGATCGTAACTTGAGGACTATCTGTAAGAAAAAAAATAGAGCAATAAAAATAATGATTGACTTCCAAAAGAGGAAACATTTAAACTAAGCCACCCCCAAACACCCTTGCAACAGACTTGCCATCCACCCTAACTCAGAACGAACGAACTAAGACTCAGAAAAAGCCATTTCATAGACCTTTTAAAAATGAGTAAGGGCAATTCAGGTCAGGTGTCGGGATGATACTGACATGAAGGAACCCAATTCTAAGCATATCATTTAAATAGAAACCATACAGAATTCAGTTGGTACTGCTCTGTAATGTTTAGATAAAGCTAAGTTTCTGTAAACAAATAAACAAATTTTGAATAAATTAATATTCAAAAGGGGGTCAAATTATTCTCCAAAGAACCAGAGGGCAGGACAAGAAATAATGGTTGGAAACTGATCAAAGAGAGAAGCAACCCGGAATTAAGGAGAAACTTCCTAACAGTAAGGACAGTTAACCAGTGGAACAGCTTGCCTCCAGAAATCGTGGGCGTTCCCATCACTGGAGGTTTTTAAGAAGAGACTGTACAGTAACTTGTCTAAAATTGTATAGGTTCTCCTGTTTGAGTAGGGGGCTGGACTAGAAAACCTCCAAGGTCCCTTCCTATTCTATTCTATTCTATTCTATTCTATTCTATTCTAGTCTATTCTATTCTATTCTATTCTATTCTATTCTATTCTATTCTATTCTATTCTATTCTATTCTATTCTACAAATTTTGATTCTAGATAAAGCGACTAAGTTTCTGAAACAAGAATGCAAACAACCAATAAAGACAGCAGACGAATAAGAATAGAAATCTAGAACTTTAAAATTAGGATCTCAGAGCATTTTTAGGTCCATAGCTGGTAATCCTAAACAATTATTTATGTGCAAATAGTGAATAGCACTGTTTAAGAACAAGGGTTCTTTTACACAAGATATTTTGATTTCTGTAATGTAAATTTGATACTAATTTAGTAAACACATTGTATAGCCATGTTCTTTTTTTTTCTTAGATTACAAGCAACGCCACCAGTGATCTCAATATAAAAGTTGATGGGCGTGCTATTGTCCGTGGAAATGAAGGAGTGTTTATTATGGGCAAAACTATAAAGTTTTCTATGGGACGCAACTTGGAACTGAAAGCCGTAAGTAATTCCAGGATTTTCAGCTATTTTATAATGTGGTCGCTCGACTAAGGAAATGTCCTTTGGTCAGACATTGGCTCAGTTTTGTCATTTGTGAACGTAAACTTGCATGCATACCCAAACACACACACTGTATTTTTAATGTTTCAGTTGGCCTTTAAATCTGTTCTGTGCATAAACGCTTTCTACTTCATACACACAATGCTCTGTTGAATTCCTGAATAAATTATATGCACCCAAACACTTGTAGCTATGTTTTGAAGCAAATAAAGGATATTTGAATATTAAAACTAAATAGCGTCTTTGCAGACGAATAAGAAGACAGTGTCCTAAACGAATGCTTGTGAGTCAAGTACTACCTGTAGTGTAGCTGTAAGTAAGCTCAATATTTGGAGTACAATGCAGGTAACTATAAGATTGCAGGGAGGGAAGGAATACCGTATAAAATAAGGTATTGCGATTTCAGGCAAACGTAACATTGGATTGGCCCATTTAGACCATGAAGTCCAAACCGCTTTAATTTTCAGGAGTCCAAATTAGTCACCCCAGATGGCTGCTTCCACTTGAACACTTTCAAAAAAGAAAAGAAAGGTTGGAGACCAGTTTGTTCCTATATTTAGTTGTAACTCATATGTCTCTTCTGATGAGTAGAAAATAGACAACTAGGCAGTAAACTGCTTTAAAATCTATTTTGAATAAGGACGAATGTATCAGTCTACTATCTTTATTTTGCTTGTGTTTACTGGTAAACCATTCTTATTTTTACATTCATGGTCGCTTAATAATTGCACAACGACTGCATACAAATAATGACAATTTACATATTATAGTATTGCTTCTTACTTAAAAAATTAAAAGTGGTTTATATTATTTCTGTAAAATATTTAAAATATTGTCTCTTACAATGTATAATTTTGATATTACAGGTAGTCCTGGCTTATTGACCAGTTGCTTGATAATTGTTCAAAAATGCAACAGACCCCTAAAAGAAAATTAGGATCCATCATCACAGTTATGATTGGTACCTCCTTTCCAGACACATGATTGCATTTTTGGTGCCTGGCAATGGCTTGAATTTATGACTGCAATTTCCATCATTTTTTAGTTGGTTTCTGGTGGGATTTTATCAGCTTCCCACAAAAAAAATGCCTATTCAGAATGGATTAGTAACAACAGTGTTACTTAATAACCTGATGACCAGTTATACCCTCATCGTAAAATCGGTTGTAAAACAGTAAGGTCACATGGTAACCCACTTAATGACTACAATGAATTATGAAAGAAATTCTGGGCTCAATTGCAGTCTTTAAGTGAGGACTACCTGTATTTTAAACTGTGAACAACCTTATAATACTCAGAAAGCATGAAGATTGATAATTCTGTTCCACACATTAATTCAGGAAATCCAGAGAAGGCCAGTTAGTGCCAGACTATATTATGAATGTATTCTGCAAGCATCCCTACTCTATAAACAAGCAGGAAGAACACAATCCAATGATAAGATCTCACGATCTCTCCCTCCATTGCTGTTTAATATTAAGGGATATGTAATAAGTTAGGAAAGTGTTTCTACTCTTAAGACTAGGACTACATGAAATCTTCCATTGATGCAAATTGAAAAAGAATCATATGATCTAAAAGTATCGACAATGTTGTGCAAGCACTTGAATTAATGTTCAGTTCTTCTCGATCCACAGTCCTCATCCATGCATTAAAGCTACATCCTCTTTAAATGTTTCATAAAGTTACAGAAATTGATATGAAAACTACTTTAAAAAAAAACAAATCCTCAAGTCCACATAACACTATAGGTGCTTCTGTTCTATGGTTTGCTAACATTTTTATCTGTGCAAGAATTTAAAGGCATCTCGGAGGCTGAAAGTAGATAATATTAAAAGAAGACTATGAAGACTGTTACATGTTCATTGATTTAGACATATTCCTTTCCTAGGACAACTCCATTATCCTAAATGGAAGTGTGATGATCAGCGTATCCCGACTGCCAAATTCTTCTCACAAGGAACAATTCAACAATGGTGACTGGGAACGTTACAAACTTTGCATGTGTTCGGATGGGACATTATTCCGTATTCCAGTTAAGAGTCGTAATATGGGTTGCCAAACCTCTATCAACCCTTGTGGTAATACGTATTAAAGGCAAACGTGGGTACTATGGAAAGAAAAATCACTATATTTAAGTTCAAGCCACTGCATGTTTGCAAGGATGTTTTTAGTTATTTGTAGAAATATTAAATGAAGCACTTCTCACACACCAATCTCCACATGTAGCACTGTTGATTAGGCCAATCATGTTTTAAGGTATGTTCCTTGCTGCGTAGAAGTGCATTTTAGTAAGGCAGTTAAACAGAAATGCAGAGTGTACTTCAGGGTATTGTTGAATAAAAAATTACCAAACAGGCTATGTATGTTTCAAAAATAATTTGGAAGAATTGTTTTGGAGTTTGCCAAGGGAAGCATCTTTCCGCTGATTTGTTAATATGGCCCCTACAGCTGTTGGCAAAGACCTCTTGCGTCATGAATACATAATTCATTTTTGTTTCTGGTACTTTTACCTTTGCAAATGTGTATTTCTCAGACATTATACTTAGACCTTTATTTGGTCCCACTATATTGAGGCATCTGTTTTCTGAAATTTAGATGCACTGAATTCCATGTTCTAATATTGGCTGGGGAATTCAAGTCATTCTGGAAACTGATTATGGAAACAGAGTCTATATGTATGGTTGAGCAGCTGCAAGTTGTTGGAGTACCAGAACTGGTAGTACAGTGGTTAGAATGCATTACTGCAGGATAATTCTGATGACTGACAGCAGTTTGGCAGTTCAATTCCCACGGGCTCAAGGTTGACTCAGCCTTCTCTCCTTCCAAGGTGGGTAAAATGAGGGCCCAGATTGTTGGGGGCAAGATGCGGACTCTGTAAACCGCTTAGAGAAGTGGTATATGTCTAAATTCTATTGCTGTTGCTCTTCTTCTACAAAGTTCAAAAAATCAAGTTTTTTCCAAGTAGGAATTATTCGTGGGAATAATTCGAGTTTGGCAAAACTCATAATAGGATTATTAACCTCTGCTTCTGCCCAAAGAGCCGTTGGTTCATTTTGGAAAATATCCCACAGTTTAGAATGTTTTAAGTCTTTTGGTTTGTCAGTTTCATAGGCATGGCATTTGAAAATGCTTCTGGCAGAGGTCCCACAAAAACCGAACAAAATTAAAAACATTTAAGGTGCTTTGCGAGAGTGCATGAAAATACACTTGTTTACTGCAAATAAAATTCTGCTCTATTGCCAGTTGAGATTGAGCAGTTTGAAGGTATCTTCTCTGCTTATGTTGCGTCCTTCTTCACTCGGTCTTTCCATCCCCAGCTTGTTTTGAAATGGGCTAGTCAATGGAAGGGCACGAATGAGAAGCTAGCCACAAAGCATCATCTGGAACTTTGACTATATGCTTAATAGGCAAACGACTTGACACTATCTGATATGGGCTGAAGCAACAGTGGCTGCAATTTTACTTTAGAAGCACCGAATGCTGCTTCTGCAGGAACAGAGGGAGGAGATGTAGCTGTGTATACAAGCAAGGTACAGGAATGTGGAATATTTAAAACTGCTAGGCCAAAGCTACTGTTACCTCAAATATAGCAGGGCATCTTAGCAAGCAGTAGAATTCAAGTATTCGTACTGTTATCTTTATATTCATTTCTGAAGGGGTCACACCTCTATTTGTTTCTATCAAGTTATGCAGGTCTCGATAACTACATTTTGCTAAATATTAAATATTCCTTTTCCCTAATCAATTTCTATACAGAGAATACATTGAAAGTTGTTGGTAAAGTAATGAATACTACTAGATATCTAGGCTTTAGTACTTAGGTTGACATATATGAAGAAATTTGTCATTTGGAACCGATTATCACAGAAATCGGGTTGCTGCTAGACTATCCAATGCATGAATGGTACTTGAAGTGAGAACTTGGTAAGGGTAATAGTATGCAGGGAATTGTGGTCTACTCGCAACAGGGGAGAAGTGATAAATGGAAATGTGGTGCAATAAAATGATGCTAGACAAATTTGCAGCTTTAATGGAGTTCACAGAGAACGTTTTAATCTATAGCTTCACATATTTTGTGGCATGGAATTAAGTCTTGTGAGCAATTCTCTGCCCCATTCTTAGCTCTTTGGCCCTGTTGTTATGCAGCAGTATTAATACACCCAGAGTCACTGAGAGTGAGTAGGCAGTCATATAAATTTTCTTAAATTAACAAAATTAACACGGGCAAATAAATTTATTGAACACCAAATCTGCTATGTTCTACTGTTGTAGTTTGATTTAACCCTAATTTAATTGTAAGCCACCCTGTGTAATAAAATTGTAATAGTGTTGTTGATGAACGTTATTTTGAAATCCGGGTGTTGTTTTTTTTACTTCATTTCAGAGTTAATTTTAATTGGAATACTGTTAGTATATACTTGCACGCCATGTAGGGACGAGACAAAAATTAGTATTCCAATGTTACGGAAGCCCTTGATTTAATGTTCAGTTCTTCTCGATCCACAGTTCTCATCCATGCCTTAAAGCTATATCCTGTTTAAATGTTTCATAAAGTTATAGAAATTGGTATGAGAACTGCTAAAATAAAAAAAATAAACCAATCCTCAAATCCACATAACACTAGAGGTGCTTCTGTTCTATGGTTTGCAATCATTTTTATCTGTGGAAGAATTTAAAGACATCTCAGAGGCTAAAAGTAGATAATATTAAAAGAAGAAAAGTTGAAAGCCTCATGATCTTTAAAACTATTAAAAATACAGCGTTAAAATAGTAGTTGCAACATTTTAAATGCAAGTTTATTGTTCCATGATTTACTCATTTCATAACATATGAAAAACTGTATTTGGAGGAATATTTTGTTATGAACTGTATTAATGCAGGATTTCTGAAGTTCATCTTAAAGTTGCTAAGGTTAAGCAACACTGCTTTAATGTCACAATGAAAATTTAACAACAAAAATGGTATCTGCCACTAGGCTTTGACAACTGCTTTGACAAATTCTAATATTTGATGTTGGGTATCTTAATTGTTTTGTATTTAATTGTTCATAATTACATTTTAACATATTATACATGTAGATAATGATTTTCCTTAAAAGGATGTTCAAATATGAGTAAATAGTCCTTGAATTACGCCCCCAGTTGAGCCCAAAGTTTCTATTGCTAAGACAGTTGTTCAATGAGTTTTGCTCCATTTTATGATCTTTCTTGCCATAGTTGTGAAATGAATCACTGGTTGTTAAATTAGTAACACAGCTGTTGAATGAATCTGGCTTCCCCATTGATGTTGCTTGTCAAAAGGTCACAAGGGGGCTTTGTGGCCCCGGGACACTGCAACGGTCATAAATGAGTTGTTAAGCATCCAAATTTTGATCACACGACAGTTGGGATTCTGCAGTGGCTGTTAAATGTGAAAAAAGGTCATAACTCACTTTTTTTCAGTGCTGTTGTGACTTTGAACAGTCACTAAACGAAGACTACCTGTATATGAAGTGTTTGGAATATTTAACCTCAGCAATAGGATATACTTCTCATCAAAATTCACAGGATATATGTAATAAACATGTCAAGGTTTGCTTTCGATTAGAATAATACATTTTTAAATTATGTATTATTATTTTGGTCTTATGGCTTCAACAGGCCATATGAAAGAGGAAAGAATTGCAGTAAGATTTGCAAGTAAACTTTTGGGTTTTTACAAAGATATTTACAAAGGAAAAATTAAGTGACTGGTTTGCTGTGCCAGGTTCCAATATTTAATACTGGATTCATAAAACATATCTCTTTAGTAAACCAATGTGCAGTACTAATAAAAAGCCCACACATATATCGAACATGTTCTCGGCAGGGTATTGATACTGTTGTGAAGATTGGATGAATAGGAATGTGCAGTGTTTCAGAATGAAGAGTGTAAGAACCGCATCTGTTGGAGTCTCATTAAAGTAACTGTGTCTGTTCCCAGATTTTAGGCAATTGCAGAAGTCTCCCTCCAAATTTTCCTCACTGCAGCTGCGTGAACTGGGAAACAGATATAGCTGCTTTCACACTCCTATGAATTATATTAAATTCTGAGGTAACTCTTCTAAATTTAATCTGAAGCACTATACAGCCTTATAGGATAAATTCTTCCTCATGCTTTTTGGGGGAGGACATTGGCCAGGCATTAATGGGATTAGCTTTTTTAATGAAATATTGGGATTAAAACATTATTGTACTTATTGCTACAATCTATTGAGCATATTGTAAAGGAATATTTTTGCTGTTTTGCAGTGTTATACTGACAGCTTAGAATGAGAGTTAATATTCCAATTAACTTAAAAGCTTCTGGTCTTATTCAAATCATCTATAGGCACAGAATAGATAACAAGAAAATTCAGAATCTTTTTCGATATGATTAATGGTATTTAATAAATAATATTCAGTTCAAAATTAAACTGAACGATGAACACTTATCAATTTATTTTTCTACTGTGGTGCTGTTCTTATTTGAGGTTTGCTACTAATTTATATAAAATGGATTAATTTGTTAAACTGCGCTACTTTGTGTATGTTTTAAAGCAGGGTTTTTAAAGATTGCATTTATGCCTTAGATTTCATCCTGTCACTATGAAGTTTGGATTTCCAAGTGCCAAAGGAAGTCCTCGTGTATTTGTAAAATGTCCATTTAAATAAACAATATAAATTGATCTGTTTTGTTTAACTCTGAATTGTCCCCAAACTTGTACATGGGGATGTACGTAGCTCTAAAATGATTCTCTCTTCCAACTGCCCATGTCCTGTGTAATAAGTGTTGTTATGTAGCTGCTGAAACATTACTCAGCGTGAATCAGAATGCATTGGGAACATGAAGTAGACTTAGCTTGTGATCTTCAAATTAGAACCAATAACATCCTATATAGGTACTTTGGGATTGACCAATTCCTGCTCTCTCCTTGGGCAAAATCGGCTGGCATAGACAGCTGTAGGCACAACACACATACCTCTAGACTAGAGCAATATTTTTTTTCAAACTTGGAAGGTTTAAGATGTGTCCTGGAAGTGGCTGGGGAATTCTGGGAACTGAAGTCCACATGTTGGGACTTTACAGTTGCCAAAAGTTTCAAAAATGCCGCTCTAGAATTTTTTTTTAAAATGCATGTTATCAAGACTGAATCAAGTTTTTATTAGCGAGATAATATAATTTGTACACAACTACACTATCAAATTCCAAGGAGGTGACACAATTGCAGTAAGCCAAAGTGCGCACTTCAGGTATGCCATATGGAAACTTTAAAGACAAAAAAGCAGGTAAACTGCATCTGTCACAACAGGGTATTACAGAACACATTTTTTTAAAGTTTCCCAGAAAGTCAGTGTAAATCAGTGAAGTAACTATGCATTTAAACAACCATATGAGAAGGACAAAGTTTAAGGCTATCAGTAGGTATTTTAACACTTGCCATTTACTCAGACACAAACCAAATCTTTATTATTATGAAGCACTTAAGAATCAGTAATTAATATTACCAAATATCTAAGCATTGTTAGAAGTTCTCCCATTATGAATTCAACAATATATGCTGGTTTCTCTAAAAGTGGTAAGGGGGGAAAAGTTGCCAATACTTAAGAGAGTAGGAGAAAATTTTAACTACAAGCACAGAATTAAAACGATAATGTGTTTATGTAGTAAAATGTATGCGAAGTCTCAGCATGAGACTGATATGAATTTAAAAAGGAAAGCAGAAAACTATTCACGTTTAATTAAATGCTTTATGTAAATTTATACTAAAGTAAATTTATGGAACGCTTTCACAATTTTGTTCCTCACGTTTACAAAAAGCACAGATCATTTGGTTTTGTACAAACCAAAAATTTTTCAGATGGTTACATTTTCAGTATTCAATTTGAATTTATCTGACCATGACCCCAAAAAGAAAATGGTAAAAATAATAGTAGGTATTAGAATTGATAATACCATTTCTGATCCTGAAAGGTAAAAAGCATAAAAGATTCATCAGTCTTTGGTACTGGACAATATACAGTCTTATTATGGGCCATTCGACCATTCATGTATCTTTATTCACTTGGTCATTTAAAAAGCTTTAAGAATTTCACATTAGAATAATGCACACACATCTTGATAGCATTCTGTAGAAAAGATATTTTCAACTTTAACCAATTCAATGTACGGCCTTTTTTCCTTTAACAACAACAAAATCAATCACACTATTTTAAAAAGATGCCAAAAATTCAAAATGTATGCAAAATGAACAACTTTGATTAACTTTACTCGGACAGCATTACATAAAGAGTTTTCCAGAAAATGCCATTTCCCCCCCAAGGAATCAGGGCCATTCTGAGCATGATTGGTTAAATAGGGAGGTCAGAATTTCAAAAACTCAAAAAATACAATTCTGACCCATATACCAAGTGGATCTTTTCTCATTTTCCTTTGTATATCACAAAAGTTGTGAGCACAGTGTCCTTAATAATTACGTTTTAGATGAGCCTGCTTTTACAGGCAAAGCCAATTCTCTCTCTCTCTGTGTGTGTGATTGTTGAGAGCAAAACATAAGACACACAAGTCTCTTGATCAACTTTGTAATAGGAGCCATAAACAGATAAACAGAAGAGGCCTGTCACGAACAAAGCAAAAGAGACTGCAGTTTCTACCCCTTGGCCATTATTTTAACAGTTTCTGCCCTTTGGTCATTATTTAACTGACCCCCAATTGATACTTCATTTTTAAATGGAAGACAGTACAATTTTGAAGTGTGTCCTCCCTACCACTTGATCAGGTGTTTTTGCTTTGTATATTAATATTCCCATGCAAATAGAAAAAGTGAGAGTCACTCCCAAGAATGAACTAGACACAAGTTTGTTAACCTTATACTTTTCTTTATCAAAACTAGATCTCATAAAGTTCTTTGGCTGTTACTTTTGTTACTGAAAATCCTTTTAGGTCTCAACAAAATTAGCCTCTAATCCAGTATTTGTATCCAGTATTTGTATCTTCCCAGTTGGACAGTTATCAGGTTTTGACTATGGCTATACTAAATAATAAGGTAGGTCAGGAGGTATTGGAGGGAGCACAAACTGGTTCATGGTATTACTTGTCTGTTCTCAACAGAGATTGGCACAGCCAACTTCCAGCTCTACTTTGGGGGCGGGGGGCGGGAAATGGACAACAGAAGTGATAGCCTGTGAAAAGTCCATCTAAGTACTATAACTGCATCCATTTCCAGTCTTACTACCTGGTCAACAGATTGTGTAGTTCTGTCCCACTCAATCCCTGCTCCCAAGCCTTCTGAAGCTCATGAAGGCATCAAAAGAAAAAAAGAAAGAAAGAAAAGCTCCATTCCCACAGCTCCTGTTCTGGGAAGAATTCACATTTGCATGTGGATTTCTTTGGATTCCAGTCCTTTATTTTTCTTATTTTGTTTCTTTAGAAGTGTCCAATCCTAAAGAAGCTATGCTTGTTTATGATATACATCTTTTTTTTTTCTTTACAAATGCCTTCAGTACTTTGAAAATAAAAATAAGTGGTTTGTACTAATTTGTTATTTAAGCTTAATTTGGATGAGCCATGGTGGTGCAGTGGTTAGAGTGCAGTACTGCAAGCTACTTCTGCTGCCTGCCGGCTGCCTGCAATCTGGCAGTTCAAATCTCACCAGGCTCAAGGTTGACTCAGCCTTTCATCCTTCCAAGGTGGGTAAAATGAGGAGCCAGATTGTTGGGGGCAATAGGCTGACTCTGTAAACCGCTTAGAGAGGGCTGTAAAGCACTGTAAAGCGGTATATAAGTCTAAGTGCTATTGCTATTGCTAATTTATATTCCTAAATTCTGAATGTTCATGTAGTTTTAACTTTCTGTAAAAGAAAAGGCAAGCTCATGTTTTATTGCAAATTTCACAATGAACTCTTGGTTGATTGAACAAAGACCAATGGATTTTTGAGTGCATTTTCAATAAGTCTATAAGCTACCTTAGTAAAAAAAAAAAAATTATAGAAATGTACATTGAGCTGTATTATGAAGACTGATGAAAAGGTGACACAGGAAGTTACTTCATTCATCTATTTCTTTGGACTTTCCAGTCCAAACAGATAAAATGATCCCAAATAAATAGTGATGCTGCTTGATTAGATGTTGCTTGTAATTGGCATTTTGCCAGGAAATTCAATCCCTGGAACATTAAACGCAGCCATGCCAAGTTTTCAGGCTAAGCTTTGATTCCAGTCTCTGAAATACATTCATACATTTAGGCTGTGTTTTGAAACAAGACTTCATTCTGTCTTTATCCAGATCATCAAAACACTCTGGGAACAAGACTAACAGTAAAATAGAAGAATATGCCACATTACAAGTCTAAAACCCTTTTAAATCAGAATGTTTAATTCGATCACCTGTACCTCTTACTAAACTACAGCATCTGACTATTATCACCCAATGGAAGTTACTATGGCGTGTACAACTCTGTTCAAGCTGTAACAATTCATTAAGAGTTTCAATTAAAACGGTAGCCAATAATTGCTTATTAAATAAAAATGAAGTTGGGCACTGCCAAGGAAACCATGCTGCAAGATTTTCCTTCAAAAACTGGCATCCTAAAACAACTATTACTAAACTAGCAATAGTTCTACCTAGACAAACCCCTCCCCCCCCCACAATCACTTTCCCTGAAATGCTAGGCCCGAGACCAAGTCAATTAAAAATTAAGTTACATGGTTACTTGAATGCGACAAAATTATTTTTTATAATACCTTTCCTGCTGAAATCATTCCTAGATGAAGCTTTTTTTTTTTTTTTTATACACATATACAAAGTTTAGACAGCAATATTCACATTAGTCACAGTGAGGATGCTGGCAACTTCACCATCTGTAGTGTAGAGACAAAATGCAAAGCAGCCTTTCGGAGAGAACAATGGTACACAGCAAGCAGAGCTGGCTTGTTAAACAGCAAACACCCAAAAAAATCCCTGAAAATGGGATACAGTGCAGGAAAAGCCGCATGCGCTTTATATACAAAGAGAAGTTTATGGCTAATGGTTGACATTAACTGTAGTAACAAAGGCTCTTGAGCAGCTGTGCATAGTTAAAATTCCTATGTCATTTGTTTCTCTTTATACCACTCCACAAATTCATCCAGCAACACTGGCCCTTAAAGAAAGAAGGAAACATTTTTGTAAAATATATATATATATATATATGTATTACAGAAACACAAAAAGGCATAGAGAGATCACAGATATGATGTGAAATGATTCTTTGTCTTTCCTGACCGTATATACGTACATGCTCCGTCTTCGTCGTAATTGCTGAGGTCAAGATTAATGGATCTGCTGAATTCCAGAACATTGCACCATTGGTCCTTGTTGATAACTTTGTACTTAGATTGCTACTTAAAACAAAAACAGCAGTTATTCAAAACGCCTTTTGAACAAAGTCGTCGGGATCTTAAAATGCAAAAGCTAATTTTGCAAATGTAATGTAGACGGTGTGATATTCTATAATATAAATATTATAGCAATAATCTTTAAGGCTACCAAGCATAACAGAAATTAACTTCCCCCCCCCCAAAAACAAGACAAAACCAGATGAAAGGAAGGTATCATCAAAAATCCATTTTTCTGGGATACATTGCACGGGGAATTTTAAAGAAATCTTTGCCTCTTTCACAGTAAGCAAGCCTGCATAATACTGTTGCCTGCTCTTCCTTTTCAGAAATCACAAATAGATACTTTCCGTATCAGCCTCAATATAATGGATCACTTTAGAGCAGGGCTGTCAAACTCATGACCCGCAGGCCAGATGCGTCACGCGCTGGTCACGCCCACGCCAAGTTTAGCAAAGGGGGAAAAAGTCATGATACATCACGATGCTGCCTTGACCCCGGGAGTTTGACACCCCTGCTTTAGAGAATGGAGTGTCCATCCATTAGATCCAGATGTCCATCATTTACATCTACTACATTTGCATAATTACCTACCGTGTTTCCCTGAAAATAAGACCCTGTCTTATATTTTTTTGAACTCTGAAATAAGCGCTCGGCCTTATTGCCATGTGCTCAAAAGCCCGATTGGGCTTATTATCAGGGGATGTCTTATTTTGGGGGAAACAGGGTAATTGATGTAAAAGACATCATTACAATAAAAACACAATTTAAGAAGCAAACCTCAAGTTAATGGACATCACTTCGAGCAAAAATTCCAAGCCAAAAAAAATAAATAAAAATCATATATAAGTATTTGTGTTAATTGTAATTGTAAATATTGGGTAACAATATTTTCAATTAATTCACTGTCAATTCTCAATTTTAATTTTAATGCTGCATTTAAAAAAACACACATAGAAAAAGTTATTTTCTACTTGTACCTCTAAGAACTGATGAAATACTGGAAAGAGGGGCCATGTTTTTCCTAAGAGGAGTCCTAGCATACACTTGGCAGTATTCATATCTAGGCTTCGCTGATCTTTTTCCTGTCAGAAGGAACAAAAAAATACTTGTAATCTTGCTTAGTTGAGCTAAAACCCACATCAATTTATTCCTCAAAAAAGTCTAATCCAGCTCTTATCTTTATCTAGCATTCCTTTGTTTTTTGTTTTCATCAATGGATGTGCAGTCAAGCTAGGTTTCCTAAAGATTTTAATTAATTGTTCTTACTTCAGGAGATTCCTCCTTTGTTCCAGATCTCTTTTTAACAAACTTCCATCCATTGCTTCTTGTCCTGCAATCTGGTATTTTGGAGAATAAGCTGACCCTCTCCTTCCTGTGATAGGCCCTCCAGCACCAAAAGACAGCTACCTAATCCTTCTCTTTATTAGATTAAGAATATCTAGACCCCTTAACCATTAATGATACTGGTTAGCCTCTAGACCCCTTATCAACTTTGTTACTCTTCTCTGCACTCTTTCTAGAGTTTGTTAAAGTATTTAATGTTATCTTCAGTATGAAGACATACATCCAACCCCAGGAAGTGACTTGTTCACATACTAAGAGACATATTCCTATCTGCATGCATTATATCGTTCCATCCTATGATTAAGATAATACAAAGGAATAGTGATTTTTTATTGTTACAATAATCAACTTCAAAGACCAGGGATATATATATATGTTTTAGACTAAAGGCCTCTTCTGGACTCCACAATCTCAGAAGCAGGAAGAGCCAAGAGAAACCATTTAAAAAATTAACACTTTAGTATTTTAATTTTCATTTAACACATCATATGGCAACTTCCCATATATTTAATACTTCCCCTTCCTGTCCTATTAAATATTGAAGATATGAAAATGTTTCAAAATAACATCACTTCATGACATACAAGATTGGTTTGAGGGCAAAAACGGTGGGTAGAACATTCAATGACATTATTAACGTGATTTTTAAAAAAATACAATTTTGGTAAGGGAAGATTCTGGGACAACATGCATGGTTTGGACAGGTTGTATTTTGCAAATCCTGATGGCCTGCAATGGGTCAGAAACAGAGGTGGGTTCCTCCTCACTATATGCTTCGAACTAGAATGTAATGTATTTTGCCTTTCAGATAAGCAAGGTTTGTTTCTTCCCTCCATTTCCAACCAAGAGCAAACAATTTAGGAGAGAAAATAAAGCACCCCTGAGGTTTTCTCATTCTGGCCAGGATTTACTAGAAGATTTAACAGAATTTCAGGCTACTCACACGTGCGAAGTCAAACGCGTATCTATAAATAAGCTTAAAATTCATAGGCTCGTTTAATAAAGATCTCAAGTAATCCAAAGAATTTCTTAGCTTCTCTGTTGTGTCACACCTGTAAAGTTAATAATCGTCATGAACAGCGATTCAAATGTTACGAGCCAAGATTGCTGCAAATCACCCCAGAAGTTGTAAATCCCTTGTTTTTAAGATGTGAAAAGTCTTATTTCCAAAACAAAATGACAATGCGCAACAGCAGTTTCTTCACTTAGCATGTGAGAGAAACCCATCTACTGCACACATAAGGGGAAGGTCCAGGGCAGTCTCCTAAGACATGTGGGGCACAGTAAATTGCTCCCCACCCCCAGGAGGAGGGAAGGGGCTTCAACCCTCATTACTTGGGACCTAGTGGGAGAAGGATTTCAGGGGAAAGAGTGATCATTAGCTGGTAGAGGTTCTGGAAGCAGATAGTGCTGTGATGGTGAACCTATGGCACGCGTGCCACAAGTGACACGCCAGAGGTGGGTTTCAGCAGGTTCCGACCAGTTCTGGAGAACCGGTAGCGGAAATATTGAGTAGTTCGGAGAACCGGTAGTAAAAATTCTGACTGGCCCCGCCCCCATCTATTTCCTCCCTCCCAAGTCACAGCTGATCGGGAGGAAATGGGGATTTTGCAATAACCTTCCCCTGGAGTGGGGTGGGAATGGAGATTTTACAATATCCTTCCCCTGCCATGCCCACCAAGCCACGCCCACAGAACCGTTAGTAAAAAAAATTGAAACCCACCACTGTGGCACGCGGAATCATATCGCTGAGCACGCGAACGTTTCCCTAGCTCAGCTCCGGCAAGCCTGGGGAGAGCGAAAAACGGGTCTTCCGGTCCCATGGGTTGTTTCCGGCCTCTGGAGGGACTCCGGGGGAGGAGGCCGTTTTTGCCCTCCCCTGGCTCCAAGAAAGACTCTGGAGCCTTGGGAGGGCAAAAAACGGGCCTACTGGGCCCACCGTGCCATCACATGCCAAAAGCGTGGGGAACAAGAGGGTGATGGTTGCACACGCATTGTGCGGGAGGGGGGCGCATTGAATTATGGGTGTGGGCATGCGTGCGCACGACCACACCACACACCCCCGTGTGACCCGCGCTTTTGGCATGCGACAGCAAAAAAGTTAACCATCGCTAACTGTACAAGTGAGATGAGTGGCAAGTAGGCCAGGGAGGGGGGCATGGTGAGTCTCACCATGATGGCATGGTGAGACTCTGATTACAACTGGAAGTGCTTAAAAACCAGTTGTTCCACAATGTTTTAGGCCCCCAAAGTATAAGATTTTAAATACTGAGTGCTCCCAATTTTATTGAATATATTTCTTTTATTCTTTATCATCTGCCTCAAGTCTCGTGGAATGAACAGTAAATAAAACCACATAAATAAATATTCAGAAAAATATAGCAATAACAGTCAGACTTACATACCGCTTCCTAGTGCTTTATAGCATTCTCTGAGCTGTTTACAAATGTCTGCATCTTGCCCCCAACAATCTGGGTCCTCATTTTACCCGACCTCGGAAGGATGGAAGGCTGAGTCAACCTTGAGCCGGTCAGGATCGAACTCCTGGCAGTGAGCAGAGTTGGCCTGCAGTACCAACTGCATTTTAACCACTGCACCACAGCTCTTAGATGTTACATCCATCTTCACAAAATGACTGGATAAGACAGTACAGTTTTTTTTTTTTTTAATGCAAGATTAACTTTACAAGAGGACAATGATCGCTACTGGAGCTATTTCACATTTGTTAAAAGAAATAATACTTACTGCAGGGATGTCATTCCTTTTAGCCATTCTTGCAATGTAAAATAGCCCATGTTCTGAGCATCCAACTTCCAAGCCAACACAAGCATGGCTACCTGGTATAAAAATAAACAAAAGATCCCAAAGTTTACATAAGAATTTTTATTTCTTCGACGCTTTTCTTAATGCATCTCGTTTTCAAAGCCTTGTATTGGCAAGCAGGGATAGGGCAGAAGGGATACACGGCTCCGTTTTTTTCAACTATTTAGACTTGAAAAAGGGCAGGGGATATTATTGCCAGTGTTGGCATTCAAGGGATGAGTGGAAAGACAAAAATATCTGAAGAGCACCCGAAGGCTTCAACTGGTCCAGAATGTGGCCGCGCGGGTGATTATGGGAGCGACGCAGCGCTTCCATGTAACACCTTGCCTGCGCGAGCTGCACTGGCTCCTGGTGGCCTTTCGGGTGTGATTCAAGGTGTTGGTTACCACCTTTAGAGCGCTCCATGGCTTAGGACCTGGGTACCTATGAGATTGCCTTCTGCCACCGATAGCCTCCCATCGACCAGTACGCTCCCACAGAGAGGGACTCCTCAGGGTGCCGTCGGTCAAACAGTGTCGACTGGCGACCCCCAGGGGGAGAGCCTTCTCTGTGGGGGCACCTGCCCTCTGGAACGAATTGCCCCCGGAGATACGGAGGATCCCCGACCTTTGCATCTTTCGCCGGGCCCTCAAGACGCTTTTATTCCAGCAAGCTGGGCTGGCCTAAAAATTTTTTTAATTTTAATTGGGAAATTTTAATTTTTAATTATGTTCTCGACCAGATTATTTAATTTGTTTTAATTAATTTTAATTTTTATTTACTATTGGTTTTATCGTGGTTGTGCACTGCCCTGAATCCTTCGGGAGAAGGGTGGTATAAAAATTCAATAAATAATAATAATAATAAAAACAACAACAACTATAAAAAGGAAAAATGACTTCCAGAAATTTATTTCTTCTGTTCAGAAAACATAATAAATATAATATTGAATCATTTCAATGGCCACTTTCATATCATGATTAGCGTAAAACAGTCAAACGGTAAATGCATCTGATTTCTGCTCCACATATGCCCAATGTTTTATTGCATTGGTAGGTGAAGGAATGATTTTCTTGTGATAGCTTGCTAACAGAGCAAATTTTTAAGTATGCCATCCAAATGCAAGTCAACATTGTTTCTGGATGTATGTATTCCTAAACAAACTGGAAAGTATACATTTATACACTATCACATACATCCTGCATGCATGGACATATGGAACCATTTGCTACAATTAAGGTAAACGTAAAGGTTCCCCTCGCACATATGTGCTAGTCGTTCCCGGCTCTAGGGGGCGGTGCTCATCTCCGTTTTAAAGCCGAAGAGCCAGTGCTGTCCAAAGACGTCTCCGTGGTCATGTGGCCGGCATGACTCAATGCCAAAAGTGCACGGAACGCTGTTACCTTCCCACCAAATGTGGTCCCTATTTTTCTACTTGCATTTTTTACGTGCTTTCGAACTGCTAGGTTGGCAGAAGCTGGGACAAGTAACGGGAGTTTACCCCGTTACGCGGTACTAGGGGTTCGAACCACTGAACTGCCGACCTTTCGACCGACAAGCTCAGCGTCTTAGCCACTGAGCCACAATTATCTAATCACAAATGGAAGTTGTGCGTTAGAGCTGCCCACATGCTAGAGGGTAACAGAACCATATTTGCCATTTAATTACATAATGGATAAACACACTATGCCAGCACTATCAATGTGCTAAGTTCCTCATCAGGTTTAGGATAGAGCGACAGAACGAATAAATCACATTTTTTTAAAAATGGAAATGGGTGAAGCACAAACTGGTTCCCTACCACCGATAAATGAACCTGAACCTACGTTTTCTGGCTCAACCCCTATGTCCTCACAGAACTTCTCCATTCCTTCAGGACCCACAACATCATCTGTTCCTACAAGTAAATGACAAAGATTATTTTCTACTCAAAAGTTACAATCGCTTGATTAGTAAAGTCCAAATGACTGGACCATACAAAAGAGCAGCTCTTACAAGGATGTGATTTCTTGAACATTGCTTAAGCACACAGGAGGAAGTGCAGGTCCAAAGATCAAAAACTCCTTTCTCTATCTCAATCCCACAAGATACAGCTGTCACAACATGCAAATATTCAAAGAGCCCAAAGGTTCCTCAAAACAGAATCAAATGTTATTATTTACTTTATTGCAGATTCACATCCACTGCTCCAATTAACCAAAAAGAAATACTCTTCAAGTGTTTAATATACAGCACCTCAAAACCACCTTTGAATTTTCAAAAATGGATCTATTAAGTATCTGCAAAACTGACTATAATTTCAAGTCAAAAGTTAAGATGCACTTGTGGAGAAAGATACAATTATTTGAAGTCATCCTCATTTAATTAAAAAGTTGACTATTTTAATACTTCAAATTGATTTTTCCTTTCAAATTCTTGGCTAGTAATATTTAAGAAATGTGCAGATGCGAACACTTGCCTGCATATTCATAGAACCATTCTAAACACCTTTTACTTGAAAACATATCATCTTCTGACCTTATTCTGGTAGAATCATATTTTCTGTACACGCTGAAAAAAAATAGAGAAAAAGCTTAAGAACATGGGCGTTTCACAGTTCTATAAAACGATATGCCAATGTCGATAGATTGCAAGCCTTCCAAGTAACTTCTGGTCCCTGGTCAACCCACTCACTTTCAGAATTCTGACACTGAATAATTTTATAAGATCATTTACATGAACTTCCAAATTCTACACTGAAATTTAAAGCACTTTCAAGACAGGCCTTAAACAGATGCAACAGATGGCATGATCCTAGAAAAAGAAGCGGCTGCTTTATGAAATCAGCTGCGACCTTACAGCACAAGGATCTTTTTTCTGATTTGCACTGAAGCCCAGGGGAAAAAAGATTAGGCTGCTTTAATGAACAGAAATGCTGTGTGCTGAATTGAGATCCAAAATATTTCTTCCCAACTATTTTCATGTACAACCAGAAGCAGGAAACAAATCTTGTTTACCAAATCCTGCTTCACTTACTTACTACAAATTGAGGCTCACCATTGTGAGATTTCTGCTTTATAGGGTTTTTTATCGTCTTGCCACTCGCCCACCATAATCAAAGTATGTAGACTACATAGGTCAAATTATAAAATCTATGGAGAAATCTGTCCTCCTAAATAACTTCTTATGGAGGAATAAGTAGCATTGACGATAACTCTTAAAATAATGACAGTATATTATGCCAGGCTGCAGAGCATAAGAAAGCCTAGAAATTTCATTTAAATAAGCTGCTCATGAGTTGAAAGTTCAACCATCTTCTCCTGGTTCGCTGCTCTTCCAAATGTCATGTTTCTTAATTGAATAATGACCGAATAGGAAAGGTTACGTACCCATCGTGTCTACTTTTTTTAGCTGTCAGATCATCTCCTGTTGTAGGTCGCCTTTTTTTTCTTGGAGGCATCACTTTGCTAAAGCTGTCTGATGAACTGCAAGATCTCAGGTTTCCTGCAAGGGAATGTAGGAAAAAGAGACAGACATGAAAATAGGTAGATGTTATTTAATTATCTTATTTCATCAAGTTATACTTTCTCGCAAAACTTATCAATCAAACTGAAGACTTTTTAAACCACACTGAAACATCAGCAGAGAACATTCAGATGTGCAATGCCCCTAAAGGCCTAATATAATATACAAATGTATAATATATTAGCATCTGTAATGGGAATTGTTTGGAAGGTTTTTTAGCATATTTTGCGAACTCAGTTACAACAGTTTGTGTATTGGGGGTTATAATTTATATGTCATGGGAACTTGCCACTCTGATTTATTCACTGCAGATAATTAAACAAACCATGATTAATCAAATGTTTTTAACATAGCCTACAGCAATCTGTTTTAACTGAACTTTTACTAGATATAAAAAGTAATTGCTATAATATTAAATAACGGAATACACATTGTTACACCTTCAAAACAATCTATCACATCATTTTATAAATCCTGGGAAGGATTTCTCCTCCATTTTGATAGAAATTAAAGGATGATACAAATTTGCCTAGCAAATAAAAACTTAATAAGGTTTCCTTTTCACTCAACATTCTTAAAAATTCTGTAATGCATATAAACGTAAGAACTTTACCTGTTTGGTGATCGTCTTGACTAGTATCTTCTGTCAAATTCTGAAAAAAAAAAATTAAATTAATTAACTGGGAGTTTCGATATTGCTTTGTAGATTCATATATTGACAGCTATCTTATTCTGGCCTACTACTTTCCCTCATCAGATTTAAATGTCAAAGTTATGACTGCCTCTCTTATCTGAGGGAAAACATGTGAACTTTCTGCTTTAAATTATTCTAGATGAAATTTCTTAAGTGTTTTATCATAAAAATTGTCGTTAATATTCTTGTTCTGTTATTTCCCTTTAATTACTGCAATATGCATGGGTTCAACGAAGTTCCAGATTTCATCTCACTTTCCAACAACTTATCCATATAAGCAAATAATGAATAAGACATTGTAGACTGATTTTCCCCCCAAAGTCAGCAAGATGAATGCAGCCTGATTTTGTAACTGATATTAACAGTGGAATTAAATGCTCCTTTGGATTAAATACAGGAATTGGGATATAAATGGTCTAGTCTTGGAGCAGATACTAAGCAACCAAGTGCCCTCCCTAAGTTTTGGATTATATCAAGTAAAGGAAGGTCCAGAGCAAGCTCAAGCATGTGCTACAAGTCTATTTGAAAAGATGCGAGTGAAAATCTCTGAATTGTAAAATATGAGATCCATCAAATGAACAAAGGCAATGCTGGAGTTTTATTTCCCTCAAAGACCTGCGTGCGTGGTTTTAAACCTATCTCCTTTTCTTGGTTCACCCATTGGAAGTCCAAGGGAGTTATTACCATTAGCTGGAAGCATGTGGGGAAAAGATTGCTGGCGCTGGTTTAGCCAAAGAGCAGGGAGTGCGAAAAGCAGCTTAACAGAAGTTGGAAGGTCTTTGGAGATCTTCTAATCTCCCTTGCACAAGGAGACCCTGTATCATTCTGGCTGCCAAATCATTTCTTAAAAACCTCCAGTGATGGAGCCCTCACAACTTTTGAAGGCAACCCATTCCACTAGTTAATTGTTCTCACTGTGAGGAAATTTCTCCTTAGGTCTAGGTTGGTTCTTTCCTTGTCTTGCCTTCAGGTGCTTTAGAGAATAGGTTGGTCCCCTCTTCTTTGTGGCAGCCTCTCAAATATTGGAACACTGCTATCATGTCACCCCTGGGCCTACTTTTCACTAGACTAGGCATAGCCAATTCCTATATGTTTTAGCACGCCCGCCCACCCCCAATCATCTTTGTACCTCTTCTCTGCACTTTTTCCAGAGTCTCTATATTTTTTTTTTAATATTGTGGAGTCCAAAACTGGACGTAATATTCCAGGTACGGTCTTACTAAGGTTTTATAAAGTGAGGCTAACACCTCATGTGATCTTGATTCTATCCCCGTTAACGCAGCCTAGAACTGACCTGATCTTTTTGGGTGCAGCAGACCGAGTTCCCTTTTATTCACTCACCTAAATCGTTTATGAAGATATTGAAGAGTACTGGGTCTAAGACAGAACTTGGGGTACCCCACTGCTTACTTCTTTCCATATAGATGTAGTTCCATTAAGGAATACACGTTGAGTGAGGTCTGTAAGCCAGTTACAAATCCATCTGATGGTGATGCCGTCTATCCCACATTTTTCTAACTTACTAAGAAGACGGCTGTGGTCTACTTTGTCAAATGCCTAACTGAAATCTAAGAATACTATGTCCACAGCATTTCAATGGTCCACTAATTTAGTCACTTTGTCAAAGAATGAAATAAAATTTGCTTGGCATGATCTGTTTTTGACAAACGCATACTCGCTTCCGATTATAAATTTTGCTTGCTTCTAAGTGTTCGGAGATCAATTGTTTGTTATCTTTTTATTATTTCAGACAAATAGGCTGAAAAACAGCTTCTATCCCAGGGCAATAACCATATTGAATTCTATGGTATAGTCATAGCGCAATATTGGGTTTTCAATTTCAATTATATAGAATGTAAAGGATTGTATGTTTGTGTTTTTATATTTATAGTTATAATGTATACTGAAGATGGCATTTAATTTCGTTGTACCATGTGCAATGACAATAAAGTAAACTATACTATACTTTTCCAGGATCTTCCCAAGTATTGATTTCAGGTTGATTGAACTGTAGTTTCCTAGATCGATTTTTCCCTTTTTTTGAAGATGGGAACTATATCAGCTCTTTTCCAGTTCTCTGGTGGTTCTCCAATGTCCCAGGATCATTGACAGAACTGGTTCAAAGGTTCCAAAATCACCTCTAACCACTCCTTCAGACCTCTGGGATGTAATACATCCAGTCCTGGTGATCTGAATTCATCTAGAGTGACAGGTATTCTTTTACCATTCTCTTGCCTATTTTAAATTGTATTCCTAGTTTGTCTTTTACTGTTCTGTTTTTGGCAGTTTGTGCTATTTTTTCCCCCTGGCTTGAAGACAGATGCAAAGAATGAATTAGGTAGCTCTGCTTTCTGTCTGTGATCCTCACTCCCTTGCCATCTTCTCCCATTAGTAATTAATGAATTAGCTTCATTTCTCTATCTGTGAAACCACGACAAAAATCAACGCTTTGATAATTCTCAGCTCCTGTTGTAAACGCTTCAACAATTGACCATATCATTGTGATACGCAAGCTTCCTAATGCTTCCAAAAAGAAAGGGGCAGAGTAATAGCTTGATATGTGTTTTAATGTCTTATTTAAATTCGATACATTATATATGTATTTTGAAAGGAATAAGCAACTCTGAATAAGCTAAGAGTCCTTAGGGTCAGAAATTCAATTGAGTTATCATATTAAAACACACAAACAAGTATATATCTAAATAATAGAACTATTACCTAAAACCTCAAAGTATTAAAACTTATTAAGAAAGACTTTGGCTCTGGCTTCATTCTTTTCTGATAATCCTACAGCATGCTTATTATACTAATATGCAACCTACAAGTGGGCAAGACTACATAGGGTAATAGGAATAGCAGGATAAGAATCCTAAGATATGTGGACTCAGGGGGTATTTGTTTAATGGAAGAATGAATGAACATACCAGTTGCGCATCTAAAGTTTGAATATTAATCTAAAGATGAATATTGAAGAAAGGATTAGCTCAAAAGAAAGTACACACAGTTGAATTTACACAGGTCTTTGTTGCCGATTGCAAAATAATAACGGAAGAATATTTAAATGTCTATTTAACCATGATTTTTCAAAAATGTAAGCAATTACCAGCCTATTAAGAGTATGATAAATCTTGTGAATATTTGCCAGTGTTGATAGATGAGAGTTCAGCTGAAAATCTAGGAGTGGAAAAAAAAATAACATAAAATTTATATTGTATTAGTTCTGCAAAAAAATATGGAATATTTTTTTTTTCTGCACAGCTATTTTAAATGTATAGGCTAGCTAGAATTGAAGAGAATGATCAAATTATTGTTGATGTCATAAACAAAAAGTATCATAAGATTCTGATCCGATTTGACCTGCAGAAACAGTGGTGTCTTTAGCCAGGAAGCTCTAGAGCAGTGTTTCTCAACCTTGGTAGCTTGAAGATGGGTGGACTTCAACTCCCAGAATCCCCCAGCCAGCGCTGGCTGGGGGATTCTGGGAGTTGAAGTCCACCCATCTTCAAGCTACCAAGGTTGAGAAACACTGCTCTAGAGCGAAGTATGAACTTGGGAGCAAAAAGGATTGTTGATACATCCTCAAAATTAAAAGCAACCAATAATACATTTGGAGTAATTCCCTGAATCAACCCCCCCCCCCAAAAAAACCCCACTATAGCTCCAAAAAGTATTTTTAAATTCAGTTGAATCATTTCCAAAAAGACCCCTGATCCCAACATGGTCTCCTCTAAATAGCTAGTTATGCCTCGAATAGATTTCCCTAGCGAAGCAAAACATGGCCTCATTATACAAAATAAAAAAATCGAAGTTGTTGGGTACAGGAAAAAAAAATGTTAATATGAATAAACAATATAATTGCAAGTAAACAGTAGGAAAAAAATAGCCAAAGCAGGGTTTTGTTTTGTTTTGTTTGCAACATACGTTCTTT
Source organism: Pantherophis guttatus (assembly GCF_059756535.1). Classification (NCBI taxonomy): domain Eukaryota; kingdom Metazoa; phylum Chordata; class Lepidosauria; order Squamata; family Colubridae; genus Pantherophis; species Pantherophis guttatus. The sequence goes on along the minus strand of NC_142070.1, from coordinate 71,407,929 downwards.
TCCTCCAGCATTCTGAAGCTCGCATTCTGTAAAGACTGAACAGCCATGCTTGCTTTTTATAAGTGTTTGGCTAGTCTGAATACTTTTCAGTCCCAAAGAAGTTTCCTGAACAAGAAAATATCAGCTTGAAGAGAACAATTTCTCATAGTCTGTCTCAAAACAAGACTCAACAAATTAACATTTCACATAACACATATTAAGTTTACCCAAAGTTGAACTGTTTTATCAAAGGCAGACAAAATTTAACATGGTCAAAATAAATAAGGCTACACCACTTAATTTACTAAGTGTAGATATGGAGGAACTCCAGGTAGCACAAACATTTTCAAAGTAATACAGTATTGTAAAAATAAGCACTCTTAAAAAAAACCACAGAATTCAGGACTACCACATTAGAGAAGACTAATTTAACTCGGCAACAGTCAGTTTCACATTCTTTTAAGATAAATGAAAACTAAGCACGATAGTCTTACAGTACAAAACAGAATCAAACATTAAAATATCTCCCAGCAATCAACCCTAAGCCAGAGCTAGATAAAAATATGACAAGCATTCCCAAAAGAGATTAAACTTCCTAATTATCAGCAATGCTGAGAAAGAGCTCTATTGTGCTTCTTAAACACAAATATTAGAACAAATACAGACCCAATAGACACAATATCCTATGCATTGAGTCTACACTCAAATATGTAACATTAAATCATGGCTAAGGCAGAAGCATGATTAGTTTATCTTAACCAGGATGTGGCTTGCTATCTGAAACTGGTTAAGTCAACAGAGAACTTTCTTTGCTCTATTTTCATACTTCCGTGATGTCTATGTTATATGTTATGGGATCTTTGGGTTGAACTCTCATCCATGGTTTACGCTAAACCGAGTTTAATGTCTTTTATTTATATGTTTATGTCAGCGTTATGTCAGTAATGCACCCACCAAAAGCAGAACTCCGAGATATATAGATTCCTCAAAGAGCATGTTTATTGGATACATCATATCGGCACAGCCGGTGAAAACCAACTCTAAAAAACACTCTGAGGTTTTTCACCTAATTAAAAGAGCAAAAGTTCCTTATCCCAGATGTCACCGGTCACATTGTCCAATGAAAATAGCTGGCAGGCTGCTTGGTCACTCCTCTCCCCCTTCAACCTGTTGAAATGACCTTGGTTCCCACAAGAAAACTTTCTGTTTTGACTGGTAGCTGGTCTATCTACTTCCCCCCCTCCCTTCCCCATCTCAAGGTTCGTGGCAACTGTAAGGCAGCAAAAGATGGCTTCAGCCATGTTCGCTTCAACGTTGAGAGTTTATTTATTAATCAAATTTATATAACCACCCATCTCATCGAAAGCAACTTGGGCAACACACAATTAGATAAAAAAAACAATGAGTAAAAACAAAAATATACATGTGTCTGTCTATAAAGAGATGATGATGATATCGTCAATTCAGACTCATGGCAATTTACAAGGCAATAAAAACCATAGTTCTCATGACACAAAACGAATAATTAAATGTCCATGGTAAGAACATAAAACAAAGTACCGTAAATGGTAGGAAAAGTAAGAAAGAGACAAAGCAAAACAATAATGTTTCAACAGTTATGTAATCATTATCTATAAATTATCTCTTTTAAAAACAACACATTAACACTTCCAATGTTTACCATCCAAAATTATAAGAAAACACTAAACCACTAGAACTCCTCCAAAATAATTCTGTCTTCTATGCTTTCCAGAAGGTCATGATGATGGAGGTTCATCTAATGTGAAAAGGGAAGTTCCATTAGGTTAGGACCAAGGTTTCTTGGTTTCAGCCCCTATACAGATAGTCCTTGACTTACAACCACAACTGAGTCCAACATTTCTGTTGTTAAGCGAGACATTTGTTGTTTTGCTCTATTTTACCACCTTTCTTGACACAGTTGTGTTATCACTGCAGTTGTTAAGTTAGTAAACACAGTTGTTAAGTGAATTTGACTTCTCCATGGACTTTGCTTGTCAGAAGGTTACAAAAAGGATCACATGATCCCAGGATGCTGTGACCATCATAAATATGAGTCAGTTGTCAAGCTTCTTTGAACTTTGATCACATAACCATGGGGATGTTGCCACTGTCATATATCTGAAAAATGGTCTTTTTTCAATGCCATTGCAACTTTGAACGGTCACTAAACAAACTGTTGTAAGTTGAGGACATCTCCTATGAAGAAGGTATTGGATGGATCAGTTCAGACTGGAAAAAATGGTCCACAAGATACCTTGGCATCAAGATGCAGAGAACTTTACCTGTTAAAACCATTATGAATTATATTTGGCAATCTATCATGATCTGTTATAAAATGGGTCCATATCCCCATATATGCAGACAAGTTATGATTATAGCATGCACTAGAAAACTATTTGTAAGTAAAAACTATAATGCATACAGTGCAATAAAAACATGTGTACAGAATTAAAACATTTAAAAAAATGAATTCTAGTACTATGCAAATGCAATCTTTCTCCAAACAGGGTGGATAAAAATCAATGATTTTTTTTAAAAAAATCAAAAAAATCAGATTTTTTTAAATTTAAATCGGATTTTTTTTTATTTTTATCGAATTTATTTTAATAAAAAACTTTGGGGGTAAAAATCTATCGTAAGATAGTTTTCTATTTAGGATACATAAATAATTTAGTTTATTCAGCATGAAATGGAGCTTAGTTATGTAGCAGGAGGCTGTATATTCTGCAAAACTAGGACTATCGGTGAGTCAACAGTGGGTCAAAAGAGTAGCAGAGATGACAGTTGCTCTTTAAAAATTATGATTTAAATCGAGTTGATTTAAATCAAGCCTTTTTACTAGTGATTTAAATCATGATTTAAATTGTGATTTAAATCAACTCGATTTAAATCAAATCCACCCTGTCTCCAAATAAGAAAAAATGTGTTCAAAAAGTAAATCTAAAAAAATTCTTGAGTGATTGTGCAATTTTTCATATTCCTTGGTATTCAGATCAGCCCACCAACATTGGCAGGTGAAATCACTGTATATAAACAAACCCTACATTCACTAGCACTGATGATGTTATCAGTATCTATTTGAGTAATGAAACATCTGCAAGCAAACAATCAGGGCCAGAGACCAAGGGCTCATAATTCAACCTAAGTTATACACATGCTTGACAACTGACTCCCTTTTACGACGGTTGCAGTGTCCTGGAGCCATGTGATCCCCTTTTGCGACCTTTTGACAAGCAAAGTCAATGGGGAAGTCAGATTCACTGAACAACTGTGTTACTAATTTAACTACTGCAGTGAATCACTTAACAAACGAGGCAAGAAAAGTCGTAAAATGGGACAAACTCACTTAACAAATGTTTCACTTTGCAATATAAATGTTGGGCTTAATTGTGGTTGTAACTTGAGGACTACCTGTATATACATATACGTCAAGGGCTTTGCACTTCAGATCTTTTCATCAAGTTCAATGCAATAATGGAAGACTAAATCAAAACAAGACTTGTATTAATTTATTCTGCCAGTAAGGCAGTGGTGGGTTCCTCCAGGTTCCGCCAAGCCAGTAGCGGTGACGATATGACGTCACTGAACCAGTTCTGCCCCCCCGCGTTATTCTTACCTTTTATTTGGCCCCACCCCCAATCTATTGCTGCCTCCTGAGTCCCAGCTGATGGGCTAGAAGGAAAAAAAATGTTTAAACTCTTGCCACGGGGCTTCAAAGGGCCACCCTACAGCTGATCAGTGGTAAAAGGCAGTTTGGTGGTACACCGGTGCCTCCAAAAACAAATGAGTAGACCGGTGCCTGCAAAAACAAATGGGTAGACCGGTGCCTCCAAAAACAAATGAGTAGACCGGTACAGCTCTGCAAGCAGTTAAAAGCCTGGTAGACCAGTACCTCTGCTAAATCTTAAAGGATTGTCACATGACCATCAAGCCATGCCCACAAAATAAGCCACGCCCACAGAACCGATCGTAAAAAAATTTAGAACCCACCCCTGCAGTAAGGACATTTTGATCATGCCAAAACAAATTACACTATAAGGATACTACAGGGACTACAGATTTGATGCCGCAGCTAAACATTTCTTTTACACATCTATATTCATACAGTTTAATTCAGGATTTTTACCACAATTTACTGAATAAAGCAAAATGCCCTAGTTCATCGAAATTCTAATTTGAAACAGATTGTTTTGATTAGCAAGATGTGTGAATCACACAAACAAAGTGTTGGTTTAGCACAATCTATTTCAATTAGATTAACCCAGGGCTCCATTTTAAATGCAGGTAACGCCAGAGCCAAGGACATTTTTTCCCACCACTGTTCTAGGTACCGGAAGTATCCTGAATGTGCTGTATTTTTTTAAAATGGTTTCTGTGGGCATCTGAAAACAAACACGTTCACAAAACAGGAACAGAAGATGTCAATGTTTATACACAGGATTCCTTGTGCGGTTAATTTGTCAACAAGAATTAGAATTGGGTAACTGAAACTGTCTGGTTTGTATCTGTACAGCCACTAAACAGGACAGGTACACACTTCAACAGATAGTTAGGACTGCAGAAGAAGCAACTGCAACCAGCCTTCCTTCCGTTGAGGGTCTGTATACTGTACGAGCTACAAAGGGGGGCTGAGGAAATATCTACGGACCCCTCACATCCTGGACATATTTCAACTTCTCCCTTCAGAATGCCACTATAGAGCATTGCATGCCGGAACAACTAGAGAGTTTTTTCCTCCATTCCATCACTCTGCTAAACACATCACATTCCACAGCACTGCCTTATGCCAAAGGATATCTAACCATGTAGTAGCACTTCATTACTATTATCTTTTTTATCTTTCCTATTACCTACTTCTGTTGGCTTTTTATGACTTATCACTGTTGGTTGTATCTTATGATTTATGATCGAATCTTATGATTTGACCATTTTTCACTCTGTTGCTTGTATATATATATACCGAGAGCTTATTCCTTGTCCTACTGAGACAAATTCCTTGTATGTCTAGTCACACGAGGCCAATAAAGAATATTCTATATTCTATCCCATCACAGTGCTTCAACATTTTAAAGATTTCATCAGCAATAGGCCACCTGGGCAGAAATGAGGATGGAAAGACAATTGCAAGCAACAGGAGAAATACTTCAGCACCTCAGGAACTCAGGATTTACATTTTGTCGAAGGATGGGCTCATATGAGAGAAGCCTTTGAATACTTCACATTCAATAACTTCCTTTTCTTCTTCCCTTCCTCTGTCTCCTAAAACCAGAGCTTTACAATGAGGGAGAGCTGCAGTTATTTCCAAGGGGCATAGGAAAAATAATTCAATGTTACATTAGCCCCTCCAAAACTGGGCTATTTTCTCTGCTCTCGTTCTGTGGTCAGAGGGTTGCAGCCTAACTCAGATTCTCCTAGTTTTCCTTAGGCAACAGATGCATTATACAGTTCAAGGAAATACATGGCCTCCCAGCACCCCTCTTGTAACTCGGGAGTTCCCTAAAGATGCCAAAAGGTAGCTAATATTGCCTATCTGAGGGTGGGGGTGGGGATGATGTTTCTGCAAAGGCCATTGCTTGAAATTACCATCTGGTTCAAGCCTGCTTAACTTAAGCTTAAGGGTGCTTTCTTATATTGAGCTACTTTCATTCGCTTACATGCGACAAAGGTTCCTGAAAAGATTGCATCGGAGCTCTGAAATATGCTCTGAATTGCTGTCTATAGCCATCTTTACTTGCCTAACCATGTCTGCTTGGAATGTTTTTTATTTCAATCAAGCTTCCACATCTCTCCTTCAAACTGAGCGTGGCCCTGATGATTCACGGATTTGTTCATGATATTTTTGTGTCAGCCGTTTAAAAAAAAAAAAAATTGGTTTGCTATTGGCATTCCTCCACCTCACAGCCCTGAAATCTAAATATGAATCAGAAAAGGTGCCGCTTAGCTTCCAACCTCAAAGTCAAGCCCGTATATCAGAAAGGCACAAAAATAAAACTTTCAGTTGAGCTGGTGTCTATCTGGATAAATCTGTGTAATTTCCTGATATTATGAAAATAGTGTTCCTCTGCCTTCTTCTAGGGTGTTTTTCTCAACTTCGAACTTCAGCATTGGTATTATCTGGAGGACTATCGAAATATCAACAAGGTTAAACCATAATTAGTTTCAGAGCCAACAAGAGCAACCTACCCCTGCTCTCTGCTCAAAAAGCTTTATCTCCACTTACTAATTTTACTTTTAATATATTTATGGCCGGGTGCTCCAGTACAAGCAGTGCTCAAGAGGTCACCATTAAAACACTATATTACAGTAAAATAACATTAAAATACAAGAACATGACGAAATAGCAAATAGGCTCAAAAAGTACCAGTAAGACAATGTTAAAAAGTATTCATTTCAAACCCATTTGCAGCAAAATTGACAGGCTAAAAGATGCCAAATGAGGAGATAATCTGGCATCCTGTGCCAAGCAATTTGAGAACCTAGGAGTAGCCACCAAAGTTTTCACAAGCTCCAAACTTAACTTGTATGTTTAAGAAATGCGGCTTCTGAAAATTCTTGAAATGAAACTGAGACTAGCCACTATGAGGGGTAGACTTTAAAATAACCAGTTCCCAGTTTTACGGGTCACATATAAGATCACCTTTATTATTATTTTTTACTGTGAACACTGGCACACATTAAAAAATGAAATTCTGATGCCCACTCTCAAAAGAAAATATATATCCATACCCATACATATACTGTATTTACATATGTACACACACACACACACACACATCAGATCAATATACAATATTGCCACCAACTATCCGGGTCCTCATTTTACCGACCTCAGAAGGATGGAAGGCTGAGTTAACCTTGAGCCTAAAATGATTAATGTAAATTATCATGAAGTTGTTGACATTGTGTTATTTTACATAAGCTTGTTATAGAAACTGAACTATTCACGTACTATATATGCTAAGTCTCCAGATAACCAGGGAACGTTTTTGGGGGAAACTGGTTCTTTGCAGGACGTTTTCGCACTTATGTAAAGGCCTACAATAAGTTTAAGCCACCAATTGTTTTCCTTTCATTAAGCAATGCCATCAGTTGGGACCCTGGAAGTGAGCCTTCTCTAGAACAGTGCCTGCCCTCTGAAACAAGTTTCCCCTTGAGATCTTTTGCAGAAGTGGTTTTCAACCTATTTCTTTTAACAGAAAACAAAATAAATAAATTAGCTTAAAATGTGATGTGTTAAAATGGCACCTCAAATTAAAGATCGGCAAGGCTAAACAGAGTACTTTATTTCTAGTCATGCTTAAGTTCAGTATTTCTTAATAAGCATGCTGAAGTGTGATTTTACATGTTACTATGAGAATGCATTTCTATACAGCACATGCCTACTCAAAGAAAACACCATCGAGCCACAGAATTACTTCCAGTCTGTCCTTGAAGTTCAGTAGGGGTTATCCCGTCATAAAAACTGTAAGGCTGCAGCTTGAATTCTTAAAGAGAATTTATTTGGAAGTAATCTGGTTTTTTTTAGTGAGCCTTAATTCCAGATAAGCATTCTTCATTCTAATCTTACAACATAGCCACTTTCCTCTCAATTTCCAAGCATTCAAGGCATTCAGCAATAATCTGCTCAAGAGTCCAGATCAGAAGAACCTCCAATGTCCCTTCTGCACTTAATGTTTATTCTTCAACCGTTCAATGGATGTCAGCTAAATTAGTTTACTGCTACTTATTGTTGAAAGTATTGGGCCTAGTTTAAAAAACTAAAGAAACTTGATATAAATCTACAATATATTACTAACAAGATATAGGGGGTGGATAATTATGCTTACTAGTAGTACATGATTACATTACACAGACAAAATTTAAGAAGTTACTTTTTGAGTAGGTTTCTATTTACTAAAGTGTAACTAAATCACACATATTTCAGAAGCAGCTAGTTGTTACAGGAAATCCTTCCATACTTTTTTTTTTAATGAATACAGAATATTCATAAAAATAAACTGACCAATATCATGAAGAAATAATATTATTTCTGAATAAGCATTAGGGAGATTTTGCAGAACTTAACCTTTATCTATAGGAGCCGCCAATCGACTTCTTCTTCTTCTTGAGCCATATCCGTCATCGGACGTTGGCGATCATGTTGGAGATCCTATTTTTATCAACACCAAATTAATTATATTCTTACCTTTAAAGTAAGATAAATACAGTGTTTTCAGCCCAGAACAAACGAAAGAGAATTGTTAAGTTCACATACAATGAAAAATACATTATGGGCTACAGCGTGGACTATCCTTTACTTGCCATAATGCTAAAGAAGAATATTTATGTCCTGTACTGTGCATGGACAAGCTTGATGCAAGTAATAGCCTTGTGTTTAAAAACTCACTGGTCACCATAGACAAGAAATAAATGCAGGTGACAAGAGGCCAGAGAGGAATAGATTGATTTGGATCTTCTCTGCCGCTCTAGTCTCTTCTCCATCACTGTTAAATTTTTACTAACCTTCAACAACCAGCTTGTTATTCTGTTCCAGCTATAGAGAAACCCCTTAGCTCTATGGCTACCATGCATATTCAGATAAGCCTCTTTATAAAATCAAGAATGTAAGTTCTCCATTTACAAAGCCTAGTAAAATCAGGAATTTTTTTTTTAAACTCTCCACTGACCTAGAAAAATCTATCCAACTATTAGAACAGCCCTGATCAATGAACAATCCAATAGGATTTCTCTTTTGGAAGGGCTGTCCAGCAACGAATTAAATTTCAACAGCAACTTTCAAGTAAGTTTTATCATGAAATAAACCACTGGCTTCTGTTGACCTCAAAGAAAGTTATTAAAGGACAGGGGAAAGAATGCGTCCTCCAGTTTCCACCACCACCTTTTTTTTCTTTAATCAATGTCAATCAAACTATGGGGAAGTTTGGACAGTATATATGTTGACAGCAGCAAGATTATTATAAACACAAAAAAAATGGAAGGACCATGGGCAAATGGTTGCAGAAACTGATGGAGTTGGCTGAAATGGCAAAACTGACTATTTTGATTAAAGAAAAGAATATAAGTACTTTTGTTTCCACATGGAGACCGCTTCTGACCTTTGTGCTTGATGTGGGAAAAGAATGACACTTTGATTTTGGGTTTTACCAATTAGATTGACAGATCCCTCATAGAAAAGGCTAGTTTATATCATTATGAAAAAAACAAAACAAAAAAACCCAAAAGTTGTGGTTTGATTGTTAATGCCTTATTTTACTGCAACAGAGAGCATCGCAAGTCGAACACTTCTTTTTCTTTTTCCTAACCCTTCCTCACTTCTCTTCCCCCCCCCCACCGCTTTCCTATTTATTTTTGTATTTTGTACCTTATTTTATCTTATGACAACTCAATTTTTTTTAAAAAAAAATGTTAAATAAGGAAAACCATGGGGAAGTTTATTCAGGGCAAACCACATCCCCTAGTAGGAAACGTCCAGGCTTAAAACCAGACGAAGAGGCAAAGAACAGAGGGAAAAACATGTTTTAAGGGATCTCCTCCCCAGCTTCCTTCCCCTCTCAAAAAAAAAGGGGGGACAACCCCCCCAACCCCATGCAACTACCCCACATGCCTTCAAGGGCAGTCAATGCATAATATTGATTTAGAAATGAAATGTTAGAATAGTTTGGATGAATATGAAGATAGAAGAAATTTATGGAAGATGGAAAAGAAGACTAGAATATAACACCGAGGTGTCACAGGAAAGGGAGCAGTGATGGGATTCAGCCGGTTCGCACCACTTCGGGAGAACCGGTTGTTAACTTTCTGAGCAGTTTGGCAAAAGTGATTGTTGGAAGAAATCATTAGGGCAGAGAACTGGTTGTTAAATTACTTGAATCCCACCACTGGAAGGGAGGATTGATGTATTAAATGTTTGTCTGTCTTAAAAAAAAAATTAATTAAAAAAAAGGGGAGTCAATGCATAATATTTAGAAATGAAACGTTAGAATAGTTTGGATGAATATGAAGATAGAAGAAACTTGTGGAAGATGGAAAAGAAGACTAGAAGATAACACCGAGGTGTCACAGGGAAAGGAGCAGTGATGGGATTCAGCCGGTTCGCACCACTTCGGGAGAACTGGTTGTTAACTTTCTGAGCAGTTTGACAAACTGACTGTTGGAAGAAATCATTAGGGCAGAGAACCGGTTGTTAAATTACTTGAATCCCACCACTGGAAGGGAGGATTGATGTATTAAATGTTTGTCTGCCTTAAAAAATAAAAAAAATAAAAAAAAAGGGGAGTCAATGCATAATATTGATTTAGAAATGAAACGTTAGAATAGTTTGGATGAATATGAAGATAGAAGAAACTTGTGGAAGATGGAAAAGAAGACTAGAAGATAACACCGAGGTGTCACAGGGAAGGGAGCAGTGATGGGATTCAGCCAGTTCGCACCACTTCGGGAGAACTGGAAGGGAGGATTGATGTATTAAATGTTTGTCTGCCTTAAAAAAAATAAATAAATAAAATAAAAAGGGGAGTCAATGCATAATATCGATTTAGAAATGAAATGTTAGAATAGTTTGGATGAATGTGAAGATAGAAGAAACTTGTGGGAAGATGGAAAAGAAGACTAGAAGATAAACACCGAGGCATCACATCACAGGGAAAGGAGGATTGATGTATTAAATGTTTGTCTGTCTTTAAAAAATAAATAAATAAATAAATTAAAAAAGGGGAGTCAATGCATAATATCGATTAAAAAATATTTTTAAAAAATTAATAAAAAAGGGGGGGTCAATGCAGACACACACACACACACACAAACACACACACCCCTCATCTCCTACCTGCAGAGGGGCAGGGCGTCCCCGGGTTGTTGACCCAACCTGACCCAAAAGAGGGGCGAATGGTGGAGAAAGGAGGGAGTGGGGGGGGAGGGGTTGTGTGTGTGGTGGGGGGAGAGAGAGAGAAAGGCAGACAGCTGTCCGCGGGAGGCATTCTGGGGATTGTAGTCCGCGGGGCCAGGCCGGGCCTCGCAGCCACGGAGCGCGAGAACTCCAACTCCCACCATGCAACGGGAGGGAGAGAAGAAGAGCGGAGAGGAGGTGGGGGGTGTTTCTTTCTTTGCCCCCCCTCACCGGCGGCCCTGGATTCCTCCCTCACCCACCACCACCAACCCCGCCGCCGCCGCCGCCTCAGGCTCGCCGTTGAGAAGGGCAGGGAAGGGAAACGGAGCCCGGAGCTTCCTTCGGTCGAACTGCGTCACAAGGGAGCCCCCCCCTCACACACACACACATACACGACCCCCGGTTCAATGCATCCCCTCCGAACTCTCTCTCTCTCTCTCTCTCTCTCTCTCCGCCGGCACCGGGCGCTTTCTCCCTTCGTTCCGCCGCTTGCCAGGCCGCGCCCGCTCGGCGACCCACTTACTGACAGCCGCGGCATCCGAGTGCATTTTTGGGCAGCGGCCGTAGCGCGTGTGCGCACCCACACAGCCTGCCCCGCGCGGGCGCTCCAACCGCCTCTCTCTCGTTCGCCTCAGCTCGGCTCGGCTCTTCTCTCTCTCTTTCTCTCCCCCTCCGCCCCCCACAACAACGCCCCGCCCCTCGCCAGCTGCCATTGGACGCCGCTCCTTCGCCCCGCCTCTTTCTCCCCGGATGGTCCCCAGAACGGGATTCTCTCGACGGCCACGCCTCTCGGCTAGGCGGCCCCGCCCACCGCGGGATCTCGCGCCTCCCGATTGGCCAACCGCCGCGCGTGCCTTTTTGACTCTTGCGGTTGCCGCCGCCGCCGCCGCCGCCGCCTCACCCGCTGGGTGGGACAACCGCCTCCGCCAATCAGCGGACCAAGCGCGTGCGAGAGGGGCGGGGAGGAAAAAAAAAAAAAAGAAGAGGCACCGTAACACGGAGAAGAAGGGAGGTCGGCTTTTGATTGGACAAGGGGGAAGGGAATGGAGGCCGCGCCCCCAAAACCGCGGATTGGTTGGCGAAAAGGAAAGGGACCGCCGGCCACAAATGGAATTACGAGCCGAGGTGGCGCAGTGGTTAGAGTGCAGTACTTGTAACTACTACAGCTGAGTGCTAGATCAGCGGATCAAATCTCACCGGCTCAAGGTTGACTCATCCTTCCGTGGTGGGTAAAATGAGGGTGCAGATTGTTGGGGACAATATGCTATTTAGTATATATTTAATATAGTATATACTTTACTTAGTATATAAATAAATAAATAAAATAAAAAGAGGGATTTCAGGCGGGATTGATGCTTTTCTGCCTTTTTTAGGGTAATTTATAATTTTTTTTAAAGAAAAAAAAATTGAAAGATAATGTCTGTTCAGATTCTCAATCATCCGGATCATAGTTGTCTTGTTTTTTTTCCAGTCCAGAGCATGAAAGATAAGGAAAAACCTATTTGATAGTATAGCACCGTATTGAATTTTAAGTATTTAAGTAAGTAAATAAATACGATGGTATTGTAAATAACTCCATGGCCCTTTCCATGTAACTCCCCAGGAGCCCAAAAAAAACCCCTCATGGTATGCTTTGAAGGAGGCTTGATGTCAGCTTCCTGTTTGAAGAACAGTCCAGTAAAATTTGCAAATATAAAAAAAGGGATTACTATAACAGGGGTCGGCAACCTGCGGCTCTGGAGCTGCATGTGGCTCTTTCATCCCTCTGCTGCGGCTCCCTGCCGCTCAAAACATGCATCGCAACTGCCAATGTGCGACACCCGCCAGCACGCAATTTATTGAGCTTTTCGAGCCATTTTTTTTCCAGAGTTCAAAATGTTTTTGTTGCAGGCAGAAATAAAAATTTGTTTCCTCTGTAGCAGTTCATTGATTACATAAATGCAACACACGATAGTTTTTTTATACATAGCATACAGGTAAAAAATGATATATGCAACATTATCTTCCTTTTAGATGTCAAAAGGTTTTTGTGGCTCCCGGGGTTTTGTTTTCTGTGGGAGAAGATGATATGAAGGTGTTTTTTTTCTCATCAAAAGTGGAATGTGTTATTTTGGTTACTAGCTAAGAACCTGATAAGAGTACTGGAAAAACACTGGAAGAAAGGAGACATCAGATCTTATAGTCCAGGGGTCTGCAACCTTAAACACTCAAAGAGCCGTTTGGACCCGTTTCCCACAGAAAAGAAAACACCGGGAGCCACAAAAACCTTTTGACATCTAAAAGGAAGATAATACTACATATATCGTTTTTTTACCTTTATGCTATGTATAAAAAAAACTATAGTGTGTTGCATTTATGTAATCAATGAACTGCTACAGAGGAAACACATTTTTATTTCTGCCTGCAACAAAAACATTTTGAACTCTGGAAAAAAAATGGCTCGAAAAGCTCAATAAATCGCGTGCTGGCGGGTGTCGCACATTGGCGGTTGTGATGCATGTTTTGAGCGATAGGGAGCTGCAGCAGAGGGATGAAAGAGCCACATGCAGCTCCAGAGCCGCAGGTTGCAGACCCGTGTTATAGTCCAACGTTAAGTATTCATAATGTGTGTCCTGTAGATGGCACTCAGGGTGTGACCAACCAATCTTTCTTTGGCCTAAAGCTGAAAGAAATTAAATGCTAGATCAGAGAGACAATTAGACATATGGAGGAGGGGGAAACTGGCAAGGAACTGAGTGTTATGAAACATGCCATCAAACTTGCGTTCATCGCTAAATATGTAGACAATAGACTTTAATCTGGACACAAAACAGGTACCGGTAATTGTGATACACAAAACAAGATTATCTTGCCTTACATAATTGCAGGTTCTTTCTACTATTTAGAATTGTGTTTGATGTCCTAAAAGATATGTAATTGGGCTTAGTTAAAAATCCACAATTGAAGAGTGACACCAGAACTTGAGAGTCTCTAAAGCAGCCAAACATCCACACAACAGACCAAGTAATACTGTCCAACAGCTCATTGATGGTGGCCCTTGAGTTCATGGTTGAGTGCAATTATAGCTCTGGGATAAAAACTATTCAGAAAACGTGTGGTCCGAGTTTTAATTGTTCTGTATCTTCTGTCAGAAGGCAACAGTCCAAAAAGATTGTAAGCAGGATGGGAAGAGTCTCTGAGAATGTTATGCAACTTCCTCAAAGAGCGAGATTCGAAGATGTCGTCCAGGGCTGGTAGCTGGAGCTGGATGATATTCTGGGCAGTTTTAATGATTCTCTGTAGAGCTTTTTTGTCCGCTACAGAGCTGCTCCCATACCATGCAAGAATGCCGTATGTCAGGACACTCTCAATGGTGCTGCAATAGTAGGACAGAAGTAGATGCTGAGATAGATTCATCTTCCTGAGCATTCTCAGGAAGTACAGCCTCTTCTGTGCCTTCTTCACAAGCATGTTAACATTGATAGTCCATGAGAGGTCCTTCGAGATATAAATGTCCAGAAATTTAAAACTACCAACCCTCTCTACCGCCTCACCATTTATGTTTAATGGTAAATGTACATCTCTCTTTCTCTTGAAGTCAATTATAAGTTCTTTAGTTTTTTGGGTGTTATTTTCTTTACCAACCAAATTAACTGCACTTCAGCTTATTGTTAGGATGGGAGAGAAATAAGGCAATTGAAAGTGCAGTATTTTGATAAATGGTTTCTCCTTTTTCCAAGTATTAATATTAACTATTGATAAACTATTGATAAACTATTAATATTAACTATTGATAAATCATATCTAATCCTTTAGTTTTTTAAAAAAAGTAACATGGCAGTTGTCAGATCTTTTAAAAAAGTACAGTAAATTCATTGTAAGAAAAGAGAACAAGAGGATGACCAGCTGCAAAGTGGATGGACTCACAGTGGTGAGGAATGTGACACTGAAGCACCAAGTTAGGGACAGATTCTCATGGAGAAAATCGATCTAGGTAGTCTCTAAGAGTCAGTGTTGACTTGCATGATTAATCAATCAAAAGTTAACTGTGCTCGCAGACAGGCTTATCATTAAAACCCATGCAAGAAAGCACATTTTCTGACAGATTTTATTAAAAGCATATGCTTATATACAGTAAGAAGGACAAGGCTGGGATTGCAGGATCTCACCAAGCATTTTGCATATTTTGACCTTCAGCAGTAGACACTACTGAATTCTAATATGACTACACTGAGCCACTTTCTTTGTTTACATCTTGTATAGTATAAACCAGCATCAACCAAGCATCAATCAAGATAGCTAGAAAGATAGACAGACAGACAGACAGATAGATAGATAGAAGCTCTATCTATCTTTTTGCTCCTAGAAGCATGAAGCCGAAAACACCAGCCTGAAGATGACGAATGAGACTTCGTCGAAACGTCGCCAAGACACTTCCAATTTTACGCAGGAGAAAACCTGAATAACCAAAGATCTACATAGATAGATAGATAGATAGATAGATAGATAGATAGATAGATAGACAGACAGACAGACAGACAGACAGACAGACAGACAGACAGACATAGAATAATTATGTTTCATAGAATGTCAAATAATAAAGTTGCTAATATTTTCCTGCTGTATCACTCAAGCATGATGTTTCAATGGGCGTGTTACTGTACTTTAATAATGATAAATAGTGCAAAACAAACAACATCTATTAGATTGAGACTTTACAGCGATGTTAATTTTATGTAAACATTCAATAGAGCCAGCTGTTAAAATTTTAAATCCTTTCAAATTTTAAGATTTTTTCCCCCTCTTTCCGAGAAAAACTCACTTGTCAGCACTTCAACCTGCATTTACTCTAGTGCTGACACTTTACTCAAAAGCATGTGGATATGTTTAGTAGCATAATAATTGATTTCATATTTAAACAGTTAAATAGTTAAACATATCAACAGTTCAAACTGAAGTTTTCTCCGCCACAATTTTAAGGTGAGCTAAAAGAATCAACCCTCAATATGATAGTCAATAACGCTTCCTGGTTAAAACTGGTGCTAAGCAAATTCTTTACCAACTGATAAGCCAAGGAACCAGTGGTGAAATCCAAATTTTTTTACTACCGGTTTTGTGGGCGTGGCTTGGTGGGTGTAGTGTGGCTTGGTGGGCGTGGCTTGGGGGGCATGTCAGGGGAAGGATACTGCAAAATCCCCATTCCCTCCCCACTCTGGGGCCAGCCAGAGGTGGTATTTGCCGGTTCTCTGAACTACTCAAAATTTCCGCTACTGGTTCTGAGAACTGCTCAAAATTTCCACTACCGGTTCTCCAGAACCTGTCAGAACCTGCTGGATTTCCCCCCTGCAAGGAACGCTTTTGCTATTCAAAGTAGGTTTAGAGGATCCACAGGAAGTAAATTACACCCATTTATGTAATAGCAATGACAGTAAAATTAAATGCTTTAAAAAAAAAGAATTACTGATAGCTTAGATATAGTTGTATTGTACAACATGTATCATTAGAGCAAAGGGCAAATGTTTAGAATCTTCTGTGCAGCCCAGAAGAAAAAGATTTCCGGCCTTAAAATGTTGCTGCTGTGGTTGTGCTGGGACTAAAGAGGGCATTTTAGGACATGATCTAAACAGTTAGTGAATAGTTGAGCTGGCAAACAATTCCCAAAGACCACTGCCAGCTGGAATGCCATCAGAAGATCTTTGGAGATTCAGCTGCACACTCATAGCCCCAATGTCTTGCTTTTACAAGCATAAATGAAGTAAAACAGAAAACGGCAAACAAAATGTTCTTCTTACAGCAAGGACTTGTGAGGAGAGCTGGCCCCGCTCTTAGTCACTGGAGCCAAAGCTTATGATCTGGCTTCTGAAGTATGCAACCGATTTTCTAAGTACAGAAATACATTGTCTTCTGCATCCTATAGTCCCATAGGATAGGGGTGTCATGCTCAATTTCATTGAGGGACGCATCAGGGTTATGTTTGACCTCAGAGGGATGGGGGGGGTGTGGCCACGGTGGGCATGGCCAGCTCAATGTCATTCGTGTTGGGGGTGCCTGTGGTGGCCCCAGTGCCCTGCCAACGAAAATGGGCTTCCGAGCTCCGTTTTCAGCTGCAACGGCTTCCGGCAACCCTCTGCCAGCGAAAAAGGAGCTCAGGAGAGCTGTGCTCAGCCTCCCAAACTCCATTTTTATTTGTTTATTTATTTATTTATTAGTTCAATTTATATGCCGCCCTCCTCCGAAGACTCAGGGTGGCTTACAATGCACTTAGAGCAATAGCCTTCATCCTTTTGTATAGACCTGCTTATTAGGGCTTTTGGCCCCCCATAAGCGGTGTTTCTACAAAGTCAACTTATTGCCCCCACAATCCCAGTCCTCAATTTACCTACCTCGGAAGGATGGAAGGCTGAGTCAACCTTGAGCCTGGTGAGATTTGAACTCGCACTAATTGCAGGCAGCTGGCAGCTAAGTGCTACATAACAGCACTTAGTCCGCTGCACCACCAAGGCTCCGCGGGCCAGTCCTTCGCTGTTTCCAGGGTGGCCCCACGGACCAGATCTAAGTACCCCGTGGGCTGAATCTGGCCCACAGGCCTTGAGTTTGACACCCGTGGTCTAGGACAACTCGATGTGGCCACAGCGGCCACCTCACTACTGCCAGCTCGCCACCACCATTGTCTCTGCCAACTCACCAAAGCCAGGTTGCCGCAGGACAACTCCACATGGCCAACTCGGCACGACGTTGGAGAGCTGGGTGGGCAGATGAGCAGGTGGGCAGAGCACAGAGCAGCGAAAGCGGACAGGGGCTTCCCATTTTCATACACCCCGCTGCTGCTGATGCTGCTGCCACCAAGCTCTGGGCTGAGGACGGCAGTGGCGGCAGAGATATGAAACTGGGAAGCCCCTGGCCTCGGTCACTGCTCGCCTGCCTGCCTAGCTTTTCATCCAGCTGCCTGCACTGAGTTGGCTATGTGGAATTGTCCTCTATGGCGACTTGGTGGTGGTGAGTTGGCAGTGGCAGCGGTGAGATGGCCGTGCTGCACCAGGTTATCTCATTCCGAGTCCCGAATGTACATTGCATATTCTGACGGCTGCCAGAATTACTTTAGTGCAAAGGTGGAAACTGACCAATACACCATCAGAAGAAATAATAATTAAAAAGATCCTCGAATGCGCCGAAATGGACAAATTAACAATGGAGATCAAAGAAAGAGACGACTCGGACTATTACAAAGTGTGGAACAGGTTTTATACCTGGCTAGAAAACAGAAATCAAATTAAGAAATAAGAATATAAACTGAAATTCGGTATTAATACATTGGATATAAATATATGTAACAATCCTCTTACAAAAATGTTAATTATGGGCATACAAAATAAGAGAAGGATTAGGAAGATGGAATTGAAACGTAAAGACAAATGTCGATGCAGAAAGTTGTAAAATTGTATATAAATGTTAGTTTTGTATTTTAGCGTTTGATGTATGTGTATGTTTTTTTTTCCTTTTTGTATTTCTTTTGTTATTGTGCTTTTGATTTTAAAAATGTAAAACACCTAATAAAAACTATTTTTTTAAAAAAAAGGAATCCTGTCCTTCAACAGACAGATAAAAAATCCTGTGCTGAAATGTATACAGGTAGTCCTCAACTTACGACCGCAATTGATCCCAAACTTTATGTTGTTAAGTGAGAAATTTGTTAAGTGGGGTTTGCCCCATTTTACAACTTACCTTGCCACATTTGTCAAGTGAATCGCTGCAGTTCTTAAATTAAGTGAATCTGGTTTCCCCATTGACTTTGCTTGTCAGGAGGTCACAAAAGGAGGGAGTCACATGATTCCTCCGGGACGCAGGAATCCTGGGAGTTGAAGTCCAGCAGTCATACAAGGGCTGCCGTTCCCCACCCCTGGATTAGATCTAGATCACGGGTGGCCCTTTTACAACCTGTGGACTTCAACTCCCAGAATTCCTGAGACAGCCAAGCTGTCTCAGGAATTCTGGGAGTTGAAGTCCACAGGTTGTAAAAGGGCCACAATTGCCCACCCCTGAGCTAGAGACCTGAACACCCTCAGAGTTGGAAGGGACCTTGGAGGTCTTCTAGCCCAACCCCATGCTCAAGACCTGGTACCAGACCTAGGCGGGTAGCAGCATATTTGCATAACACCCGCACCCCGACGCAAAGCGGGGCTGAATCCAAACCCCTCAGTCCCCTCTTCCCTCCCTGCGCCAATCTCTCCCGCCCCTTCACAAAAAGACGCTACAAACGGCCCTCCTCTCAACCAATCCGAGAGAGGCCACGCCCCTCGCCCCGCCCTCCGAGCAGGGCCAAAACCCTCTGAGGGGGCCTGGCCTAACGGCAAAGGCTCCTTTTCTCCTCAGGCAGATTCCGCTGAGGGTCGAAGCGACCCCGAGCGGTGCGGGGGGTGGAGGAAAGCGACGGGAGAGGCGGGGAGAAGCTAGCGGGCACCCGGGAGAAAGGTAGGGGAGCCGGGAGACAGCGAGGGGTTGACCGGCTGCCCGGATAAGCTCTTGACCTTCGAGAGCGCCCTTCCTGCCGCCTCCTTTGAGGCGAGGAATGGGCTGAGTGGAGCGAGCTCCCCCCTCACCCCCCCCCACAACGTTGCACGCTTCGATAGGGGCTCCTGCTTCTTCCCAGCGTGCCAATATGTAGGAGGCCTATGATATATTTCCCGTAGAGAAAGGGGTTTCGCGGAACGGCAGCCCTTATTTATGACGTGTGGACTTCAACTCCCAGAATTCCTCACCCGGCCATTCCTATTGAGCCCCAGGTATTCCCGCGGGCTCGGGAATTCTGGGAGTTGGAAGTCCAGAAGTTAAAAAAAAAGTGGGGGAGCTATCCTTCCCCACCTCTGCTGTGTAGAGCAGGGGTCTCCAACCTTGGCAACTTTTAAGACTTGTGGACTTCAACTCCCAGAATTCCTCACCCGGCCATTCCTATTGAGCCCCAGCTATTCCCGCAGTCTTGGGAATTCTGGGAGTTGAAGTCCAGAAGGAAAAAAAAAAAGGGCTATCCTTCTCCACCTCTGCTGTGTAGAGCAGGGGTCTCCAATCTTGGCAAGTTTAAAACTTGTGGACTTCAATTCCCAGAATTCCTCACCCGGCCATTCCTATTGAACCTCAGCTATTCCCGCGGCCTCAGGAATTCTGGGAGTTGAAGTCCAGAAGTTAAAGGGGGGGGGAGCTATTCTTCCCCACCTCTGTTGTGTAGAGCAGGAGTCTCCAACCTTGGCAACTTTAAGACTTGTGGACTTCAACTCCCAGAATTCCTCACCCGGCCATTCCTACTGAGCCCCAGCTACTTCCACAGGCTCGGGAATTCTGGGAGTTGAAGTCCAGTCCAGAAGTTTTAAAAGGGGGGGGGCTATTCTTCCCCACCTCTGCTGTGTAGAGCAGGAGTCTCTAACCTTGGCAACTTTAAGACTTGTGGACTTCAATTCCCAGAACTCTGGGAGTTGAAGTCCACAAGTCTTAAAGTTGCCAAGATTGGAGACCCCTGGTATAGAGCATGTCTTAACGTTGCCAAGGTTGAGGAGAGCTGCTGTTGAGTTAAAATCGGGCACAGGAATGATTACAAGAGCTTTGGCCGTGTGAATGTGTCGCTGCAAAAATAACCAAAGGTGTCGTGACATCTCGTGACCTGAGCAGCATGACTTATTTAAACAGCCCTTGGGGCTTTCTAAGCAGAAACCCCCACCCCCTCCCTCCAGAGGTTCTCCTGATTCCACAATGGCTGCACCCACCATCAGACCCCGGATGGTTTCTATCTTGAGGGCAACCCCATTCCAGAGGGCAGGCCTTGATAGATGGCATTATTTCATCAGAGGAACCCAAGGCCTGCCAACCCTACAAGATGGAATTGGCCAGGCAGCTAGTAGGGGAGACAGGTGGTCCCACAAGTAACCAGGTTGCATGCCAGGTAGCAACATGCACCTTGAATGGCACCTGGAAGCAGGCTGCAGCTCAAAAAGCAGAGGTGTGATATGGGCACCCCGAGTTATGCCTGTCGTTGGGTGACCGATAGAAGCCTCTGGATGGTCTTCAAAGTCAGCATTATACTAACGCTATAGTAAAAAGGGAATTTGAAGTTTTGTTAAAATGCAGAGTCGGTTGTTTTATGAATTCTTTTTTTTGTAGGACACTCACATTTCGGGTGTTCAGGTTTGCTGGAACCACTGAAGAAACATGGATTCTACTCCAGTAGATAATGAGGCCTCTTCAACAGAAAATAAGACTCAGGTTGGTCCTTCCTTTTCTGCAGAGATTCATTTTTTCCCTGGGTCAAAGATTGATCAACCTTTCTTGCTATGACATCCCTCCTGCGCGAGCTGCACTGGCTCCCAGTGGTCTTCCGGGTGCGATTCAAGGTGTTGGTCACCACCTTTAAAGCGCTCCATGGCATGGGACCCGGGTACCTTTGAGACTGACTTCTGCCACCAATAGCCTCCCACCGGCCAGTTCGCTCCCACAGAGAGGGTCTCCTCAGGGTGCCATCAGCCAAGTTATGTCGGCTGGCGACACCCAGGGGGAGGGCCTTCTCTGTGGGAGCCCCAGCCCTGTGGAATGAACTGCCCCCGGAAATGCGTAAGATCTCCGACCCCCGGGTATTTCGTTGTGCACTCAAGACCCCGTTGTTCCGCCAGGCTGGGCTATCAACATAACAATTTTAAATTGGGTTTTAAATTCCTGGGGTTTTAAATTGAGCCGAATTCATTTAATAATTTTAAACTATTTTAACTGATGTTGTCTTGTGTTTTTAATAGGCTGTACACCGCCCTGAGTCCTTCGGAAGAAGGGCGGTATAGAAATAAAATTATTCTATTCTATGTTGTGTCACACAATTGTAATTGTATTTTATCAGCAATATAATAATAATAATAATAATAATAATAATAATAATAATAATAATAATAATAATAATAATAATAATAATAATAAGCGTTGCTAAGATCATTCACTGGAAAGTTTGGATTTGAGTACAGCAAAAACCACTGGGAACATCAGGTTGAGAAAGTTTTAGAGAATGAGAAACTCAAGATCTTGTGGGACTTTCAGGATTCAGACTGACAGGCACTTGGTCCACAACACACCTGACATAACAATAGTTGAAAAGAAAAAAAGTATGGTTCATTGACATTGCAATACCTGGTGATGCACGGATTGAAGATAAGCAGCAAGAAAAAATCACAAAGTACCGGGACTTGCAAATTGAAGCTGAGCGACTGTGGAAAAAGAAATCCTGGAGCCCTTGGAGCAATACCCAAAGGGCTACCCCACTATTTAGAAGTTCTAAATTTGCCGGACTTGAACATTTTGACTCTACAAAAAACCACCTTACTCGGAACAGCTTACATCCTCCAACGATACCTTAACAGTTCCTAGGTCCTTGGTTAGGACTCGAGCTGCTGAGCTATTAACCAGCCTCAAAGGCTGTGAATCTCACCAAAGATTAAATAATAATAATAATAATAATAATAATAATAATAATAATAATAATAATAGTAGTAGTAGTAGTAGTAGTAGTAGTAGTAGTAGTAGTAGTAGTAGTAGTAATACATCACACAGTCCTAAACGCTTGGGAAGTGTTCGACTAGTGATTTGGGATACGAAATCCAGCATGGTCATCTCGTTTGCTGTGTATACTGTCATAATACATTATTATTATTACGTTAACTCTAAATTGAACTATTTTCTTCCCAAACATTAACTTTTTAAAATTGACTTGTTTTATGAGATTTTAATAATATTCAACTGAAGAAATTATCAACTAAATCATAGACCACGATGTTCTGCACATTCAAGAACTTTCTGTTTTGGCATGGGAAAAAAAACCCCTCAATATTTTATTTTTTTGTAGTTCAACATGCTGTTCTCATACTATTATTTATTTAGGTTTTTATTTTCAGAATCTACTCAGTTATCCAAGAAGACTCACTGGGGAAGAGATTGAAAATATCAATCAACGATGTAAAGAAGAAAGCTTTTGGTACAGAGGTATATATATTTCTTTGTTCTGGATACAAAAAAAACAATTGTATTTTTGTCTGCCTTCCTTTGTTGTACTATTGTCAAGTCCACCTGAGGATTGCTAATATTTGAAATTAACAACATGTTCCCTTCAAAAACCATATTCTTACTTGATAGGGACTGTAAATGTTCATGGCTTTTATTTATTTCTTCCATAGATAACTGCTACAGTCTGGTAAGACTCTCAGTAATTTGCAGGCAATAAAAATATCCTTTACACTTTTTAAAAAATGGAAACAACCAAAATTACTCCCTGAAAATAATTTGAAAACCCAAAATGTGATGAGTAATAACTTTAGTTCACTATACTCAACCATAATAATTACATACACGTATGCATGCAGTTATTCTTCCTCTCCATGTCCATATTCCTGTATAAACATCTGTTTCCCAGCATTCTCCCCTCCCCATCTCTGACTCTCAGTAATCTGAGTATCCTTCCACATTTCACAGGATTTAAATCCCAAACCAAGATTCTTCTTCTTCTTGTGCCATATCCGTCATCGGACGTTGGCGATCATGTTGACAATTCTATTTTTGTCAACAGCCGCATGAAAAAGTGCTGCTGAGTTTTATCCAAACCAGTCCTTAGATTTTGAAGCCATGATGTTCTTCTTCTACCTGGACCTCGTTTGCCTTCAATCTTTCCCTGGAGGATTAAGTGAAGGATGCCATATTTTTCTGGGTGTCGCATCACATGTCCAAATTATTCTAACTTTCGCTTTTTAACAGTTTTGATGATTTCCCTTTGCTTTCCCAGGTGGCTTATCCCCTCCTCATTTCTGATTTTGTCAACCCATCTTATACGTAACAGCCATCTGTAAGTCCACATTTCAAATGCTTCTAGTTTCTTCAAGTGGTTTTCTATCAGAGACCAACTCTCTACTCCGTAGAGCAGGATAGAAAAGATGTAACATCTGACAAGCCTGATTTTCAGTCTTAGGCTTATGTCGTGACTGCAGAAGACCTTTTTCATTTTGAAGAATGAAACCAAGATTACATTCCAATAATGATATTTTCAGTGACTGCATTTGGAGACATATTGTCTTTATCATTATAAGGAATTTTGTTTCGATTTAAGCAATCTATTCTACCCCTCTTCTCACTACCTCACCCCAGTTTAAATCCTACAGCAGTCTAGCTTCTCTGTACATCTGATGAAATGAGTTGCAACCCACACAAGTATATGCCTTTTAATTAAAATTTTTAATCAGAAAAAGTGTTCCCACGTCCCCCTATTTTTTCACAACTCCAGTGGGACCGCAAGATCAGAAATGTTTGCTTCCATTTTGAACTAACCATAGTTTATTCTTATTTTAAAAGGTAATTTAAAGTTAAACTATTTTTTATTGACTAAAGATTGAAGTTGATTGATTGAAGTCTCAGTTCAGATGTAAACATTAAAAAACCAACCTTGGAAGGATGGAAAGCTGAGTCAATCTTGAGCCAGTCAGGATCGAACTCTTGGCAGCCGGCAGAATTAGCCTGCAGTACTGCATTCTAACCACCGAGCCACCACTGGATGCAGACAACCAGATGAAAACTTCTAATATTAGTTTACTAAATTACTTTTATAAACTGGGCACCTATCATTAGCAGATTCAGAAAAAGCCACAATATTATAAAGTTTCATTTGCTTCACTGGGAGTGGAGGCTCATGGGAATGAAAACCCAGATTGAAATTGATTGTTGCAATGTTTGTTTACAGCACTTCCTCTATCTCTTGGAAGTATGCTCATTACTCAAGGATTGATTAGTAAAGGTAAGTAGATTTTTAAAAATTAAAAATATGTGGTAAATTGTGCAAAACGATCAACTGCTGACCAATTCCATATAATAAGTATTAGGAGAAAATGCCTAATCTATATAACAATGGAACTATAAAAAACTGGACACATAAAAATTTTATGTGCAGAATATGTGAAATCTGTGCATATTTGTCTCATGATTGAGAGAAACTTCATGTCTTTCAGAGGCACTTTTTAATATCGGTCGTGAAATAATGACTTCTGCAGTGAATCTATCACTTAAGATTTTCAACTGCCTGTAATATTGCGTTCAACAGTTAGAGGAAGCAGAAGAGATTTTTCAGGAATAAAATATATGCCATTTTTTATTTCATGTCCATGTTTAATCTGAAAAAAAAAGTGTGTTGGAAAGTAATGATTTAAGTACCCTGTTTCCCCCAAAATAAGATATCCCCTGATAATAGGCCCAATCGGGCTTTTGAGCACATGGCAATAAGACCAAGCGCTTATTTCAGGGTTCAAAAAAATATAAGACAAGGTCTTATTTTCGGGGAAACACGGTACCATTCCTTCAATGTTTGTCTACAGGAATAATTGTAACGTTGGTTTGAAATATTTCCTTTTATCTTTTGGGTGAAAAATGTTTCATTATGTTAGTCATTAACAATTTAACCTTTTGTTTTCTTTCTTACAAGTGCACATTATAGTTGGACTTCCAGGTTAATAAATGTGTGTAAGTGGTAATATTAAAAATGTACTTTTTAATAATGCATTAATTAAGCAAGGTTGGTTTTGGTTTAGAGCAATTTTGATTTTTAAAGTGGCTTACAGATAGTCCTTGACTTATGACCTAATTGAGTGGAATTATGGTTGTAAGTTGTTGCTGTCATTCAGCAAGTAACCATGGGAGTCCACCTGATTTTATGACCTTTCTTGGAGGTCATTAAGCAAACCCGTTTTTATCCAATGGATGTTTTTTGCCAGAAACCAACAAAACTTGATGATACGAACCCAGTTGATCCGTGAACTAGGATCAAGATTTCTCTGTAATAAAATGTGCAAACCTGGTCTACTGTGTATTTTCCCTTGGCCTAAAAATCATTTCTTAAAAACGATTTCTTTTTCTAGGGATTATCAAGACTGCTTCTTTGAATACCGTAGTGGGTAAGTTTTGAAAGACTGTGAAGTTACTGCAGGAAAAAAGGAAAAGTGTTTAATCTATAATTAGTAAAATGAACATCTCTCTTACGCAGTGTTTCCCAACCTTGGCAACTTTTAAGATGACTATGGCTGGCTGGGGAATTCTGGGAGTTGAAATCTTAAAAGTGGCTGAGTTTGAGAAACACTGTTCCTATATTTGCACTGGAACATAGAGCATGTGGGGAATGCACATATCAACTCTTCAAGAAAGGCCTATCCAGGAAACAGGTCAAAGATTCCAGAAGTGCCATCATTGTTTTAGAATATAGTAACAGAATCTTGAAAACTGACCAAGCCCTGAGCAAGTTTTCCCTCTGTCCGTTTTACACCAAACCGAATCAAAACAGGATTATTTTGAGTTACTTTCTCACACCTTTTCCTTCTCCACCACTGAATTGTCTTTTATTTGCCCAACCATTCCTGCGTACTTTCTTCAAGTTTTATATTCCTTTATCCCAAGAGAAGTGAAAAACATTTAAATGTTAGCGGACTGTATACAGGTAGTCCTCAATTTACAACCACAATTGAGCCACAAATTTCTGTTGCTAAGCAAAACAGTTTGTTAAAAAGGCTTTGTCCCATTTTTAAAAAAAAAATTGATTTATATGCCGCCCTTCTCCGGAGACTCAGGGCAACTTACAATGCGTTAAGCAATAGCCTTCATACTTTTGTATATTTATACAAAGTCAGCTTATTGCCCCCACAAACTGGGTCCTCAATTTACCCACCTTAGAAAGGATGGAAGGCTGAGTCAACCTTGAGCCTGGGGAGATTCGAACTTGCAGTAATTGCAGGCAGCTGAATGTTAACAGGTTATTAGTCTGCTGCGCCACCAGGCTCTTTTATTTTATGGCCTTTCCTGCCACAGTTGTTGAATCTGAACATTGCAGTTATTCAGTTAGCAACACGGTTGTTAAGTGAATCCAGCTTCCCCATTGACTTTGCTTGTCGAAAGTTTGCAAAAGGAGATCACATGACCCCGGGACACTTCAACTGTCATAAATATGAGTCAGTTGCCATGCTGCAATGGTCATGAGTGTGAAAAACAGTTTTTCAGTCATTTTTTTCAGTGCTGTTGTAACTTTGAACGGTCACTAAAACTGTTGGAAGCCGAGAACTACCTGTAGTTGTACTGAGAATTTTAAAATAATTGTTATGTTTATAAATTAAGCACCTGTAGCCCATACTTCTTGCCTATTTCATTAAAAATATTTATAGCCTCTGCACTGTGAGGCCTGTTGCTTCGTGCAATGAGGTTTTAATTGTGAGAAGAATCCAACTTTAACATTAAAAGACAAATGGGCCAAGGCATTTCTAACGCCCACTCTCAAAATGACCATCAATGAAACACTGTTAAAGCAGATTTCTTGCATTATAGGTCAATGCAGGACAAAAAAAAAAATCTGAGGAAAATTCATCAGAGGTTACTGATGCTGTTGCTTTTCCTTTGTAGTTGTTGGCGCTGTGGCCTTTTTTGTTGGGAAAATGTTATATATTGAAAAATGTACTCAGAGTTTTAGAAGTCGTCTTGTGCCATTCGGACCGGAACAATACAGGTTTGTTTGGAATCCATTCTTTCAATGATAATTTGGGGTTTTTAGAGCAGTGTTTTTCAACCTTAGCAGCTTTAAGAGGTATGGTTCAATTTCCAGAATTCTTCACAGCCAGCATGTTGGCTAGTGTTCTGCCCCAGCTACAGACCCCAAAGAACTCAGCACGCACAAAGTCTGTACAAACCTTAGTTTACTAAATTAAATCAGTCTTTTTCAAATAAAGGCTGTTAATTAACTTTCTTAACAGCCTACAAGAATCCAAAGAATAAATAATCGTAATCTTACTATGGTTGGCAGAAACCCCAGAAGCAATTTGCAGGAAACTGATAAGGGAACTAAGATCAGGACGTGAAGGAGAGTGAACGAAGTTGTTCCCTGCAAATTGCCTCAATCGTCGTCCTTCCTTAAATAGGCTAAGGGAGTGGCCAATTAGTCCCAAGCCTTACTCTCGAGGAGACCTCCTCCTGAGGAGCCACTCCTGCCTTTTGGCAGCTCTGTGCACCCGTGCATCGAGAAGAGGCTCCTCCTCTTTTTCCTCTTCGCTTATGGGAGTTTCTGGAGGTTCTGAAGGCCCTGGCTGAGTCCCCGCCTCTGGCACCACATCTTCTCCAGCCTCCTCATTATCTGACTTGAGTGCCAGCTGCACAGGCTGCTGGCGCAACACCACACCAGCCTCCTCGCTGTCGGAATCAGCTACTAGCTGCACAAGCCGCTGACGGGCCACAACAGCTAGGGAATTCTGGGAATTGAAGTCCCACATTTTAAAGTTGCTGAGGCTGAGAAACACTGCCTTATCTACCGTGTTTCCCTGAAAATAAGGCCTATCCTGAAAATAAGCCCTAGATTGATTTTTATACATGTGCCCAATATAAGCCCTACCCCAAAAATAAACCCTAGTTACGACCAGTTGCTTCTTGCATTGCCCTCGGAGAATAAATTGACATCCTGGTGGCCCCCAGGGGGAGAGCCTTCTCTGTGGGGGCACCTACTATCTGGAACGAGCTCCCACCGGAGATACGGAGGATCCTGGATCTATGCATCTTCCACCGCGCTCTCAAGACCTTTTTATTTCACCAGGCTGGTCTGGCCTAACCTTTCCCATTCTTTTTTTAATGTAAATTTTAATTTGTTCTTAACTTGGGGTTTTAAATTTGTCTTGGGCTAAATTGATTTAATTCGATTTTACTTCTGCTCTTAAATTTTTGTATTTTGTGTGTTTTATCCTGTGCCTGTTCACCACCGTGAGTCCTTCGGGAGTAGGGCGGTATACAAATTAAATAAAATGAAATGAAAAATGAAATCCTCTTCCCTGTGCCTGCCCTTCAAGTATTGGAAGATGGCTATCGTGTGTGTCCCCTACCCCCAAGCTTTCTCTTCGTTAGGCTAAACTTATCTAGTTCCCTTAACCATTCTTCATATATAGTAGTTTAGCCTCCAGATCCCTTATCATTTTCGTTGCTCTTCCGCACATTTTTTATAGGGTCTCAGCATCTTTTTTGTATCATGATGACCAGAGAATGCAGTATTTCAAGTATGGCCTTACTAGATAGAGTGGTGCTATCACTTGATACTATCCTTCTGTTGATGCAGCGTAAGACTGCATTGCTTTTTTGGTAGCCACAGATCTACCGGGACACCTAAATCCCTCAGTTACTGCTGTTGAGCCAGGCACCTCCTATTCCAGGGGTCGGCAACTTTAAACACTCAAAGAGCCATTTGGACCCGTTTCCCACAGAAAAGAAAACACTGAGAGCCACAAAGGTCCTAACTGGAAGTCTCCCGTTCAATTCTGGAGCTGACCGGAAGTTCGGTTTCCCCACCATAGAGTCTCCTCCTAGCACAGCTTCCTTTTTAACGGAAAGCCCTATCAATTGTGGAGCCGACTGGAAAACCCGCTCCTTGCAATAGAGTCTCCTCCTGGTGTGCCGTGCTCCCCCACCCCCACCCCAACAGGAAGGTCCTCTCAAAATTGTGGTGCCAGCCAGCGACAGAGCCGCAACAGAGGGATGAAAGAGCCACATGCGGCTCCAGAGCTACAGGTTGCTGACCCTTGTCCTATTCTATACCTGGGCATTTACTTTTTCCTGCCTAACTGCAGGACCTTACCCACTGGACTGCATCTTGTTGGCTAGGGCCTATTGCTCAAGTCTGTCAAGATCCCGTCTCTATCTTACATCTTATTTTATATTTTTGAGAGTAACTATTAGACTTTAGACTTATTTGAGCCTGCAGTGACCTCCCTAGTATAACATTTTGTGTCATACAGTACTGCGCTGCATTCAGGAAATTTATATGCATAGATATAGTGGCTCTTTAGGAGGGTTGATAGAGAAAGAATGGAAAATTGACAAGTGGCTACTATCTCGATAAAATCACATCATGTCAGAGTGGAGATGAGCTTAGGGTTATTTCTGTGTTGTGCTTTATTGTATGTTTTCAACTCTAATCATAGTATGATTTGATAAAACTATTCAGAGTGAACAGATTCAGTGTAATAGAAACTTATTATATAATTTTATTTATTTTATTAAATTTCTATACCGCCGT
Source organism: Pantherophis guttatus (assembly GCF_059756535.1). Taxonomy (NCBI): domain Eukaryota; kingdom Metazoa; phylum Chordata; class Lepidosauria; order Squamata; family Colubridae; genus Pantherophis; species Pantherophis guttatus. The sequence goes on along the minus strand of NC_142070.1, from coordinate 71,377,981 downwards.
ACTCCCGAAGGACTCAGGGCGATGAACAGCCACAGAATAAAACACATAAATACAAAAATTTAAAATAGAATAAAAACGAATTAAATAATTTGGCTGAGACAAATTTAAAATACCCCATAATTTAAAAACAAATTAAAATTTACATTTAAAAAGGCGAGAAGATTTAGGCCAGGCCAGCTTGATGAAATAAAAGTCTTAAGCACGTGACGGAAGGTGTGCAGATCCGGGATCCTCCATATCTCCAGGGGGAGCTCATTCCAGATCGTAGGTGCCCCCACAGAGAAGGCTCACCCCCTGGGGGCCGCTAGTCAATATTGTTTGGCCGACGGCACCCGGAGGAGCCCCTCTCTATGGGAGCGTACTGGCCGGTGGGAGGCTATTGCTGGTAGCAGGCGGTCCCATAGATAACCAGGTCCTAAGCCATGGAGCGCTTTAAACGTGATAACCAAAACCTTGAGGCGCACTCGGAAGACCACCGGGAGCCAGTGCAGCTCACGCAGGAGAGGTGTTACATGGGAACTCCACGTCGCTCCCATAACCACCCGCGCAGCTGCACTCTGCGCCAGTTGGAGCCTCCGAGTGCACCTCAAGGGGAGCCCCATGTAGCGAGCGTTATAATAGTTCAGACGAGAGGTGACGAGGGCATGAGTGACTGTGCGTAGGGAGTCCCGATCTAGAAAGGGATGCAACTGGCGGATCAGGCGAACCTGATGAAAAATCCTCCCGTCACAGCTGTCAAGTGCTCTTCTAAAGACAGCCGTGAATCCAGGAGGACGCCCAAGTTGCGAGCCCTTTCCGTGGGGGCCAATGATTTGCCCCCAATAGTCAGTGACGGCACCAGCTGACTATATCGGGACGTCGGAAACCACAGCCACTCGGTCTTGGATGAGCCTGTTTCTCCCCATCCAGATCCGTACGGCCTCCAGGCACTGGGACATCACTTCAAGGACATCGTTGGGGTATAATGAATGAATGACAGCCGCTTACCTATTACTGCTCCATAAACCTGCTATTTTAAGGCTTTTTTTGTAATTCCAGAAATAAAAATTACTATTTTATAATTTTATAACATTTGACTTTTTTTTTAATAAACCATAATTCAACCTTTTTATCTGCTCCTAATTCCTTTTAGGAAACATTCTCCTACAGACGATGAAGGCAAAGCAAATCCTCAAATGAAAAAAACAGATACTTCTGTTTCTTAAAACAAGCACACATTACCAAAATTAATATTTTACTCACATAAATGTATCCCCACCCTATGTGAAGACATTGTACAGAATTATGAATATTGGAATAAAATGATTGTTTTTGCGTATTATTATTTTCTCTAAATACAGAGAATTCTCATTACTTGCAGTATTTCATGTTCTGTAAAATTGCTGCAGATACAGAATCAGCAAATGCTGAAACCTCAGCTGGGAACAGCTGTGTATCCGGTGATTTAAATGATTTGCTGCTCTGCATGTCTGTAAAGAAGCACGTAAGCATTGTGAGTGTTGCGTTTGTGGTAACAAATTAATTTTTGCGAGTATGAAATTTACGTACAGGTAGGCCTCAGTTTACAATGGCTCGCTTAACAACCATTCAAAGTTGCAAAGCCTTCGAAGTCTCCAGATGTCAGCTCGGGGGAATTCCTGACATGTCCGGAGCTAAATTTGATTGATGGCTCCGAGCAGCTGTTGGTGATGGCTGAGGCTCCAGGTGGGGAAAGCATGCAGCTGCAGCTGGTCAGTGAAGAGGAGGAGGAACTGCCTTCTACACCTGATCCAAGAACACATAGGGCAGAGAAATGACAGGAGTGGTGAATGTCGGCCAGACTACGGCCAGAAAACCTCACCGTTCTTCATGGGCTGCACTGGATGATGGCTATTTAGCACAGCAGACAGATGGAGGCGATGCTGGGAACATGTTTGTTTCCTAGCCGTGTGTTTTCTGGTCATCGTGATTCCTGCCTCGCTTTGGATTGACACCATGACTTCACTTGGATCATACCTTGGAAAGACGGGACTTTTCTTGCTTCCTGAACGCTCTCGTGTTGTGGATTTAAGTTTGCTTGGTGGATTTATTTTGATGAGAAACTTTCAAGTGACTTGTGGACTCTTTGGCCATTGCTCCGTGGACTAGCATTGATCTGCTCATGGTTGGACTTAATTGGGACAGTTCTGGTGTTTTTGATGAAGGGAATTGCTGGGGAATATTAATAAACTCACTAAACCAGTTAGGTGTGAGTGAGCAGGGCAGCACAGATTCAGGCTTATGGCCATGTAAGTGCTTTTAACACCTGTGGTGACTCACTTAATGACCATCATAAAACCTGTTGTAAAGTCAAGTCTGGTCACACAGTGCCTTGATTTAAGAACGCAATGACTTATGGCTCAATTGTGGGGGTGAGGGCTACTACTGCCATTAGGCTGTTCAACTAGAAGGTGTTTCCCAGCCCTAGGATTCTATGTTCTACCTTGGTCATCATGGGTAATGATCTGTATTGGGACAAGGACAGGGGAAGCAAGATCCCCACCAATTTTTTGATTCCATTCATCATAGGATCTTTTTCTTGATGGACTGCCCAAGTTAAGATATAGGACAGTGATGGCTAACCTTTTCCATACCGAGTGCCTAAAGTGTGTGCGAACCTTCAAAATGCAATGCATGTGGGGGGCCCTGCATGTGCCCCGCCCTCCCGTGCATGCACCAGGCCCCCGCATGCACCTCACCCCCTAGGCATCTGCAAGTGGCCCCCCGCACGTGCCCCACCACTCCGCACATGCACGGCAGAGACCCAAAGACCAGCTGGCCGGCGGGAGGCATGCATAGCGGAGCTGAACTGGGGCGACAGCTCATGTGCCATCAGAGGGCGCTGCGTGCCACCTGTGGCACGCATGCCAGAGGTTCGCCATCTCGGATATAGGACATAAAATTATCTACCCAGTCACTCAGGCACTCGTCACTTCCCGCCTGGACTACTGCAATACTCTACATGGGGCTCCCCTTGGGGTGCACCCGGAGGCTCCCGTTGGTCCAGAATGTGGCCGCGCAGGGGATTATGGGAGCGACGGGGTGCTCCCATGTGACACCTCTCCTGCGCGAGCAGCACTGGCTTCCTGTGGTCTTCCGGGTGCATTTCAAGGTGTTGGTGACCACCTTTAAAGCGCTCCATGGCTTAGGGCCGGGGTATTTGCGAGACCGCCTTCTGCCGCCAATAGCCTCCCACCGGCCAGTTCGCTCGCACAGAGAGGGCCTCCTCAGGGTGCCGTCGGCCAGACAATGTCGGCTGGTGACCCCCAGGGGGAGAGCCTTCTCTGTGGCGGCACCTGCCCTCTGGAACGACCTACCCCCAGAGATACGCACGATACCAGACCTACGGACTTTTCGTCGGGCCCTGAAAACACATCAATTTCATCTAGCCGGGCTGGCTTGATCCCATCCTTTCGGTTTTAATTTGTAATTGGTTTTAACTGGGTTGTTTTAAATTGATGGCCAAAATTATTTAATGTCTTTTAAACTGCTTTTAAATTTTATATGTTGTGTTTTACCGTGGCTGTTCACCCCCCTGAGTCCTGTTGGAGAAGGGTGGTATACAAATTAAATAAATAATAATAATAATAATCTCCTATTATATAAAGGATTGTCCTCTTACTGAAAATACAAGTTAGTTCCTTCCTAAACAGAACCATTAAAAGCCCTAATAGTGGCAAAAAAAAAATCAGGAGACTGCAGTACCTTATCTAACTAATACGTTTTAAGTGCCTTCCAAGTCAGTGGTAGGATCCTGGTTTTCTCGGATAAACAGATTTTTAGTCCACTTCAATCCAATTTCAGCCAGGCTATGGGACAGAAACAGTCTTGGTCACTTTTTGGGATGATCTGTACTGGGATAAAAATGGAAGTGCCACCCTCTTTGTCCTCCTGAACTTCTCAACAGCTTTTGATACCAATAACCATGGTTCTTTCTAGCCAGGCTCTCCAAGTTGAGATATAGGGACACAGCAGATCTGTTGCTACTGGGATGGCCATTTCCAGGTGGTGATACTGTCTCCTGCCTTAGGCTGGTTGGTTATGGAGTCATTTAAGGCTTCTCTCTTACGCTCTTGGAACTTCTACATGTGATTCTTGGGAGAGGTCATATGGGCTGCGTATAGTCATCAATATGCAAATAATACCCAGCTTTACCTCTCCTTTTCATCTAACACAGGTGAAATAGTTAAGTGTTCTGTGTTTTTTCGCCAGTGGGACCGGTCTATCTGGGCAACCTGTCCTAAAAGAGTAAGCTCCCTTTCTGGAGTCCTACATCCATCGCTGTCACTAGGCAAAGTACATTTTATGAGTTTTGGCTGATTTACCAACTGTGATAGCCCTGCCAAATTATTCATGCTCTGGTAACTTCCTAGTCGGATTACTGCAATCTGTTATACATGGAAACGTCAATTAACTGAAAATATAGCCGCCAGTCTCCTTACTGGGACTAGTTAATACAGTACATATTATGGCAGTTCTTTGCCACCTACTAGGGACTACCAGTCTGTTTCCAGACCCAATTCAAAGTGGCAGTTTTGACCTTTAAATAGCAACAGCAATAGCACTAAGATTTATATACCGCTTCATAGTGCCTCTCTTAGCAGTCAACATCTTGCCCCCAACAATCTGGGTCCTCATTTTACCAATCTCAGAAAGATGGAAGGCTGATCGAACTCTTGACAGCAGGCAGAGTTAGCTACTGCACCACCACGGCTCTTAAAGCCCTAAATGGCTTAGGACCAGAGGTGGGTTTCAGCAGGTTCTGACCAGTTCTGGAGAACCGGTAGTGGAAATTTTGAGTAGTTCGGAGAACCGGTAGTAAAAATTCTGACTGGCCCCATCCCCATCTATTCTCTGCCTCCCGAGTCCCAGCTGATCAGGAGGAAATGGGGATTTTGCAGTATCCTTCCCTTGGATTGGAGAGGGAATGGAGATTTTACAGTATCCTTCCCCTGCCATGCCCACCAAGCCATTCCCACAGAACCGGTAGTAAAAAATGTTGAAACCCACCACTGCTTAGGACCCCGTAGAATCAAGATGGAAGTCACTCCTAAACCTCACTAGCCTATCCTTGAGCTCACGAACAAGTGCTGTGACTGCCCCAACTCCTGTTGTAAAGCAGTATTTCTCAACTGGGAGAGCATGATGGCTGGGGGGAATCTGGGAGTTGAATTGCACACATCTTAAAAAGTTGCCAAGATTGAGAAACACTGGACTGGAGATACAGTACAGGCCATATTGGAAAGACGGGAGAAGGGAACAGGTAAAATTATTCCTGGCTTTCTGTATGTTTTGCTTTCACTGAAAACTGGAGCAATAAAAACATTCCAGATTTTGTTTTTGCCTAACTGCCATCACTCTAGACCAGTTCAGCTGAGTCTGTCATCTGCACCTCTATAACTCTCTGGTTTGGTTCTGCAACCCAACAAGACAGATACAGACTTCAGAGGATAATTAGAACTGCAGAAAAAACAATTGCTACCAACCTGCCTTCCATTGAAGACCTGTACTACTACTACTAGACACAAGGGCAGTTTTTCCCCGAACGCCATCACTCTGCTAAACAAATAATTCCCTCAACACTGTCAAACTATTCACTAAGTCTGCACTACTATTAATCTTCTCATCGCTCCTATCACCCATCTCCTCCCACTTACGACTGTATGACTGTAATTTTGTTGCTTGTATCCTTACGATTTATATTGACTGTTTCCTAATATGATTTGATTGCTTATTTGTTCCCTATGACTATCATTAAGTGTTGTACCTTATGATTCTTGACGAATGTATCTTGTCTTTTTACGTACACTGAGAGCGTATGCACCAAGACAAATTCCTTGTGTTCCAATCACACTTGGTCAATAAAGAATTCTATTCTATTCTATTCATCAGAACTTCTGTTCTGGGTCCAAAGCAAAAGACACTCTCCATTTACACACAACTCTTTCGTGGAACAAAGTCTTTCTGGGGGGAAAAATGAATGAAAACGGAGAACAAATTATCTTTATTGCAATTGTATTACATTTCCATTTTGCAGTAGAACATTCAGCTGTTTGACCAACACTGATTAAGCTGAAATAATGAAGCAAAGACAGGTCTTGAGGAAGTTTTCACTCTTCCCAAACATCTCCATACTTATTTAACTTAGCTAAAAAGAGGGAGGAAAAAAGAAAGAAAGAAGAGAGTCATGTACATAAGATCTAAAGCTTGTCTCCCACTTTACCAACAAATGTAAGAACCTGGGATCTAACATTCAACACTATTGGCCAACATGCCAATGCTATTGTATGGCTCTACTGTATAGCCATTGCTTTCACTAGGTTTAAAGCAGAAGTGTCAAACTCATCGCCCGGGGGCCGGATCCAGCCTGCAGGCTGCTTAGATCTGCCATCCTGGAAACAGCAAAGGACTGGCACCGCGGTGCCTCTGCCAGAGAAAACGGAGCTCTGTTTTTGTTGGCAGGGGGTTGTAGGAGGCTGTCGCAGCCAGAAACAGAGCCTGCGATGGCTGTGTGTGGCACTCCTGAGCTCTGTTTTCGCTGGAAGAGAGTTGCAGGAGGCCGTCGCAGCCGCAAACGGAGCTTGGGAGCCCCTTCTCACTAGCAGAGCACCCCTGACATGAGTGACGTCGAGCTGGCCACGCCCACCCCGGCCCCCTGAGGTCAAACACAACCCTGATGTGGCCCTCAGTGAAATTGAGTGTGACCCCTGGTTTAAAGCATCAGTGCAAGTACCCTCACTTACTACCGATAGCTACTTGTTTACAGACGGTCTGAGGCTACAACACAGCTAAATAATGAGAGTTTATTAACCAGTTCTTGAAGTTGTAGCTGTCATTCTGTCCCTCAGATCACATAATTGTGCTTTGGGCACTTGGCAACCAGAATGCATGTACGACTGTTGCGGTATCCTGCAGTCGCGTGATTACAATTTGCGAACTCCACCGCCAGCTTCCAACGAAGTAAACGGGAAGCCTGCAGGAAGTTACAGGTTGCGGCCACGTGACATTGTGCTTAACAGCCATGGGTGACTCATTTAATAACCAGAGCTGGAACTAACACATCGCTGTCTTAAGCTGGGCAGAGTCACGTGATTTTTCACTTTATGACTACCTCACTTAGCAATGGTGTTCCAGGTCTCAGTCGCCATTGGTAGAGTGAGGACTAACTCTGTTGTGTCATATTTGAGAGGTGCAAATTGCTGGGCTGAGTATTAGAATCTGATGCTATAAATCTGTTGTGCTGGCTTCTCTAGATGTTACCTATGGATCTGACTGGTTTAATTTGGTAAAACATTGCCATTAAGTTAAAGGGAGTGGTACGGTGGCTGAGAGGTGGAGCTCTCGCCTCACAATCAGGAGGCTGTGAGTTCGATCCTAGATGCAGGCAGATATTTCTCTCTCTGGGCACACTGGGGATATACCTGCTGAACAAAACTCTGCATTGGCGATAGGAAGGGCATCCGGCCATTAAAACACTCTGCTAGCGCTCCATTCAGTTGCCCAGACTCCACCCCACAAGGGATTATGGGAGTCGTTAAACGAAGATGATGATGGTGATTGCCATTAAGTTAAAGGAATATTCTACAAAAGGTACTGCTCCATCAGTTCACTAATACTTTCCTCCCTCCATCTTGTTTCATAGTAGCTTTTTCCTGAATGAAAGAATAATGCCTTAAAACACGGGTGTCGCATTGCCGTCACGTGACGTAGTGTGACATTTTTCCCCCTTTGCAGAGATGGGGTGGGCATGACTTACGTGTGACGCATCCGGCCCGCGGGCCGCCCCTTTGACACCCCTGCCTTAAAGTATGTATAAAAAGGCAGAAGATACGCAATTTCTACCTTTCCTCCCATCAATCAAATTTTCTTTTAAGCAGGGATAAATTTACTAGCTTATCTGGTTCATTTCTTTATAATTTCTTTATAAAGTGTCATATCTAATGAAAAAAAGCTGTCTCAAGTTCAGTTTCCTTCCAGCAAAACAATAAACAGAACAAAACGAAACAAGTCTTTGCATTCGTACATTTTTCTTTAAAAGTTGATTTCAAATATAGAATTGAAAGAAAAAAATCACTGGCAGATAGCAAAATGATTTTTTTTCTCCTAAAACAGAGGAGAATATTTTCCTTTTACCGGTTGATCCATCTTTTTAACCTTCCTTATTTTCTTTAAGAAAACCCCCTTTTTCCTCCTTTCTTAGCCCGAGTGAGTGGCATTAATCTCCAAAGCCTTCATCTCAGAAAGATTTGTAATTTTTTGGTGGGTTGAACATCTAGTTATTCCTCCTTTGCTCATTTTACCTACCCTGTTTCCCTGAAAATAAGACCTAGCCTGAAAATAAGACCTAGCATATTTTTACCTGTGGGCCTAATATAAGCCCTATCCCCAAAACCTAAGAGCCTGCACAGCTGGCTGGCCGCCAATTCCGTCTGGTTGCTCGTGGTGCTGTGGCCACAAGGCGAGGTGGGATGGTGGTGGAGCTGCCCCCATGTGCCCCGCACTGGCTTAACCTCAGGGCCCCCCACAGCCAAGCCATCCAAACCTGCCTCGCAGCGGCAGCACCAACAACCCTGTGGAGCAGGAGCTCACGTGGCCACCAGTCGACTTCTTCTATTTGCTCATGACCACAATGGAGCAGGAGGCTGAGTGAAGTGCTGGTGCCCTGGCCACAAAGCGAGGCAAGTGTCGGGGTATGGATGGCTTGGCTGCACCAGCCCTGAGGTAAATTGGTGCGGGGTGCATGGGGGCAGCTCCATCCCCCCCCCCCCCCGCCTCATGACAGTGGTGCTGGCATGCTGCCTCGCCTCCTGCCCCACTGTGAGCAAACAGAAGTGGGCCTCCCTTACATGGGGTTTGTGTGGATAAGGCACCCCTGAAAATAAGCCCTAGTGCTTATTTTGGGACGCGAAAGAAAATAAGACCCGGTCTTATTTTCGGGGAAACACGGTATTTTTTTCCCTCCAACTCACTAAAAGTTTCCAATTTCCAAATATGCTCCCCACTGAATATTTACCTTTCTCCTTTATTGGGAATGGGCTTGTTCGGATTTCGGATCTCGGCATTGTTCCAGCCTCATGTCCTTCTCGGTTTCTGTTTCTGAGTTCTTCATACGTGACTCTTGTCCTTTTAGGAGCTTGTTCCACAGACGCAGGTTCTTAAAGTGAAGAAGAAAAAAACACCCCATCCCCCGCTCCATCAAATAAATTTAATAGGGTCTTGCTGTACACTGATAGCAGGTGTTAGGTTGCACAATATATTTATTTTAGCAGCCTTTATGATTTCCGCACGAGTTTTTTTGGCTTTGGGGGAAATTTAAAGAGATAGTATTGGAATGATAGTTGATGTAAATTCAAATGATTGAACTCTTATGTGTGATTTAAAATTTTCAGTATACCGTATTTTTCGGACTATAAGACGCACCTGAGTATAAGATGCACCAAGATTTATCCCAGAGCTATAATTGCACTTAACAATGAACTAAAGGGCCACCCAGTGCTCCTGGGGCCTGGAGAGGGCAAAAATGCCCCCATTTTGGTGAAAAATGGGTCCGTTTTTAGCCTCTCCAACCCCCTACGCGTTGTGTTTTTGCCCTCCCCAGGCCCCAGGAGCACTCTGCAGGCCTCCCAAACCTTCTGTGTGTTTCATTTTTGGGAAAAATAGGCCCATTTTTCACCAAAATGAGGCCTGCAGATGTTCTCCTAGGGCCCTGCAATGTGCTCCTGGGGCCTGGGGAGGGCAAAAATGCCCCCGTTTTGGCAAAAAATGGGCCCGTTTTTAGCCTCTCAAACCCCCCTCGCATTGTGTTTTTGCCCTCCCCAGGCCCCAGGAGCACTCTGCAGGCCTCCCAAACCCTCTGCAGGCCCCATTTTTAGTGAAAACGGACATGTGGGGCAGGGATATGGGAGGCCAACAATGGCTGTATTCGGTGTATAAAACGCCCCAACATTTCCACCCTCTTTTAGGGAGGAGAAAAAGTGTGTCTTATTTATTTATTTATTTATTTATTTTATTTATTTTATTTATTCGCATTTCTATACCGCCCTTCTCCTTTCGGACTCAGGGCGGTGAACAGCCAGATAAAAAACATCTATACAAACATCACAAACATCTGAAAAATACTCTGAAAAATACGGTATTTCATATGCACTGGGTATTTCGATGTGGACTGATTTTCAGAGTACCAAAATTCAAAGAGGCCGTATGAATGGTCAACTTTAGGAAATTTAAGATATGACAACGTCAACTCCCAGAATTTCTGAGGTCAGGAAACTTCACTCTCTCGAGTTATGGAGGAAAATCCAAAGCTCACTGATGAAATCTCATGGGTGGAATTGGCAAGAAAAGGAACGATTAACATTGGCCACTTTTTATACATACAGAAAGCATATTTATTGGCACCCCACAGATGGTCCTAGACTTATGACCAGAACGGAGCCCAAAATTTCTGTTGCTAAGTGAGACAGGCAAGTGCCCCGTTTTACGACCTTTCTTGCCTCCGTTGTTAAATTAGCAACACGGTTGTTAAGTGAGTCTGGCTTCCCCCTTTGACTTGGCTTGTCAGAAGGTCGCAAAAGGGGATGACGTGACCCCGGGACATTGCAACCGTCATAAGTATGGGTTAGTTGCCAAGCGTCTGAATTTTGATCCCCTGACCATGGGGATGCTGCAATGATCCTAAGTGTGAAAAATAGTCATAAGTCACTTTTTTCAGTGCCGCTGCAACTTCGAACGGTCATTAAACGGACTGTTGTAAGTTAAGGGCTACCTGTACACCGCTTTAGTGCTGCTACTGTTGTGGCTCCGTTACCTGAGCCTGTGTCATCGGCAGGAGAGGACTCCGAGAGTGAAGGAGAGGAGTTGGCAAGGCCTCCCTCTCCAGGACCCTCCTCTCTGGCAATGCCTTTGGTGTCCGCCGAAGGGCAAGAGATAGGGCCAGGGCCAAGCATGTCCACGCAGCCACAGATGGACAGTGATGAGGGCAATGAGTCTTGGCTGGATCCACGCCAGCGTCGCAGAGATAAGCACGCGCAACAGAAGAAAAGGCGTGCCCGAGATTAGGCTGAGTCACTGGACCATACCCCACAAGGTATAAAAGGGAGCGTGGTGGCCAGTCAAACCTTGTGACGAACAAAGCTGAAAGCTTCCCCGCCATTCTGCATTGCCGGACTTTTGCTTTAAGACTGGATTATCTCTGGACTTGATTGTAATTATTGAGCTGCTTTCCTTTGATGTATCAGAAGTGGGGAGAAGTTATCTCTCCTCTTTGTAAATAATAAACTCTTGGCAGGCAGCCACTAGGTTGTTGCCAAGTTCCGTTATCATAAGGAAAAGGATTTTGCCGGCTGGTTTGGTCTTTAACTCCTGAACGTCTGTTGCTGTGTGTGTGTGGAGTCGGGGACAGAACAGCTACTTACCTTGCACTGATACTTCATATCTAAATAACCTAAAGAGGGCTTGAGTATTCAAATGACTGCAGCAGTCTACCTTGAGGGGTGCCATCTGTAATTCCAGTCGGAGTGGATTCATTCATGGAAGAGCTAAACGGGACTGCTCCGTAGGATCTCGGTCTTGGTGCTGTCTCCGTGGCTGAAGCCCTTTCAGGAAAGGAGGACTCTCTTGAAAATTCAGAGCGCTGGCTTACAGATCTGGGGAGAAAGAGAGAGATTGCAAGTTCTTAGCTGGTGTTATATGTAGAGGTAGTCCTTGACTTACAATAGTTCATTTAGCGACCGTTCAAAGTTAAAACGGCGCTGAAAACAATGTGACTTATGGCCGTTTTTTCAGCGATGGGTCTTGGCAGCTTGCCCACGATCAGGGGATCAACATTCGTTAAGTGTGGCAACCGAGTCAGGTTTGTGAGCGTTGCTGTGTCCCAGGGAACGTGTGGGAACCCTTTTGCGACCTTCTCACAGGGAACGTCAACGGGAAGGCCAGATGCAGTTAATAAGAGGCTTGCTAACTTTTATCAACTAAACCGATTCATTTAACAACTGTGGCATCAAAGGTCGTAAAAACGGGGCACAACTCACTTAACCAACGTCTCACTTAACAACAGAAATATTGGGCTCCATTGTGGTCGTAAGTCGAGGACTACCTGTGTACTCGTTGGAACCTCTTCCTCAAAACACCACCAATGGACGTTTGTAACAATAAAGACAACTATTTAAATCACGGCTTCTCAAACTGGGCAACAGCTTCCGTTCCCAGAATTTCCCAGCCAGCTGTGCCTTCCAGACCACACATTTTAGGGAGGGAGGGAGGGAGGGAGGGAGGGAGGGAGGGAGGAAGGAAGGAAGGAAGGAAGGAAGGAAGGAGATACCTGACTCAGGAGGAACTTTAACAGATATGGAAATGGGAAGGAAAGTTAATAGAGCCAATTTCAGTGTTGAAGTTTTCATTTCGTTTTTATACTATTATTAAAAGAAAGCTGGGTGGAGGGGAAATGGAACAACTTGCCTGCAGAAGTTGTGAATGCTCCAACACTGGAAATTTTTAAAATGTTGGATAACCATTTGTCTGAAGTGGTGTAGGGTTTCCTGCCTAAGCAGGGGGTTGGACTAGAAGACCTCCAAGGTCCCTTCCAACTCTGTTATTCTATTCTATTCTATTCTATTCTATTCTATTCTATTCTATTCTATTCTATTCTATTCTATTCTATTCTATTCTATTCTATTCTATTCTATTATTCTATTCTATTCTATTCTATTCCATTCCATTCCATTTCTATTCTATTCTATGACTATCATTAAGTGTTGTACCTTATGATTGTTGACAAATGTATCTTTTCTTTTATGTACACTGAGAGCATATGCACCAAGACAAATTCCTTGTGTGTCCAATCACACTTGGCCAATAAAGAATTCTATTCTATTCTATTCTATTCTATTCTATTCTATTCTATTCTATTCTATTCTATTCTATCTTCTCTTTCAAGCAAGACTACCTTTTCAAAGACTTGAATAAATGTCCAATGTTTCCATTTGTCTATATTTTTAAATAACCTTCATAACCTATGTTAGGATATGGTTTGAGCCTAACAAGTTGTCCAGGCAATATATGTGTACTGTAACTTTAATATGAATATGTATTGTGTGACTTTAAAGTTTTCTTGCTGATTCATTGTAATGCTGAGTCATGCTGTAATTAGATAATCACTGGTTGTGAATGTATTTAAGTAAGGTACTGTAACGTATTCAGTTTGATGATATGCTACCATTGTGTGTGGAGTTGCTATCCATTGTGCTATCATCGTTGGATGGATCTGCTATCATCATGGTTTGTGAACCAGAGTGAGTTTGTTATTCTAACCAACTACTGTTTGTGTGGTAAGAAGATTCGTTGTATCACTGGACTGATTTAACTGGCAAAGACTTGGAATTTGTTTAAAGACTATGAGACTGTTTTTCTACTATAAAGTAAGCTTTTGATAAACCAGTTTGCATATCTCTTATTCATTGCTCTCAGCAACGTTTCCTTGTGCATTTACTCTGCTGGTTGGTAACACAACACCAATATCCTTAACAACCTTCTTTTCTGATTCTAAGGCAAATGTAAATAAACACAATCAGTATTATCACCAAGCTGATGCTGTCCCAGTCTAAAAGAAACTGACAATTTAATATTTTTAAAAGATCTTGGAATTCAAGCTGATACCACTCGTATATAGACCGTACTCATTTTTCTGAAGACATGGCCTGCATTATTGTAATGGGAAAAGTAAACAGCAGTATGCAGTGACCTTGTTATTTTAAAACAGGTTTTCTTTCTAGAAATGAAAATCTAAATAAAAATTCTTACCGTGATTCATTCTTCAACATTTCTCCCAGGGGTGAATCCTTTAGGTTCATAAACTTCTCTTTGCATACATTTATGTACGATATCTTGCCAGCAAACCATCCACAGATTCCTGCAACTTGTTTACAAAGGAAGGCAAATACTCTTTAAGATGTTTGACAAAATGACATTTTAAACAAAACAACACAGTTAAAATGGAATCTGTGAAAGGTCACACACGGAAAAACAATCTCTTCCTTAAAAAACACTTTTAATTTTCGAAGCATTTCCCCTCCATTTCTTGATGACAGCGCACACAGAACTTACAAATTTTCTAAGCAAACAGTATTTTCTCTCTCTTTTTCAACAAGGTGGTGATAAACTCCTGATAAGATCACTCTTGAAGTCTAAAGTCAAAATCCTTGCTATAGTTTAGGTGTATAGACAAGTCTACATGGACAGGGTTATATTATAGCTTTCCTACTTTTCCTATTTGTATTTCTATTTTTTTCAGAAGGAAAATGAGAAATAAATCTATCTGTTCATCTATCTATCTATCTATCTATCTATCTATCTATCTATCTATCTATCTATCAATCCATCATCCGTCCATCCATCCATCTATCTATCATCCGTCCATCCATCTGTCATCCATCCGTCTATCTATCATCTATCTATCATCCGTCCATCCATCTGTCATCCATCTGTCATCCATCCATCATCTATCATCTGTCCATCCATCTATCCATCATCCGTCCATCCATCCATCATCTATCTATCTATCTATCTATCTATCTATCTATCTATCTATCTATCTATCTATCATCCATCCATCATCCGTCCATCCATCCATCTGTCTATCTATCATCTATCTATCATCCGTCCATCCATCCATCTATCATCCATCCATCCGTCTATCTATCTATCATCTAGCTAGCTAGCTAGCTATCATCCATCCATCATCCGTCCATCCATCCATCCGTCTTTCTATCATCTATCTATCTCTCGTCCGTCTATCTATCTATCTATCTATCTATCTATCTATCTATCTATCTATCATCCGTCCATCCATCCATCCATCCATCCATCCATCCATCCATCCGTCTTTCTATCATCTATATATCTATCTCCCGTCCGTCCATCCATCCTTCTATCTATCTATCTATCTATCTATCTATCTATCTATCTATCTATCTATCTATCTATCTATCTATCATCCGTCCATCCATCCATCCGTCTGTAGTCCTCGACTTACAACGGTTCATTCATTCAAAGTTACAACAGCACTGCAAAAAGCATCTTATGATCCATTTTTTTCACAGTTACGACTTTTGCAGCCTCCAAAATTCAGATGCTTGGCAACGGGTTCATATTTATGACTGTTGCTGTGTCCCATGGTCATGTGATCACTTTTTCAGACCTTCTGACAAGCAAAGTCAATGGTGGAAGCCAGATTCACTTGACAACTGGGTTACTAACTTATCTGCTGCAGTGATTCACTCAACAACTGTGACAAGAAAGGTGATAAAAAATGGGGCGAAATTCACTTAACTAATGTCTCACTTAACGACAGAAATTTTCAGCTCCATTGTGGTCATAAGTCGAGGACTAATTCTATCTACCTACCTTACTTTACTTGGCATATAGTCTCAGATAGTGACAGAGATGTCTTTTTCAGGGGTGTAAATGATGACATGCCTGACAACTTTAGCCACACAAATGCTGAAAATTGAGCATTTATGTCAACAGTTGGAATGCAAGCCAAAACGGTGGCATTTGTACATGTGTCATTTTATATCATTGCTAGAGAACAGGATTATATAGAGAGCTTATGCACCAAGACAAATTCCTTGTGTGTCCAATCACACTTGGCCAATAGAAAGTTCTGTTCTGTTCTGTTCTATTCTATGTTGACCCCCAATACTACTGTATCAAGGGGTTGATATTATTAGCAATAGTACTATTAGTTCATTTACAATTTATTAAATTATTTTCATATACTAAATGTTTAAGGGTTGATGAACAATCTGAAACTTAACGGAGGGATCAATGAGCAAAACAGCCTTGGAGACCCTACTAAATAGGCAGTGTTTGCACAGGCATCTAAATTTTGAATCTTGATACTATTGTCCTATTACGTTGACCTGCTTCTCGTGCCACATTTCTTATAGCATTTGTTAAAAGGTGCATAATATTTTCTCTTGTTAAATAAGAACGAGAATCCTCACCCTCAACTCTGAGCCATTAGGTACAACGGAAGTCTGATATGAATGAAAACTCACATGCCATTTTTGGTATAGCGCCGAACTTCGGATGAGATGTAAGGGTTCCTGATAATCAACATTAAGAGGGGGGGGAAAAAGGAAAGTTACGATACAAAACTGGTTTGTAAAAAAATAACCAGGCAATTATTTCACTTTCAGCATGTTTATATCATTTAGGTTCATTTCCCCCCCCCCCCAATTAGACATATAATTTTAAAAAGTCATCATTAAAGATTTGCATAATATGTCAACCTAGGAATGGATTTCCCCCCCCAGAATTTCTAAACATCATATATTAAGACAGCGGTTCTCAACCTTTTATTTATCACAGATTGCCTTTAAATACATTTTTGTAGAGGTAGGTCAAAGGTCACGGTGCCAAGCTTCGAGCAGCACGCTGCCTTAGCTCATGCGCTGTAGGTCTTTCCTGCTTTTATGATCTCATTTTTGGCTCTGATCTGGATTATCTCATTTTACCTAGAGAGGACGGCATCTTGAGGGGAGGGGGGTGAATTATTTCTACCAATTAGAACACTGTTACTGTCCTGTCTTTTATCTGCGTGTGAAAAAGTGTATAAAAATAAAGCTCTCTACGAAAGCGGGAGAGACATCTTGGGGGCCATCTTGGAACAGAGCAAAAGCCTGGACCTCTGATTTACAACACATTTTGGGGCCACAGACCCCCAAGGCTTAACTCAAAGTTTAAATCATAAAATGTCTTCAATCCTTCGTGGACCCCATGATGAAATTAGTCCAGGGATCTGCAGACAACCGGTGGAGAACCACTGAGTTAAGATATATAGATTGCAAGGTGGTAATAATAATAATAATAACCCATTGTCATCGGGGCATTTGGTACCATGTCCAAGAATTTTATAAGATACATCAATAAATTGGAGCTTCCTGCAATAACACCAGCGGAACTGCAAAAAACTGCGCTATTTGGAACATCTTACATCTTAAGAAGGTTCTTAGTTGATACCTAGGACGCTGGCAGCAACCCGTATCAACCATTAGCACCAGTCAATGGTATTTGTGATACATTTTTAAATGTCCAGTTGACTGAGTTTCATGTTTAATGAATAAAGTAAATAATAACAATAACAAAAACAGCTGGAAAAAAATAACAAAATATCGCGATCTGCAAATTGAAATTGAGTGATTGTGGAGGAAGAAATCAATTGTTGCACCAATAGTAGTAGGAACCGTTGGAGCAATACCCAAAGGGCTGCCTAGATACATGGAAATTTTGAACTTATTAGACCCGAGTATCCTGACTTTGCAAAAATACAACTTACTCGGAACTGCCTATATATTCAGACACTACTTTAACACCTCTTAGGAGCTTGGTTAGGACTTTTAACTGTTTTTACCAGTTCTAGACTATGAATCGAATTGAAGATTAAATCAATTATTATTATTATCTTTTATTCATTAAACATGAAACTCAATCAACTGATCATTTAAAAATGCATCACAAATACCATTGACTGGTGCTAATGGTTGATACGGGTTGCTGCCAGCGTCCTAGGCAGGGTGGATAAAAATCAATGATTTAAATCGATTTTTTTTATTTTTATCGAATTTATTTTAATAAAAAAACTTTTGGGGTAAAAATCTATTGTAAGATAGTTTTCTATTTAAGATACATAAATAATTTAGTTTATTCAGCATGAAATGGAGCTTAGTTATGTAGCATGAGGCTGTATATTCTGCAACACTGGGACTATCGGTGAGTCAACAGTGGGTCAAAGGAGTAGCAGAGATGACAGTTGCTCTTTAAAAATTATGATTTAAATCGAGATGATTTAAATCAAGCCTTTTTACTAGTGATTTAAATCAGGATTTAAATTGTGATTTAAATCAACTCGATTTAAATCAAATCCACCCTCGTCCTAGGTATCAACCAAGTACCTGCTTAAGATGTACGATGTTCCAAGTAGCACAGTTTTTTGCAGTTCCGCTGGTATTATTGCAGGAAACTGCAATTTCTTGATGTGTTTTGTAAAATTCTTGGACATGGTACCAAGTGCCCCGATGACAATGGCTATCACTGTTACATGTTTCATCCATAGCCATGTAGTTTCGATGGCCAGGTCACAATATTTTGTGATTTTTTTCCAGTTCATAAACTTCGACTCTTTATGTTTCCTAGTACAGTGATATCAATAAACTGTACGCTTCAGCCCTCCACAGCTGTGATATCTGGCGTGTTATGTTCCAAATGACGATCCGTCTGTATTCGAAAGTCTCACAAGATATTCACTGTCTCATTTTTATTGTTGTTGTTGTTGTTATTATTATTTCTGAGGTACTGGTTCAATAACAGTAGAGTATTTCATTCACCAGCTTTTTAAAAAAAGAATATTATATAAAACAACGCTACAATCAAGAGCAGTATATGAAGGCAAAATAATACAAAGGAAAAGTGAAAAATGGCAGACTTTCAAATTTAAAGGTATTCGGAACATACCTTTACGAACTAATATATGGGTGACCACCATGGCAAAAGTTGAGAAGGGCAAACCTAAGAAGAGGGGAGGAAAATGAATATTTGTGGGGAAGTGAAATTTCAGTACATCCTGAGCAACAAGCACTAAACCTGTAAATATGTTTCAGATAGTGCAAATCAGAAAACTTTCAAGTCAACAGCAAGGGAACCCAAGTACAAATATCTCTCTGACCATTAGATGACTTCTCACTCAATCAAATTATTTCACAGAGTTACTGTACGAATCTTAGTTGTTAAATCTAAGCGTCTGGAAACGTCTACCTTCTTCTTAGCTTCTAGAAGAAAAGATGAAATAAAAATACAACCCACAAACTGGGTTGATATACTTGCTAAACCATAATGTGGCTTAATCCAGGTTCTCATGTTGTGGGAATCCAGTCACAGTGATCTATCAATGAGAGTCTGTGGCTCAGCATAATGTAGGTGTTGGCACAAAGTGTGGGATAGGAGATATATAGAATAAAATAGATCTGGAAGGGATCTTGGAGGTCAAGCAGGACATCCTATACCCGTGATGGCAAACCTATGGCACGTGTGCCACAGGTGGCACGTAGAGCCATATTAGTGGGCACGCCAGCTCAGCTCTGGGGCGCATGCACGCGCCGGCCAGCTGATTTTCGGGCCTTCTGGGCCCACCAGAAATAGGGAAACAGGCTGTTTCCTGCCTCTGGAGGGCCTGGTGGGGGGGGGGAGGCCCTTTTTTCTTTCTTACCTGGTTCCAGATCCTCTCTGTGTATCTGGGAACGGCGAAAACAGCCTTTCCCACTTCCTTGGAGGCCCTACGGAGGCTCAAAGGGCCCATTTCCCCACTCCTGGTGGGACAGGAAGTGACGTTTTTTCCTGTCCCCAGCCTCCAGAGACTCCTAGAGAGGCTCCTAGAGACTCCTAGAGAGGTTCTGGAGGCTGGGGACAGCAAAAAAATGTCACTTTCTGTCCCACTGGGAGTTGGGAAATGGGCTTTTTCAGCCTCCGTAGGACCTCCAAGGGAGTGGGAAAGGCTGTTTTCGCCGTTCCCAGATACACAGAGAGGATCTGGAACCAGGTAAGAAAGAAAAACGGGCCTACCAGGCCATCATGTGCCAGGAGCAGGGGGGGAGGGGGAGGGGGTTGCGCACACATGCGCGTGGGCACGTGCGCGCGCGACCCTCCCCCGCCCCCCCCCTCCTGGCACGCAATGGCAAAAAGGTTAGCCATCACTGCCCTATACTATTTCAGGAAAGTGGCTGTCTAGTTTCTTCTTAAAAGCCTCCCATGGTGGAGCGCCCACAGTTTCTGGAGACAAGCTGTTCCACTGGTTAATTGTCCACACTGTTAGGAAGTAACTCAGGAGTCTCTGTATTTCAACAATGGAGAGTGGAACTGAATCTTGTTTCACATGAAAATATGTGCAGTCATCTCCTCCACTGCTGCATAAATCCTAAAACACATATACTACATTACAATGTGGGACACAGAAATATTTTCACACAGCCCTGAACCCACACATACTGTATTTTTCGGAGCATAAGACACACCTTTTTCCCTCAAAAAAGAGGGTGAAAATCCGGGTGCGTCTTATACTCCGAATGTAGCCCCGCCCAGTCTCTCAAACGGAGGTTTCAGAGGCTGAAAAAAGCCTCAGAAACGAAGCTTCAGAAAAAAAGCCTCCAAACAGAGCTTCAGAAAAAAAGCCTCCAAACAGAGCTTCAGAAAAAAAGCCTCTGAAACAAAGTTTCAGAAAAAAAGCCTCAGAAGCAGAGCTTCAGAGGCTTTTTTTCTGAAGCTCTGTTTCAGAGGCTTTCAGAGGCAGAAAAAAAAAGCAAGGCACAGAGCTCACAACCAACGAACCTGTTGCTAAAATTCACCTCTGGGAACAGCTGATTGGGGGTATTCCAGGAGGCCAATCCACCCGCCAATCAGCATTTTTCTTATTTTCCTCCCCAAAAACTAAGGTGTGTCTTATCCTCTGGTGTGTCTTATACTCTGAAAAATACGGTATTTTATAACTGGCATTTGATTTTTTTTCATCATCTTGGAGTAACTGTCTCATTCTTGAAAGATGATTTTGTAAGCCCAACGTATCACCGATGTGTGTATTATATGGAAGTGCCCCCTCACCAACAGGCATAACCCAGTAACATAACTGAATTGTACATCTATGTAAACTGTATCACTTATAAAATCAATTATTGATTATGTGGCAAGAAAGGACATTGCTCAACAACAAAAAGCACAAGCAAGGAACATTTTACTTACATCTGTATAAGAAGCTCTCTTTAATACATTCTCGGCTTACTCTGAATTCTTCTGGTGTCAGTTGATATGAATGATCTATCTTGTGCTTTTATTAAAAAGAAAACAAAAACAGAACACTAAGCATTAGAGTTCTAAGTATCTCAGCTGTAATAAATATCAGCACTAAGAAGTATGTTTTCCTATGATTTTAACAGCTTATGTAAAATTTTAAAAATTTAAAACCATGTTCATGGTAGATATCTTTCTATCCCCCAGAGAAACCATTTGATTTGTACGTATAACCCTTTATGGTACATGTATACTTTCAGATACATGGGGAATGGAAAGATTCAAAGAGGCCATCTATGTCAAAATTGAACGGCCCTCTCTCAACAGAGGGGGAGTGTTCTGCCCCAGCTACGGATCCCAAAGAATGTAGCAGACACAAACTCCGAACAAAACTCAGTTTACTTCAAAACACAGTCTTTTTGCAAATGCAGGCTGTTAATAAAACATTCTTAACAACCTGCCAGAAATTCCACAGATAAGATAGAGTCTTACAAGAGTCGGCAGAAAGCCCAGAAGCCTGGTTGGCAGAGAAAATCCAAACTCAATGATCAGCGAACGAATGAACGTTGTTTCCTGCAGCTTTTTACAAGATGTGTGCAAACTTAAATAGGCTAAGGGAGTGGCCAATTAGCCCCAAGCCTTACTCTCGAGGAGACCTCTTCCTGAGTAACCACTCCTGCCTTTTGGCAGCTCTGCGTGCCCGTGCATTGAGAAGAGGCTCCTCCACTTCATCCTCTTCACTTCAAGGAGCCTCTGAAGGTTCTGAAGGCCCTGGTTGAATCCTTGCCTCTGGCACTACATCCTCTTCAGCCTCCTTGCTGTCCAACTCAAGCGCCGGCTGCACAGGCTGCACAGGCTGCTGGCGTGACACCACACCAGCCTCCTCCTCGTCAGGATCATCAACAATCCGTGCAGGCCACAACAGGGAGGGATATGATATCATCGATGTCCAATCTATAACATAGTCCTTTCAACACTTCCAAGAATGCTCCACACCCATTTGCGTCACTCAGGTGAATCTGAGGACACAGACAAACCTCCCAAGTGGCCACAACAACTCACTAAAAGGCCAAATGCAAATGGCCAGCATCCTTCCATTCCCCACCATGCAGTCAGAGCTGAAGAAGCTTCTTCGACGAGAAGCAAAACGTCTTCAAAGAAAAAACAAGAAAGCCCATTTGCCTCCGGAAAAAGCACCTTTGGGACAACCATGACCTGAATGACTGAGAATCTCCATAGACATTTAGCGATATATTTTAGGATGAACACCCCTTGAATGGTGCAGGAGTAGGAACGGATTTCCAGAAAACATGTAGATTACAAGAACCATTTGTACCACTCTGGCTATACCTGACTAAGTAGGTAATACCTGGCTAGGTGGCTCAGTGGCTAAGACTCTGAGCTTGTCGATCAGAAAGGTCGGCAGTTCAGCGGTTCGACTGGTCTCCTGTGTGAGCAGGGGGGGTTGGACTAAATGACCTCCAAGGTCCCTTCCAACTCTGTTACTTACACTCAGGTGATCCTGAGCACACAGACAAACCTCCAAGTGGCCTCAATGACTCTCTAAAAGAGTTACAAATGACCAGCTGTCTGCAAGGGGTATAAATCCTTCCATTCCCCACCATCCAGTCAGAGTTGAAGAAGCTGCTTGGATGAGAGGCAAAATGCCTTCAAAAGAAAAAAAAAACAATCAGAAAGTCCAGTTGCCTCTTGAAAAAAAAAAGAAAAAAGCACCTTTGGGTGCAACCACGACCTGGATGACTTGAGAATCTCCATAGACATTTAGGTATACACTACAGAGCTGAAGAAGCTGCTTGGATGAGAAGAGAAACGTCTTCAAAAGAAAAAAACCAGAAAGTCCAGTTGCCTCTTTTAAAAAAACCACCTTTGGGGACTTTACTTGCTCTAAACCTAGGAAGGCTGGGATTGCGCTGCTTCCTAATCTAAATCCCACCTGTTCTTCCTTCCTACAGACACATACACATATTAGGTGGCTCAGTGGCTAAGACACTGAGCCTGTCAATCAGAAAGGTCGAATCTCTAGTACAGGTCTCCTGCGTGACATGGGGATTTATTTATTTATTATTGATTGATTGATTGATTGATTCGATTTATATCCTGCCCTTTTCTCGAGACTCAGAGGGCTGCTTACAATGCACTAAGCAATAGCCTGCATATTTTTTTGTATATACCTGCTTAGTAGGGCTTTCGGGGCCCCCTAAGCGGTGTTCTTTTTTTTATACAAAGTCAGTTTATGGCCCCCCACAATCCGGGTCCTCATTTTAGCTACCTCGAAAGGATGGAAGGCTGAGTCAACCTTGAGCCTGGTGAGATTTGAACTCGCAGTAATTTATTTTTTTTTAAATTTTATTTTATTTCGAATTTATATACCGCACCTTCTCTCGAGAGACTCAGGGCGGTGTAGAGCCAGATAAAAACATACAATACAAACATTAAAAAACAATTAAAAGGATATATATATATATTAATTTGGCCCCAGTTGCAGGCAGCTGGTGCTACTTAACAGCACTTTAGTCTGCTGCGCCACCAAGGCTCTAGGTTGGACTAGATGACCTCCAAGGTCCCTTCCAACTGTGTTACATTCTGGATCCGACTGAGAGCAAGCATTATAATGGGGGGGGGACACAAGAACCTCAAGGTCAGCGGAGCTTATCTTCCAATTGCTCCAATCCGAGATGGAAGAACCAGGCGGGAGAACCCCACACGTTCGATCCTTCGCTTCCCCCGGCATTGAGAAAGGCAAAAGCTACCTTGCCAACCATCCCGTCCATGGCACCGTAGGATCCGTGACCTCGCGACTGCTCAGGCGGCTCCATAGGTCGGGCTATGGGGGGGCAGAAACACCGGGACGAGGGAGGAAAAAAAAACACGCCCTCCCTCAACCAGTCCCACTCAGGGGACTCTGAAGCCAGAGGGCAGAAAGCCCAGGAACCGGAAGTTCCGCTCAGAAACCGGAAGTTCCGCTGGAAAGGACGCCTTCCGGGCAAATGGGGCTTTCCATAGACAAAAGGCGGCTAGAAGGACCCAGGGAACAGAGTGGTGGGGCGAGAGAGGCGCTGCGGAATCTCGCCGTTAGAGGTAAAGCTGATGGAGCCAAGTTTAGGTTGTTAACTATGATGATAACAGCTGCGGGCGATGCTTTCAATCAAGCGCACGCTCGACTCCAAATGGTTGCTTTTTTTGGGGGGGAGGGGGGGTTGCACGATTTAATCCTTTACTGTCCCAAAGGTGGTTTTTGCAAGAGGCAACTGGACTTGCTGGTTTTTTTTTTCTCTTTGAAGGCGTTTCGCTTCTGATCC
Source organism: Pantherophis guttatus (assembly GCF_059756535.1). NCBI lineage: Eukaryota > Metazoa > Chordata > Lepidosauria > Squamata > Colubridae > Pantherophis > Pantherophis guttatus. The sequence continues at coordinate 71,353,811 of NC_142070.1, read as the reverse complement.
AAGAAGCTTCTTCAGTTCTGTAGTGTGTAGCTAAATGTCTACGGAGATTCTCAGTCATCCAGGTCGTGGTTGTCCTAAAAGTGTTTTTTTTTTTTTTTTCTTTCTTTCAAGAGGCAGCTGGACTTTCTGAATTTTTTTTTTGTTTTTTTTTTTGAAGACGTTTCGCTTCTCATCCAAGAAGCTTCTTCAACTCTGACTGGATGGTAGGGAATGGAAGGATTTATACTCCTTGCAGACAGCTGGTCGTTTGCAGAAGAAAGTCCACTTGCCTCTTGAAAAAGCACCTTTGCTTGGGACAACCGTAACCTGGGTGACTGAGAATCTCCATAGACATTTAATCCCTTAATGGTTACCAAAAATATGGATTTGTTGGGTGGGTGGGAATTTATTATTTATTTTTATTATTTAAATTTCTATACCGCCCTTCTCCTTTAGGACTCAGGGCGGAAATGGGGGGGTAATCGCTATAATCTTTTAATAAAAAATTGCTATAAAACCAAGCAGGAGGCAAGTTTTGACAAATCACTAACACCCCTCTCTAAACCTGGTCCAAAATTAGCATATCTGCCAGAGCAGATTAAACCAGGCAGACCACTGCACTGCAGAATAAGTACTGTTCTAATCTTATTTTATCTGTCTGACCGGTTTTGCCCAATAAAGCCACTCTAGGTTTCTAAGGGGAAACACTATTCTTAAACACAGAATATGCAGTCTTTGGGAAGCCCATAATATCAGCATTGGAAAATACCTTTCCCTCCCTGCTTCCTGACTCAAAAAGGTGGGGGGGAAGGGGCAACAGATGGGGAGGGGGGAATCTCTATCATATACTTTTTTAAAAAGCCAACCCCAGTGAATCTGGTGGGTTTTTTTTTTCAAAACAGGCAAGATCTGCGTTTAAAATTAATACCCCCATTTCTGCTGGGCTGAAAAATAAGACGTGTGAATTTGTAAATAAGTGTATGGAAGTTAAGTGTCTGGCCTTAAAGCTAAAATTGTCATGGGGTAATGGGACTTCATGGGGCATCCTGTAACTTCTAAACCAGTCAACAAAAGCTGAAGAGATCCTAGCCCCTTTTGTAGGAAAAAAAAAATATTAATACTAGGACATCTAATACAACTTGAGGGTGCCTCTGTGCCTGTAGATGAATCAATGGCCACATCATGAGGACACTATTATTCCTTTAGAAACAGTTAATGAGATAATTGGTGCCAAGATTAGCAAGATAGGGTACCAGTGAATATAATTGCAGTGTCAACTGCTCTACTTCTGACCTTTTTGATTCTTGATTACCACTTTGGAATGCCACTCATTGATCCTTGATTGCCAGAATGAACTGCTTGTTGATTTTGACAAGGTGTAAGGACAGGGAGGGAGGGAAGGAGGACAGACATTATACATAAAGATTCGTTTTTTATCATTCACTTTATTGTAACATCCATTTTAAGCACTGTCAAGGAAGAAATGACAAATGAACAAATCAAACCTAAACGTTCTTCAGACCTCTGTAGTCTGCAATCGTAAATTGATTAAAATTATTTAATAAAATATTATTTCATCAAAATAATATTCTAATTTTCTAAATATGTCTGTTGCTTTCTGTTAATGAATAGTAAGATTAAACACTGGGGGTCCCAGCATAGCAACCATCTACTTTGTTACGGTGGGACTCTTCTGAACTCGATCTTTAATGTACGTAGACTTTCAGACAGCTTGCTAACCTATTTACTGGTAGCTATTAAACTTAATCCAGCCACTCATCTCAAGTACATGACTCTGGTCAGCTAAGAATAATTAAAATCAAGATTAAAATATGAACACACTAAGAAATTACATATATTTATTTATTTATTTTATTCACATTTATATGCCGCCGCTCTCCCAAAGGACTCGAGGCGGCTCACAACAATAAAACGACAACGGTAAAATGAAATAGAAAAATAATTCAATTAAAAACCCAACAATTAAAACTGAATTCCCAACAGATCAGGAGATTTGTTGAAAAAGCCATGTCTTCAGGTCGCCGCGGAAGGAGCGGAGGTCGGGAGCTGTCCGGAGCCCAGTGGGTAGCTCGTTCCAGAGGGTTGGTGCAGCCACAGAGAACGCCCTCATCCTGAGTGCCACCAGCCGACATTGTCTGGCCGATGGCACCCGAAGGAGGGCAGTCCTATGTGAATGCACTGGGCGCAGGGAGGCCGGTAGGAGGTGGTCCTGCAAGTACCCCAGGCCCATGCCATGAAGGGCTTTATAGGTGAGAACCATTACCTTGAAGCGGATCCGAAGGACCACTGGCAACCAGTGCAGCTCGTGCAGGAGAGGTGTAACACGGGAGTAATGGGACGCCCCGTAACAACCTGCGCAGCCGCATTCTGGACCGGCTGGAGCCTCCGGGTGTACCCCAAGGACAGCCCCATGTAGAGGGCATTGCAGTAGTCCAGACGAGAGATAACTAGAGCATGAGTGACTGTCCGGAGGGCATCCCTATCTAGGAAAGGTCGCAACTGGCGCACCAGGCGAACCTGTGCAAAAGCCCCCCTGGTCACGGCCATCAGATGGTCAACTAAGGACAGCCGCAAATTCAGGAGGACGCCAAGATTGCGAGCCCTTTCAGAGGGAGTAAGCCACTCCGCTCCCATCAGTAGTAATGGGGCCGCTAGCTCCTGGGATGCCGGCATCCATAGCCACTCCGTTTTGGAGGGGTTGAGTCTGAGCCTGTTCCTACCCATCCAGACCCGCACTGTCTCCAGGCACTTGGACATCACGGATATATGGCAGGTGAGACGGAAAAAAATCCAACCAACTCTATGATACAACCATGATGTATACTCTACTACATACCAAGGGCCACGAGCTCTCTATCGAAACCAGGTCTTCAAGAACTTACAAAAGGCCAGCATCCAGCAGGGTCAGGGCTAGTTCTCAATATACATAGCATCCTGACAACTTTTCCTATCTTTGAATTCTCAGCCATACTTCTCCCGGCTTTTGTAGACATTCTTGTCCATATTGACTTAATAATCTTGTCTGGCAAAAGCATTAGTCATCCCAACTCAGTTTCTCTCTAATATTCCCTGCCTATTGGATATTATATCCCTGCTGGTCCCAAAATTAACACTGAATGTAGCCGAATGAAACAAAAATTAATAAGCAGTTGACTAATTTTACTAGCTTTCTATGCATATTCTTCATGGTTAATATGTCTTCTCTTGCTAAAAATAAGCTTGGAAGTTGGGAGTGCTGGACCGGCTTTGAGGGTTGGGGGATGGAGGGTTGGGTTCTCCTCCATTTGCTTGAATACCTTTGAATATCACCTGCAAGTTACAACTGGTCCAGAATGCAGCAGCAAGCATAGTGATGAGTTTAACTATACAATACCTCTCTTGTGTGTTGTACTGGTTCCCAGTTTCTTCCAGGTGCAATTCAAGGTGCTGATTATCATCTTTAAAGCCTTGCATGGCACAGATTACCTGCAGAACTGTCTGTCTCTAAGGGCATTTAACGGTACCTGTCCTACCAGATCAGAAAAGGTGAGCACGTTCCAAGTCCCTTCCCTTAAACATTGCCACTTGTCTTTTCCGTGGTAATCCAGGCTCAACTCTTCTACCTGAAGTTTGGCAGGCCTCTACCTGTCTAGCCTTCTGAAAAGTACTGAAGACCTGGATTCCCCCCCCCCGCCCCGCCCCCCGCCAGCTCTGGGATAGGGTGAGGTAGGGGAGAAGATTTTTTTGAGGAACTGTCTGTTGGAACTTTGTTGTAATAGATTATTGGGAGCTTCCCAGAGTTTGATATAAGATATAAATGTTTTAAACAAACAAACAGGGCACAGAATAGCCTTTTCTACTAATCAGGGTTGATTGCAGAAAAGTTCTTTTCAAGCATCTGTCATTTGGATCATAGGAAAAAAATCACACATAGCATATAATTAGCAGATTTGTATGGAAAGAAGTGATCGATAGTTGTTTGATCCAATCAGTAGTGGGTTTCAATTTTGGCCGCTAACGGTTTGCTCGGGGGTGCGCGCGCACTCGGACGCGTGATGCTTTTGTGCATGTGCATAAGCTTCTGCGCATAGAGACGTCCAGGAAGGTGGGCGGAGCCTCCTGCGCCGCCACTACTGGCTCCAATGTATTTTTAAAAATGAGAGATTACATACATGAAGAATAAGAACCAAATTATACAGTGAAAACCAATCAAAGCTTCTTGTTAATTCCTGAATGTATAATATCCCTCTTTATGTTGGTCCAATAGAGATCCTTATAGCTATGTCAAACCTACACAATGCTGCTATTATAGTGTAGACATAAATTTAATATAGTCACCTCACTTTTCAATTAAATCAAAAGGATACACTTTGACGTGTACACCCAGATATATTTAGGTGATGGGAAAAGCTGCTCACTATTTATGAACTATTGCAAAAGAAGCATACTTCAAGCCATTTAAACTACTGGAATTCCATGAAATCTCCCTGAGAAGATCTACAAATGTTAATCTAATAAGGAACCAGTTAGTGACGTATTTTCCAGAGTACTATAAATAGTATGAAAAAACAAAGCTGCAGGCCGATGTGGCTGATATGAGTAAGGAATTTCCTTTTCCAACAGTGGATTCACCATGCTAATTATGAAATTCGTATCCTGAGATTTTTCAGTTGAAGTTGTTTGCTGCTGGCCTCAAAATATTACTACCAGCAATTAAAAATCAACTGATTTGTTTATTCCATTTGTTTTGGTACATTTGTTCACTTGCAGTTGCATACAGTAAGGCATTTTAAGCCATACTATTTTCAAAATATCCTGAAGAACTGTTTTTTTTCCCAGGGCAATGAGTTGGAAGGTTTTACACCTCTATGGACTGTTTTTGATTGTTTTGAAGTTTTGAAGCGGCCTCTAGGGCAATATGTTTTATTATGTAATAGGTACAATGCACTTTATTTAGATAAAGATTAACAGAGTTGGAAGGGACCTTGGAGGTCATCTAGTCCAGGGGTTGCCAACCTTTCGGACCTCAGGGACCACTAAATTCATAATTTTAAATCCCATGGGCCACTAATACAATTTTTTTAAAAAGATAAATAGTATTTAGTGCAATATAAAAAATGCAAATAATTTTTCTGCATACCACCAAAATTTTCTCGTGGACCACAAGTGGTCCGCAAACTACCTGCCTTAGGTGAGAGAGCATAGTAAGACGAGGGAAGCAATATAAAATTGCTGGCAACAGCTGTTTTAGAAGGCTTGAAAAAGGTAAAAAAATCAGAAGGAATCTGGTAGCAACCTTTTGCCACTAACACATTTTATTAAAAGGCATAAACTTTTGCGAGCTATAGCATTATTACTATATGCGTATCTTTGTAAATACTTCCTTTAAAATGAAGAATATTTGGTGGTTTCTTTTATTTTCAAAACTATATTGTAAGATTCTTATTTTGGTTATTTATTTTTATTGCAATTCCTCAATGTATTTATTAATTCAACTTCTATAATTTAATTTATAAGTGAAATATAGCAGTTACCATGACAGGAATTTCTGCACTGCTAATGAAACAGTCACCAACCATTTCATTCATTGACAGAAAATTCTAGTGACAGATAAATAACGGTACCCATTGCTGATCCCAGTTCTTCCACAAATAGTTTCTGTTCACCTGTTCTCTCCCTAAAGATAATGCAAGACAGAGGCTAACAGTCTTGCAGCTACCCATGGATGACTACTTCAATACTAGTATAGCTAATTTAAACCTGTCTCATTCGTAGACTACAGATGAGATAATGGCAACATTATGGGACATGGAAAAAAAAGATGTTGCCAGGTCATGTTGGGACTATGCTTAAGTGCAAGTGGGCAAATTGTCCATATTCATGAATGAACTGACATAGAGTTTCCTATGTCCTAGAATCATGTAGCATTTATTTTATTTGCCCTAATGTATCCAATAAATTGATAGTAATTTCCTTGGGTGGGTTTCAGCAGGTTCTGACCAGTTCTGGAGAACCAGTAGTAAAAATTCTGACTGGCCCCGCCCTTATCTATTCTCTGCTCCCAAGTCCCAGCTGATCGGGAGGAAATGGAGATTTTGCAGTAATCTTCCCCTGGAGCGGGGTGGGAATGAAGATTTTACAGTATCCTTCCCCTGCCATGCCCACCAAGCCATGCCCACCAGGCTATGCCACACCCAAGCAGCCACACCCACAGAACCAGTAAAAAAATTTGAAACCCACCACTGGTCCTCAGTGATACAAATTATTAGGTGCTAGTCTAATCTGCCCTGCTTGTCTCACTGCCCCATTGCCTAGCTCTTCACTCCTGACTCTTGTGTATATTTAAAGGCTGTATCATTTTGGGAAGCAGCTATAAAACTTATGTACAAAGTCCAACTTAGTTTGTACATGACATTAAGCTGCTGATGAACAATTATTTAATAAAGATGCCACAGTTGGCTGGCCAGCTCAAAACCCTAATACATAAATCATGATTTACAAGCTAGGGCACCTTGGTTCACCTATCTCATTAATTAATTGCTTTGGTTTTGGTTTACTTAGCATGACATGTGAACCTTCCATTGGAAAGTAGAACTAGAAACTCCTCAGGAAATACCTCTTGTTCTAATTGTGACAGTGGACTATTCTTCATAAAATATACACAGTTCCATTTTTATTTTGGTTATTGTCCAATGTTCAAATTCTTTGATGCAATACAGAACAAAAACAACTATCAAAGTGGGATATGACTCATCAAGAAAAAATATTTAAAAGTTCAATACAGTGGAAATTTGGTTAAGAATTTTGTGTGCTAGGAGAATAGGTGCTCATTAAATGTGGACTGAATACAAAAGTATGCTGAAGTGGCTTAGTCAAGGATGAATTAATGAATGTCAAATTGCAAAACAGGTATCTGAAGAAAGAGCAAGCAGATCCTGAGGGAGGGGAAGACGAGCAAGTTGTAATTGAACAGAACGAATAAGGTTCTGTGCGCCAATTTAATGGAAATCACAATTATTTGCAAGAAAATATTTATATTTTCTTTCTTATCTCTTGCCTTTAACTTCTTTCAGAGTTTTGCATAAAATTGCTCTGTTGGATAAATAGGTTCGTAAGAAAGTCTGTACATTGTAGTGTTTTGCTGTTTTTCGCTGCAAAAGTGTAATACTGCAACTGTTCTTCAGAATTCTGCAAAAGAGGAGATAAAAAAAAAAGAATGAATGAAAACCAAGGTAAATTTACACACTTTGCCTATCAGCAAGAACTATTGTTTAGGTAGCTGCAAATCAGTTAAGGGACTCTTTTTGTTTTTTGTTTTGTTTTTATTTTACCTCAGTTTCTCAATCTTGGGAAATTTAGGTGTTGGACTACAACTCCCAGAATTCTCCAGCCAGCGTGCTGACCAGGGGATTCTGGAACTTTCAAGTCCACACACCTTACAGGGGTCCCCAAACTTGGCAACTTTTAAGACTTGTGGACTTCAACTCCCAGAATTCTCCAGCCAGCACAGCTGCGCAGGTGTGCAGCACAGCACAGCTGGCTGGAGAATTCTGGGAGTTGAAGTCCACAAGTCTTAAAGCTGCCAAGTTTGAAGACCTCTTGCCTTAAAACTTGCCAAGGTTGAAAAAGTCTCGCTTTGCAACAGGAGCTCGGTGGTCCCTTCACTCGTGGGCAAGGCTGGTGAAGTCGAGGAGTGGCTTCCCTATCGACCAATGGCAGGGAAACGAAACGTGCCGAAAGCACCAATGGCGACGAGCATTGACAACCCCTTCGATACGATTGGCCGTCCCTCGCCTTTGCGTCCGGGCTGGTGGGGGGGCGGGGCGGAGGTACGGTGTGGTGGTTTCAGACTCGCTCTGTCCCAACCAGCCAATCCGAAGGAAGGAGGAAGGCGGCGGACGGAGGAGTAGCGTGGCTCCCGGCGAATGAGCGAGCGCGATGTTTGTTCCTGTTTGAGAGAAGCCCGCCAATCGGGAAGGCGCCGGGGGCGGGGAAACGGTGCTGGGCTGCCGAGTTCTCGAGAGAGAGAGAGAAGAAAAAGGAGCGAGGAGAGAGAGAGAGAGAGAGAGAGAGAAAAAAAGAGCCCCCGAACGAGCCTTCCCGTCGCTCTCGGATCCTCAAAAGGACCCACAGCAACAGGCGGCTGGCTGGAGGGGGGCGGCCATGCAGGTCGCCGGCATGGAGGGGGAGTCTCTGGGCTAAGTCCCCGAAGCATCCACCACCCCGGGAGGAGAAGAAAGCGCCTTCTTCAGCTCGGGGGGGGGCGGCGGGTGGGAGGAGGACCGCCGCCGCCGCCGTCAGGTAAGGCGCCACCTCAACGCAGAGCACCTTCCAAACTGTGTGCGTGAGGGGAAACGGCGACGCGATGGGGAAAGCCGGCCCACCTGCTGAGGAGAAAGAGAGAGAAAGAAAGAGAATTATCCCGTAGGAGCCGGGCAAATATCATCTCCCTCAGCGTCAGTCTTCCTCCTCCTCCTCCTCCTCCTTCTGCTGCCGCGCGGCTTTTGTTCACTTGGCGGGGGGGGGGCGCGCGCGACGTGGGGGGGCTTTGCCTTGAGGCCGTTATTTTCCCCCCCCTCACCCCGCCCCTCTTGTTGCCCCTAGAAACGGGAGGAGGGAGAGGCTTCTCCTTCAGTTTCGGCCAGCTGAACCCCCCCCTCCTCCTCCTCCTCCTTCTCCACTCCCCCCCCTCCCCTCTGCAACGGCGCGCGCGCTGGTCCTCCTGGCGGGCCGGCGCGAGCGTGTGAGGAGGACGCTCCCTCCCTCCCACCTCGCTGTTTTTCCTAGACGCCGCCCGCCCGCCAACTTTTTGCGGGGGGGGGGAGAAAGTGAGCTGTGGAGGGCGGGTGTGTGTGTGTCCGCGAGACGGCTTTCCTCCTCCCAAGCTGGATTGTTGTTGTTGTTGTTGTTGTTGTTTTCTCCCCACTCCTCCCCACCAAACCCCCCCCACCCTCACTCACTCCGCTTCTCCCCCCCCCCGCGCGCGCGCGCCCGGAGACACGCGTGAGGATGTGGGCGTGACCTTTCCTCGCTGGCCCCGTCGTTCCGGCTGCGGTCGGGGCCGGCCACTCCCAAAACGGTGGCTTTCTTTTTTTCCGGAGCTGAACGAGCAAGCCTCTCTTTAACCCACCGACCCACCCTAAACATCCCTTGCCCGTGGGACTGCGGTGGGTGGAAAGGAGCTCCCCCCCCCCCCCGTGAAGCCAAAGGACGGAAAAGAAGAAGAAGGCCGGTTGGCCGTCCGGCGTTGGGAAGCGTGGGTAACTGCGCGACACGTGTGGCGCCGAGAACAAGGGCTCTCTGTGGAGGGCGAATATGGGAACGGCGGAGACAATGGGTCTTTCTTAACGCTCTTCTTCCACAGGCCTGACTTGCGAAGATGCGAAGGATCCTTTTTTAAAACCCCCCCCCTTCTTTTTGGAGGGCTCCTTGGTGCTTGCTTGTCCTTCTTGCAGACGTTTCATTGCCCCTGACTAGGTAAGATCACCAGGGCTAGTAAGGAATAGGGTTTGCTGTCAATTTATATTCCGGTGGCTTCCCCTGTCAGTATTGGTGGCGGAGGTTTTAATAAAGGAGAATATTTGTAATGAAGGGTCCTTGGTGCTCTCTGGGCTTCCTTGGCCTCTTGCAGATGTTTCGTTGCCCCTAACTAGGTAAGATCGCCAGGGCTAGTAAGGAATGGGGTTTGCTGTCAGTTTATATTCTGGTGGCTTCCCCTGTTCATTATTGGTGGGGGGAGGTTTTAATAAAGGAGAATATTTGTAATGAAGGGTCCTTGGTGCTCTCTGGGCTTCCTTGGCCTCTTGCAGACATTTCATTGCCCCTAACTAGGTAAGATCACTAGGGCTAGTAAGGAATAGGGTTTGCTGTCAATTTGTATTCCGGTGGCTTCCCCTGTCAGTATTGGTGACGTTGGTCTTGGAGGTTCAGTATTGGTGGCGTTGGTCTTGGAGGTTTTAATAAAGGAGAATATTTGTAATGAAGGGTCCTTGGTGCTCTCGGAGCTTGCTTGTCCTCTTGCAGACGTTTCATTGCCCCTGACTAGGTAAGATCAGGGCTAGTAAGGAATGGGATTTGCTATCAGTTTTATATTCTGGTGGCTTGCCTTGTCGGTATTGGTGGGGGTGATCTTGGGGGTTCCAATAAAGGAGAAGGTTTGTAGGTCAGGGTAGGAAATGAGGTGTCCTAGGGTGCTCTCGGAACTTGCTTGTTTTCTTGCAGACATTTCATTAAACTAGGTAGCATCATCAGTGCTAGTAAGGAGTGTGGTTTGCTGTCAATTTATATTCTACTGGCTTCCCCGTCAGTATTGGTGGCGTTGGTCTTGGAGATTCCAATAAAGGAGAATATTTGTAATGAAGGGTCCTTGGTGCTCTCTCAGCTTGCTTGTCTTCTTGCAGACATTTCATTACCCCTAACTAGGTAACACTCATCAGTTATAGTAAGGAGTGGGGTTTTCTGTCAATTTATATTCTACTGTCTTCCCCTGTCAGTATTGGTGGGGGTGGTCTTGCAGGTTCCAATAAAGGAGAATATTTGTAATGAAGGGTCTTTGGTGCTCTCTGAGCTTGCTTGTCCTCTTGCAGACATTTTATTACCCTAACTAGGTAACAGTCATCAGGGCTAGTAAGGAGGGCTGTTTGCTGTCAGTTTATATTCTGGTGTCATGCCTGGGTGGGGGCGGTTTTAGGGATTCTTTGCTTGGGCTGTTTACTGTTAGCTTATTTGGCAGTTTCTTGATTGGGGTATTGCTTACTTGGTCTGAAGTTAACCTTGGAGTTAATCCATGCTGATCTGGGTGCTGAATACTGGTGAAGAGGTGCTGGAGTCTTTTTGTTCTCTTTTGGGCTGGTTCATTGTCTCTTGCATTGTCTATAGATGTTGTTAATGTCTATGTGTCTGTTGATTCTTTTTTAAATTCTTTTTTTTTTAAGTTGCAGGGATATGGCATGGCTCATTCTGAAGAAAGACCCAGCAATCTTTAGGGTGTGCGTGCTATTTGTTTTGGGTCTGGGTGTGTAGTGCAAGGATACCAAAGATGCTAATTGTGACGAGTGGAAATTAAACATTTTAGCAAATGCTCCTCTCTTCCTCCTCCTAAACTGAGAGTTTATTCCTTCCTGAGTAAATAGAAATCTGTTGTTGTTGTTGTTGTATAAATAGGTGCTCAGAGCATATTTTATAGGGAATATGTGTTCTAATACACTGGCAGCTGTCTGCAACTCACCTGTAGGAGAGACTTGAAGATTTCCAAATATGGACTCAAAACTTGGTTCCAGATTGTTTGTTTCTCATACGTGATGCTACCATTTAGTGGAAATGCTCTCTGTAGACCTTGTTCACAGTTAGAAACTTTAAGATGTCTATTACTGGCATTACAGTTCTTGTTTTGATATTGAAATGATGTATGGGTGGTAACATATGAACAAATGGTAATAAGAGGTGGGGTGTATTTCCTTGAAGTTTGAAATTGTTGGTGCTTTGTGTTTCTTCATAGATTTGCTTGGGATAGGAATTGCTGTTTTCCCTGGCATGTTTTCTTCCAGATCTTGTATGATGTATTTCTTATGAGAAGAAAAATAATATCTTCTGTCCCCCATCCCACCTTGTCTTCAGTTTAATGATGCCCTGATGTTTTGCTTTTATTTCTTATGGGAAGAAAAGTTGGAATTCTAGTACAGTAAGATCTGGAGATCTATATATTTGCTGCACTTCAAATATAATTGTTATATTTGCTGCACTTCAAAATAATTGTTTTAAAGTGGATTTGTATATAATCACACATACACACACAAAATAATAGGTGGTGTTATAGACAAGAATTTATTTGGACTGAGAAAATTTTTGTTTGCACATTATGTTACTATATTACAGTGCTCTTACTGCAGTTGTAACTACAGTAAGCTATATAACAGGCTTTCAGAATCTCAGAAAGTAACAGAAGTACTAAAAACAATAACAAGGATCAAATCCAGAGATGCATTGGGTTGGGTGTGGTTAACACCAATTGATACAGTGTTTTTATAGCTATGAAATGATACAGACATTACATTTATAGTGAGACATTCTAGTTTTTAGGGTGATACTTACCAATATATGAGGAGTTATTTTTTCAGTTGACAAATAATGATGTGAACAATATAGTCTAAAAAAGAAAAATGGAACAAGGACGAATAGACTTCTTTATATTGTTTGTATGGGTGTTCCTCAACAATAACTTGTTCAATGACATTTAAACTTAGCAGTGGCTCTGAATGAGTGGTACTTCAGACAGTCTTGTAGTTACAATTGCAGTGGCCTTGCAATCACATGATTATGATCTGGGTGCTCAGTGATTGGCTCACAATTACCATGCAGTATCCCACAGCCATGTGATTGCCATTTGTAACCTTCACTGCTGGCTTCTAACAAAGTCAATAGGAAAACCGGCAGGAGGTCACAAATGGTGACCACATGTCATCACACTTTACAATTTTGCTTAAGGATGACAACTGGGAGGGCTGTTACTAAACAATGTGGTCACATGATGTCACATTTTACGGCTATGTTACTTAGCAACAAAAAGTCGAGTTCTAATTACCATCATCAACTTGAGTACTACCTATTCATTATATTTAAATGGCCTTTCAGCTATTGTCACACTAACTTATTAATTTAGTATGCCACCATAAAGTTATACATACTACTTGTATGTTGCAGTACATATAACTTGATTTTATTTTCAAATTAACTATATTGTATATTTCTTATTGGAACATCAAATAACCCCAGGGCCCAACTCCATAACCATCATAAATATGAGCCAGTTGCCAAGTACCCGAATTTTGATCACGTGATCATGGGATACTACAACAGTTGAGTGTGAAAACCAGCCATAAGTCACTTTTTTTCATTGCTGTTGTAACTTTGAAAAGTCACTAAATGAATGAATATAAGTGAAGAACTACCTGTTTTCTATTTTCCTGATATTTATTTCTTAATATTTGTGGCTCATAGATCCTTTAACAGTTCTAGACTTCGAGTCTGCTCTAGATATTAGCATTAACTTTTGCTTACATTTTTTCCTGTATTCATGTTGGTGCAATTATTTATAACATCATTACAGATGATAAATGACTATAATGTCTACTTATAGCAGGGTTCCCTTTTTTCTGTTTAAAAGCGATTGAAGGCAACAATGTGAGATCAACAGAGTATTTGATTGTACAATGCTTAGTATATTCCACCATATTCACAAAATTAAGAAGTGCCAAGCTAATTCCATCATAATATTGACTTCTGGGTTACAGTATGATATTGAGTGGACAAATTTGAAGAAATAAGGCATTTGATAAGGCATTAGCATACATAGAAGAATGCTGTATATCAGGAAATACTGTTCAATAAATAATTTGCAATGCAAAATAGATCTTGACACTGTTAATACAATGGTTCCCAAGGAATTATAGTTCCTAGGGAAATATAAGCAAAATACCTAATTTATTTATCATTTTCCCTATTAAATGAGTATCTCCTTTGAACATCACTTTCACTGGAAAATAGTTTGAGTTTGCTTACATCATATTTATGAAAATGAACTTGGTTGTATGCAGAAGTTCTTAACATGGTTTGCTTACATGGTTTTTGGAGCTGTTTATTTTCAGTTTTTTCATTTAACTACTAAACTACGATTAGGAGCCGTGGTAGCACAGTGATTAGAATGCAGTATTGCAGGCCAGGCTAACTGCCTGTAGCCAGAGGTTTGATCCTGAGAGGCTCAGGGTTAACTCGGCCTTCCATCCTTCCAAGATCAGTAAAATGAGAACTCAGATTGTTGGGGGCAGTCTGCTGACATTTGTAAACTGCCCAAAGAGTGCTATAAAGTACTATGGAGCAGTACATAAGTCTACGTACTATTGCTAATGCTATTAATCTGATTTATAGAAAAATGCATGAATTGTGCTTAAAAATGGCTGACCATCACTTAATCATAATCTTTATCCCACTAATATTGTCCAAATCAGATGCAAGTTATAGTAGAAGGATCTGGTTACTTTAAGTAACCTACCATACTTACTTTGGATTTCTCTGTATTGGTGGAGACAGCAGCCAGGCATGGGTTGTACTCGTCTGTTCAGTTTGAAGGACTAAGTCTGTCAAAGTTATTAAGTCCCGTCTCTGTTGCTAGGGATTCCAGCTTTTGACTCAGTCCTTCAGACTGGATGAACGTGTCAAGGGTTTTCTCCTCCATTCCTGGATATTAAAAAAAAAAAACCAATAGCATCACTATATTAATGCAATTCCCTCAACACTGTCAAACTATTCACTAAGTCTGCATTACTATTACTATTAATCTTCTCATCGTTCCTATCACCCATTTCCTCCCACTTATGACTGCACGACTATAACTTTGTTGCTTGTATTCTTACGATTTACATTGAAATTAATTATTTCCTAGTATGATTTGATTGCTTATTTGTACCCTATGACTATCACTAAGTTGTAGCTTATGATTCTTGAGGAATGTATCTTGTCTTTTTATGTACGCTGAGAGCATATGCACCAAAAACAAATTCCTTGTGTGTCCAGTCACACTTGGCCAATAAAGAATTCTATTCTATTCTATTCTATTCTATTCTATTCTATTCTATTCTATTCTATTCTATTCTATTCTATTCTATTCTATTCTATTCTATTCTATTCTAATATAGTTGTTTCTTGAAAAACATTGAGGATAAACACTCCTCATTCTTCACATCCTATCTTATATCTGGTAAGCTGCTTTCTGTATTTTGGAGAGTGAATGTGCCTAATCAGATACTTACTAGATTATTTATTGTATTTATATCCCATCTTTTCTCAAAGCAGCTCAAGGTTGTGTATATGGCTGTCTTCCCTTCAAATAAGGGAAGAAATGACATGAAGATTTTCTCACTACAAACTTCATTTCCTGATACTTGGCATATGGTATGCGGTCATGAATTGGTTATATATTCAGTTCTCCATCAATTTGTAAGTATCTATATGTAAACTCTGAACAATTTTGCCATACGGTCCCAAGGAAAAGTAATATTACTTTCTGTTCCTGTCATGGCAATCGGAAATTGCCTTGCCAAATAGAGACAGAGGTCCTGAGTAAAAAGCCCGAAGTTGTCTCTAGTCTAGACAGAGAGAATTAATACTGTGGTTGAATAAGAGTTGGGAGTGAGTTGAGCTAGGAGGCTGTATGGTCTGGGGGTTGTGAGTTGCTTAGGATCATTATATAGATAGGTAGCCATATATAGGTAATCCTCGACTTACAACTGTAACAGAGCTGGGAATTTCCACCAAATTCCAACCCGATTTTATATCATTTCTTTAAGCAAATGCGATTGTTAAACTAAAGCAGTGGTTGTTAAGCATATCCATTAATTTCATTAGATTTTTGCCAGAAACCAACCAAAAAAGTGATGGCTGTAAAGGTTACCAAGTGATCAAAATGTGGTCATGTGACCATGGGGATACTGCTGCTGTTGGAGCTGCAGAACAACATATGTGGTTTTTTGGAAAGGTCTGTTGTACCTTTGAATGGTCACTAAATGGCCGATTGCTGAGTGAGGAGTACTTGTATGTTCCATAAATAAATTCCTTGTTATATATAATTCTGTCATCCCTGCCCCGCTAAGCTTCTAAATTATCTTATTCTGCCACAAAGGCAGATGTGACAGCTACAGTCTTGCATTATATCTAGTATAAACTGTTTTACAGGCTTCCAATTGATATTTCCATCTATGCAATTCCAGCAAATCTAGCATTAAGATGTTTAATGGGATTTAAGCATTGTTAGATTATTGGTTCTTTGATAAATTAAGTTTTCTCTGATACAAGTTCTGTACATTCTTACATGTGCTATTAAATTCAGAAGCCTGTCTCCTGATGTGTGAAGATGGGCCTAAAGATGATAGGATTTATTGCTATAATACTTTCAGCTGTGGATACTTGGTCTTCCCTCGCATGCTTGATTTCATTACATATTCCTTGCTGATCCTTGAAGCACTCTGTCACATCTTCAGAATCACTCATTTTTAAAGAATCTATACATGTTTGAAAACAACCAAGAGTGTTGTAATAGATTATTTATTAACTTTATTAACATTTTTTATGGATCATGGACATAGCCATTTCTGGAGGGGGGAATAGAATTACTGTAATTAGAGCAATAGTTATGATACTGGCATTCTTTCATTGAGTGCATTAAATTTGATCTATGTTTAATTCAAGAGAAATTGTCATAAATTTCTTACAGTACTGAATTCTAGCATAACTACTTCCTGATAAGCCTTTGTAATTACATTTTTGAAAAAACCTTGGGAAATTGAAATGTTTTCCCATTGAGTTTGCAATCATTTATTATTTTGCATAGAGATTGGTTTGCTGGTAAAGTGTAGCATAGATGAATACACTTAAGGATGAGATTCATTTCTTTTTTTAATAGTACTTTATTAAACATTACAATTAAAAAGCTATGAAACTAATACAAACTAAAATACTGAAGAAACATTAAGAATATAATTAAAAAGAAGAAGAAATGGCTTCCTGTTCAACACAACACATATAAACAATTTTAGTAACTTACTAGACAACCCATGACCATCGGGTCATTTATTTTAGAGATAATTCCTTATCACAGGTAGGTAAGGAACAGTGGGAGCAGAGTGACTTCCAACTTCCTTCCAGCTTCCCCATTTTGCCATAGGTTCGCCATCATGGCCCTATGATATACCATTTTGCCCAATTTAACGTATAAATAAACACAAGAGTTTTAGTAATAGATTGCCTTGTCTTACAATGTAACAAATGATCACTTCTTACTATATTTCATCTTTTTACAAACAAATCCTTAAAGCCTCATCAAATAATGTCCTAGGAGTTTTTCTTCATCCTTTCTCACAGAATTCTTTTAAAGATTTAAGTCTGTTTGGTAAATCCAATATATAAGAAAGTTATTCAAGTCACTCTTTATTATTTGCATTTCTGTTTTAATTATTAAGACATCTATCAGTTTCATTTGCATGTCCAGTGTAACATCTTTTTTCATATCATTCTTGTAACCTGTCACTTTAAAATCTACTTTCAGAGCAGTCTCAGTCTTGTCCAGTACAATTTGCTCCTCTTCCAAAATATCGTTAAACAATCTATTTTACAAGGGCAGACACTTTTAAAATTAGCTTCTGAGTCCATTGTTCCAAAATAACATCCAGTGTTAGTTATTTTGTTCCAATTATCCAAGCATTCTTTTCCTTTAATTGCAACCTTAGTTCCTTTTGATTCCCCTTCAAAGTCTCATCTTATTGTATTTCTTTTAAGAATTCAAAATAAAATAATTCTCCCACGAAAAGCATTCTTCTGATTTCAAAATCTTACTTCAAATCCATCTGGACCCTTCCTTCCTGTATAATTTTCTAAAATAAATATTCTAATCATCCTGTTTATTAAAAAAAAAAACCTTAAGTTCTAAAATTTATATTTAGAAATTTTTTTGCTATAGATTGAAGTAGGCTCACTGCTATTGTAAAAGTTATCAATTTAGGATTCCTAAAATAGCTGAAAAGCAATTAATAAGCAATTTCAAAAGTTGATTTAAAAAGAAAGTGTGCAAACCCAGTGTTCTTTGAAAAGTCTGTCTGGGCTAAGAAGTTGTTCCCTTATCTCCCAGAACTCTAAACCCATTGGAGACTGTTGTCTTGCAATCTCCTCCTAGGAAGCAACTCTGGAGGATTTGTGGGTGATCCCAAGTCCTTTCTGTGTTTGGAGAGTAATTGCAAAGAGCCATTCCATGTTGTTCTGCCACAGTCATCACCATTTCTTCCCGTAAGTCCAAGAATGAGATTTATTTCCAGTAATGAGGTTGGTGATACTATTGGATCCTTTAATATTTCTAGAATGGTTTGCTGGACGGAATTAGTGTAAAGTCTGTGATTTTACATCAAAGTTAATCTGAAAAATATTGGTCAAATCTGATTTTCTGTTCAGTACCACCTGTAACTGAAGACATTCTCGTGCTTTATTTTAGACGTTTTCTGGCATTTTTATATTCAACAGTAATAGTTTAAAGCTGTTAATACTACAGGATCACCTACAATAATCTCCCTTGGTTTTTGCCCATTCTATGTTCTGAAACAGATTTTTATCTTGTTTTCTGAATATTCCCAATCAGGAAGTAAAATCAATTGTGCATAAAATGTGGAGGATGATTAAGAGGGAGTCAGTTTCCCATGTTTAATGGCTTCCCATTGTTTACTGTGAAAAGGAAATCAGTTATTTCTTATATCAGAATGCTTGTAAAAGTGTTTTGAGTATAGTTTTGTTTATATCTTAGCCTTTTTATAATAACAGTATTCTGGTTTTGTTTCCTTAAAACTAAATAAGATGTAAATCCTGTTGTTGCATGTTGAAACCTGAATTGTTATAAACAGTCAAAAATGCTTGAGGGGCCTCCAGGGTAAAATTACTATGTTTTAAATATGATTGTGATTTTATCTCCTAATAGAAAAGAGGATTAGAGAAGGAGGTTCATTGCAGTTTAAGTAATTAAAGCAAGTACTACAAATTAGATAGATAGACAGACAGACAGACAGACAGACAGACAGACACATACACATATACATATATACATACATACATACATTTAGTTAAAAACTGAGGCACAATTCAAATAAACATGTATGCCATGGAATTTGAACTGTGATCCAGTGTATCTTTCTGATTGATCACTGTTAGCACATTTTGAAAATAAAATTAAATATATCTGTTTATATATTTATTTATATATATATCTGTTATATCTGTTTATATATTTATATCTATAGCACTGTTTGAATCCAAAATAAATAATATTCTGTAGTATGTGAAAAGATGAACTAAATGGTCCCTAGAGTAATCCCTGAAAATCTAAGGAGGCCTGTTGCAGTTTTGTGTTCTTTGTGCACTGCCTAAATGGAAAGAAAACAGATGAGCCCTTTGCTAAATACAATTGCTAGATTGCATTAAGTAGGACTGAGGACAGATGACTTGCTTTTTAAGAAAATGTATGCTACTCAGAGTGACTTCCTGTGACATGGCTATAAATTTGATCTATCAATAAAATAAAGTGACCAATCTGATTAATTAAATTAAAGCTACCTTTAAAATAATAAATAGAAAATAGGTTTTAATTAATACTTTTTTTACAGTTCTCTAAATAAATTCAATATAATCTTTAACCAGATTAACCATGAAAACTTTTCATTTGTCAGTTTTATTGCATTCTTACATAAACCTGACTTCTGAGGTCATAATTCAATTATAGATTCATCTCGGGTGGCCCAGAAATTGTTAGTTTTCCTTAAGTATTTTCTTACCTTCAATTACATCTACTACTGTAGAATGTCTATTATTATATTACTATGAATAGATACTTTATTACTGCGAATTTTCATAGAAGGTTAGAGAGCAAGGATATCCTACCTACCAACCCAACATATGTAATTCTTACAGGAACTCTACTGGAGACTGACAGAACTATTCCTTTGGAAAGGGAAAAATCCCTATGCCAACCCTTCCAAAATGGAGGAATTCCTTCCATTAGTCCTAAGAGATTATACTAAACTTCCATTTATAGAATGGATTGTAAAGGACCAGTAATTTAGTATTCCAAACCTTTCTCTGGAACATTCTATAAAATCCTACATACATTTGAAGAGTGGTTTATTTATGCATATATGTGTGTTGCGTATAACAACAAAACCTTAAAATTGAGAGCAAACGGTGTGTGTTTTAAAAAAAACCCTATTTTTCCCTTAAAGATAGAAAATATAAAAAGTGTATGTTCTAGCTAACACAATATCACAATAAGGAAAACATCAAAATAACACCTCTAAAATTTCAGAACTCCCTCACACTTAGACCTGACTACATGATATGACCTCGCCCCTTTTGTGGTCCTCAGTTTGCCCAAAATTGTTAAGTGTAGAACTTTATTTTCCCGCCTGTTTTAAATGTCTCTGAATTCCACTTTCTAAGGGAACAAGCAGTTATTTTACTTTGAAGTTCCTTCTCTATCACTTGGTATGTTACAAGTGCATTCCTGAAGATCCCTGGAGGAAATAAATTTAGAACGTAATTTCCCAATTTGTGCCCATGAAAAGAAGGAAATAAGGAGCCTAATTTTAGCTGTTCTATTCAACTGAAATAAGAGTATGGCTTACTCTGAGCTTATGCTAATTATCTTTTTTGAAATAAACCAGATGAGAACCAAAGCTGCTGAGCTTGACAGAAAATAGACTTATGGTAGCTATCAAGATTGCCCTGGGTATAGGGCAATCTTCTGAAAAAGTACAGTTAAGATATCTACTTACAGTGACCCCAATTTCAATATTATATGAACATTACAGTGTAATTCTTGAGTACATAGGAATGGGCCTTCTACTCTTTGGCTCTCAGGCTCTGGCATGTACTTCCTAGGGAGTCACATTTGACACATAGTTTTCCTGCGTTTAGGAAGATAGTAAAATTTCTTCTGTCAGGATTTAATAGTTAATTTGTTCCAATTATTACTTTTAATTTTTAATTATGATGTAAACTTATTAAAATATTCCATATTTGTATATTATAATCTTGATAGGAATTCAGTAAGAACTGATGAGTAATCTGTTTTTGAGACTATTCTCAACCATCCTCAAGAAGTATAGAATAAAGAATTGCTGGCCATGGCTGTAAACTTGGGATCCAAAAATTCAAAACCTTGGTGAAGACAAAAGGTACCATCTTCTTAATTACAGATTCTATAGGCCTCATTTCACATCCACTAGCACCATCACTATGGTGGATAGAGCTACCACACATGCAGATTTGTTGGTGGATTTTAAGACTATCATATGTTGTTAACTCAATGTCTGCCTAAAGGTTTCTGCATTAGTCTGATAAAAGTTTGCATTCAGAAAAAGCTTCTGAGTTTTAAATTAATATTGGGAAAGCAATTATCAAATACTATGATGTCCATGGAGGAAAACAGGCGCAGTACTTACAGGGGCAGAGGGTTGTTTTTTGAGACTTGGGAAAGTAGTCTTTGTAAAGACTGATGTTTAAGGCCAACTTTAGGAAGAACTAGGAAGAGTTCAGGGGATCTTTTTAATAACACATGAAAATATGCCTTTTCTCCATCTGTCATGCAATTCCTGGAAAAGATATGACTGCTTTAAAGAATTACAGATAGGTGTTATATTCCAAAGAACATTTTCTGAAACTGAATCAGAAGCATGGACAGCCTTAGTATATGTTGTGGCCAGCAATTTTATGGATAGATTTCTTTCAGCTCTTTTTTTGGAGATAGATAATAGTCCTCTTTGTTGGGAATTAGGTTTTGCTTCAGCTGTGAAAAACAGCCAGAGTTGTTGTTTGCTCAAAATCTAACTAGAATTATTCACCTGAAGAACAAGGCAAGCCAAGTTTTAATTTATGATACCGCTTATAGAATTAGCTGCAGACTTAAATATACACACTATTGAGAAAATTGTTTAAGACTACATTGGATTATAGTTGAACCTGAAGAAAAATGAAAAGTTTTGCATTCCGAGTCTGCTTCTATGAATTGATTTCAGAGTGTTTTGCTTTTTGTAATTCTTTCTTTGCTTTTGAAAAGAGAGAACATTCAGCTTCTGTGTTTCCTGGCAAAAACATTAGAATGCATAACAGGGTAGAAAACTATCCTTAATAGGAAGGGTGGATGGGAAAGAAAAATTGGAAGTCTCCTTATGAGGTCTTGATCCCAGCACTGTTTACTTTGGAGAAATGAAAGAACTTAAAAACAAATGTCTGTAAAAGGCAAGCTTTTATCTTAGAAACATTACCCAGAAATCTTAAATACCTATCTCTCTCTAATCCTGTTTGTCTTGAATCCAGTTGCTGTTGCTTCGAGGCACATTGCTAATGGATGAAAATTATTTCTGTTCACCCTGATTTGTTGCAGTCTTATGCAAGAAAATGAACTGCATATGAGGAGATCTTTCTGAAAGTTCCATGGAACACAGATGAATAAATACCGTAGATGAATCTGTCCTACATGTTGAGCTTTGTAAAAGGTTGTTAACATAGTTTGCTAGTTAATTGTTTATTGTTCTGAAGAGAGAGGAAGCTGTAAGATTTTTTAAAAACTAGCGAACCCCTAGTAAGGAATATCAAAGTAAATCATTTCTGAAATGTAATATTTAATATTAGAAAAGCAAACCCTTAAGCATTATAAGTTTTCTTTGGATATAATCCTTTTATAATGCAAACTAGCAGGAATAAGTAGGAAGAAAATGCTCTTTAGAGAGAGATTTAGAATTGCCTGTCTAAAAGAGTATTAAGAAACTGAGTTAAGTGAAATTGAATATGGTGCTAGTATTACATATGTTAAATACAGATTTTTTTTAATGTGATAGCAGGATTGTGAACCTGAATCTGCATGCAGTCTCAGACCCTATTTTGCAACTATCAAAATAGCCCCGGATTATGGTGGTGAAATTCAGTTGCTCGCTTTTGTTAAACAAATGTAGAAGTTTCAGTACTGTTTAATGAATCTATTTTCTGTAAACATGCTATACATCAGAAAGGGAAAAAGGGTCCTGAATTTTTTTTTATCATGATGTCATTAACTATGGCCCTTGCACTCTCTAAAGCCCAAAATCATAATAAGAATGTAGAACCTAATATGTCCCTCACCCTCCCCAATTTTTTAGACTTGCACTATCGGGTCAATTAATCTAAACTTTATTTTGCTTTTAAAAATCTAATATACCTTGTATGTATCTCTAATCCCAACAATAGATTGGAAATGTTTTCAGTCAAGAGCAAAACTATGATGTAAATGGATTCTAGTCTATTAAATAATGTGTCTAGTTACAATGGAACACAAATGTGTAAAAGATTGTACCTTTAATTGCTGTTCTATTTCTTGCCAGAATGGAGCTGCAATAAGACAGGATTGTAACATGAGAACTGGCCTCTCACCAGGTACAGTTTATTTCAAGCAGTAGTTACTGTCATCAGTAAGTATGAGGTTTTAGAAAGTTAATGAGTGACAGATTTTAGTTATTGTAAGTACTTATTTAGCATTTTCCTAATGAATACAGCCCATAGGATGTAGGAATATGTAAGATACAAGAATACTTGTTTTTGTTGTATTCTCAGTGCCTTAAAAAGAAATGAGAAATTGGGGCAGCTTTGTCAAGGTAGTAGAGTTATTCACTTTTTCTTCTTTGAACTTGCTCCCTTTCATCTGCTGTTAAAACACTTTGATTGGGAAACATGGCTATTTTTCTGTCCTTGTCCTGTTTCTCAACAATTGAATATTTGTTCGGCGGTGACATCATTTGAGAGATGAAGTCATTTTCTTCATTGAACACTGTTATCTGATTACATTCCTTTCCCTTTAGTTCTTTAAAAACAAAAACAGGAAGTCCAGGGTTAGATCTTTGTATTACAATTAATGCATTAGTATTGAGTGAAAAAAAGTGCTGTCCATATTACACTACTGCTGCGCAAACTACCCTGACTCCCAGTTTCTTTCCAGGTACAATTCAAAATGCTGGTTATCATTTTTAAATCCCTACATGCATGAGGCCAGGTTGTCCAGGTCTCTCCCTGAGGGTTCTGTCCTCCTTACTATATTGGATAGGATGGACATGCTTCAGGCCACTTCTGTTAAATGTTGCAGGACCTGGGGAGCATGCCTTTCTGCCCTGTGGAAAACCCTCATCCCACCTCATGGACCGTAACCAACAAAATGCAATTCAGTGATGAGAAAGGTTTTACCCTTAGGCAAGAAAACACAAATGCACAGGTATAAAATAGGTGTTATGTGGCTCAACAACAGTAACTGTGAGAGGGATCTAAATATCCTAATGGACAACTATTTAAATACGAGCCAGCAGTGTGCTGCATCTCCCAAAAAAGCCAGTTCTAGGCTGCATCCACAGAGGGATGTCTTAGTACCGCTTTATACTGTCTTGGCAAAACCACACTTAGAATACAGTGCCCAGTTTTGGTCACCACAATACAAAAAAGATGTTGAGACTCAGAAAAAGTGCAGAGAAGAGCAACAAAGATGATTAGGGGGCTGGAGGCTAAAACATATGAAGAATAGTTGCAGGAACTGGATATGTCTAGTTTAACGAAAAGAAGGACTAGGGGAGACATGATAGCATCTTTCAATATTTGTCACACAATTTATTTCCCAAGGCACCTGAGGGCAGGACAAGAAGTAAGGGATGAAAACTTAATCAAGGATTCATCCAATCTAGAACTAAGGAGAAATTTTCTGGCAGTGAAAATAATTAATTAATCAGTGGAATGGCTTACCTCCATAAATTGTGATGCTCCATTACTGGATTTTTTAAAAAAGAGATTGGACAGCCATTTGGAATGGTATAGGATCTCCTGCTTGAGCAGGGGATAGGACCAGAAGACCTCCGAGGTCCCTTACAACTCTTATTCTATATTTTCTATGTTTTTATTGTTGGTGGTGTGATGTACCTAGAGTAATGTACATAAGATAGTAGCCATATAAATCTCAGAAATACACATATACTCTTTGCTCAATTCACATCATTTGAATTATTTTCTAGGAAACACAGCTTCTGATAAAAATAGGCTTGTTGCAGTTATCCATAGCTTGTTACCTTTTGGGTTAGATAAATATCAAGAAATTCACTAAGAGAGCTTCCATTTATAATTTAACTGAATGGCTGAGTTATTATTATGCATGTCTTTAGTTCTGGATAGGATTTGATGCCTCTTACATTTCTCTGCTGAAAAGGTATTTCAAGGTGTGCCTAAACATACATGTTCGAACCGGCAGTTTTTCCTTAAAGAATCTTTCATGGGATTGCTTGATAGCTGCATAAAGCCAGGAAAATATATGCATGAGGAACTGGAGGTGATATTATGCTTTGGAGCACATGTAAGTTTGCTGTTTTTGTTTATTTACAAGGTGACACTGGATGGTATAAAAATGATCTACAAAAATTATTCTACTTTTAAAAACCAACTAAAGTAATAAAATGGCAACTAGTCTAAAATATACTGCGACAAATTGAGACTCCAGTCACCCAGCTCCAAGTCTTGGGAAAAGAGCTCAGTTTTGACAGCCTTAAGGCCTGCTGGATCAGGACCAATCATATATCAGAAGGCAGCTTGTTCCAAAAACGGGGGCTGCCACCCAAAAATGCCTCTGAGGTTCCATAAGATGACATTGCCTCAGTGAGGGAAGGTATATATTCTAGGAAGCGAGCAATCTTGCAAAGAACCCAGTCCTATGCCACAAGAGACTTTATTGGTGATAATTACCTTGAATTCCACCCAGAAGCCTAATGAGAACCATTGCACCTTGGACAGTAGGGATGTCAGTTGGGTATAATGAGGAACTCCCAGAACAGTACCACCACATTCTGAGCCAATTGAAGGTTGTGGATATTCTTCAAAGGTAGCCTCAGGTAGAACATGTTGCAATAGTCCAGTCGGGAGGTGACTAAGACATGAGTGATTATGTTGGTGATTTCTTAATTCAGAGACCACCCATGATCAGGCAGCTACTTGTATGAAACTGGAAAATATGAGGGTATTTTTTTGAAGGTGGTGTTGATGGGTGCAGTGTATGCATGCCTCTCCAGAGTAGCTTTTTGGCTGCAGATCCAAAGGGTTGTACAGAAGAACTGCAGATGATACATTTTAAACTTCAAATTTGTGCATTTCCTATGACGGTTGTGTAATTTAATTCGCCCTTCTCTTGCCCTTTAAAGTACCTCTTTATTGCCAGATTCTTGCTTTCTAACAAAAACCTTTGAATAATTAACTTTGAAGAGAAGCCACAGTAGGATTTGGGTTCAGATTTTCCCATTTCTTTATTCTGATGTAAGTTGCACAGCTGTGTTTGATTTCATGCTGCTTGTAATGGCTTAACCTGTAGGAAATCTTATCCCTAACTAACGGAAGCAGCCTTATTTACAATGGTATACTATTATGGCTGACAGTAAATGGTTAAACACAGTTTAATGTTTGAACAAGGTGACAAGTTGTGGTTATTCCGAAACTGAGGTTTTGGGTGGAATACAACTAATTGGATGGGGTAACTTGCAAATTTGAAACTTATCTAACCTTATTTGTGCTATGATTTAGGACTACGGTACATTTATAGTAAGCTCTTAGATATTGATAAGTAACCTTTACAGGAAATGTACTAATGCCTTTATTAGAGAAGATGTTTTTAAAAGGCCATATTACTTGACATAGATACAGATTGGACTATACACAATTGTGAATTGTAGTAGTTTGGGTAAGCTCCTTGCTTTTATTGACCAAAAAAACCCCACCCCATGCTAGAATAGGGTTGATAGAAAACAAGTGACATGACCGGAATCTGTTAAACCTATTTCATTCACAAAAGGAAGGCAGAGAAAGTTTAGCAAAAACAACCAATGAACTGTATTGAAGTTCTGAAGTGAAATCTGACTGGGCAAACTGGAGATGCCGTAGGCAGGATCAAAGGCTTGTTCAGCTTAGCCTTAGAGGAAGCTGGTTTCCTCTTTATGTCTTTACTGGTTTCATTTGCTATGAGTAGAAAAAAAAACCAAAGTATAAGTCTTAATTGAGAACTTGTTTCTCATGCATTGCTAATTATTTACTGCTAAGATATCTGGTAACTAGCTGGGGCCCCGGAAACATTAACTCTGCTTTATAACCACGATCCAGTTTTGAATGAATTTGACAGCCTATTTGAAAAGCTGTATCTTAAGTCATGTTTTAATTGTAGTCATGTATGAACAGATCCATTTGATAATTATTTTTTTATAAATTCATCGAGAGCATCAAGTGGATACTTTCTGGGTTTACCAGGTCCTCACTAGTACTAAGCACTTTCGTTTGCTTTGCAGTATTCCAAGCAACATAAGGCTTCTGATACGAAACAATTTTTTTGGCTGGAATGTCTGATTGCAGCTTATATTACTCTTTTTTTAAAGTACAGTTTTTTTTCAGAGTTTTCAAATAAACTGCAACAATTATCACCTGAATATTTCATTGTTGTGGCACAGCTACTTCAAAGAATTGCTCAATTGTCTCCTTGTCTTCTTTACATACTGAAGCCAGACTTTCGACATAGCACAGTTATAATCCTTAATAACAGTCTTAATACACAGGGAAGTGTATTTGTATTGTGACACAAACATATTTGGACAAAGCTCCTGTGAGCCTACAGGAAAGGGATGGGTCAGATGCTGAGAGTTAAAAAGAGGCAGAAGGAAGAGATGAATCTCAAAGGTAGTAAAAGTCTCACAGCTAGTCCTCAACTTACGACCACAATTGAGCCCAAAATTTATGTTGCTAAGTAAGATATTTGGTAAGTGAGTTTTGCCCCATTTTACAACTTTTCTTGCCACTGTTGTTAAGTGAATTGCTGTGGTTGTTAAATTAGTAGCACGGTCGTTAAGTGAATCTGGCTTCCCCTTTGACTTTGCTTGTCAGAAGGTCGTAAAAGGGGATCACATGACCCCAGAGCACTGTAAAGTCAGTCAGTTGCCAAGCATCGGAATTTTGATCATGTGATGGTGAAGATGCTGCAATGGTCATAAGTGTGAAAATGGTCATAAGTCACGTTTTAAAGTTTTAAATGAGGATGTAACTTTGAACGGTCACTAAATGAAATGTTGTTTGTCAAGGACTATCTGTACTCATCATAGTCTGATTCGGCCATTGATGTCAAATCAGTTCACTTCAATTCATCATGTCCTGCATCTTGCTTGGACAAAATTTACCCACAGGATTGTGGCAACCCTCATTTGGGTTGCATCCCACCACTAAACAAAACAGATTAATTGAAAGGAAAGCAAATATGAGATTTCTTTAAAAATTTGCATGTAACTTGAAGTAATGAATATTTAAATATAATTATTCTCCAGTGCGCTGCTTGGAGAATCCAAGCGTGGGTTGACTTCTGTCTATCTGTCCAGAGACTTGAGTTGTTAGAATTTCTTGGTCATGCCTCCTCTGCTCGGCCAGTTTTTTGACTCAGTCTAGTCTAGAGAGACATGAAAGTTTTACTCTGACAACTCAGATATGAGCTAGAAGCGTTCTCAGTTTGGATTCTCTAACCAACTTGCACCCGAGAGCTGAATCTTACAGGTGTAGGTTCAAAGGGGATTATTTACTGCTTTGCGGCTTTAGGCTGCCATAGCAGCACCAAAGCTGCCAGTGGGTGCGCTGGTCTCCCTGGTCCACCCAGCATGACCACTACTGCCTCAAGGACATAGACAGGGCAGTAGTCCGGAGTTTAACCCGACCATCGGGGATCCTCCAGTTATCTTGGGCACCTGGCTCCGCCGCTTTACTTGCCGCCAGTGTGTGTGCTGGTTCCCCCAGTCCGCCGGCACAACAGCCACCATCTGCTCAGCTCCCTAGACCTCAAGGCGGCTCTGGAGTCACTGACCGGTTCGCCGGGGCAAATTCCGAGGACTTGGGAGTTTTCCCATGTGGTGCTTGGAGAGCCGGATTTCCCACTCTTGCACCATTTTGATTGCCTTCAAGTTGCGGCAAGGATTCCGGTGCAGCAGCATTGTCACTTTTTGCGCCTTGGCTTCCCCAGCCATTGTGGGGTGTGCTGGCCCTCCCTGCCTGGCCAGATGTGACCGCCACCACCCTTTTGCCTGCCAAAGTGACCAGCACTGGACAGAAGACTACCAGACTGGTCTGTATAAACTGAGCGGTCTCCAAAATGGCGGAGCGATTCCTATCCCCGGTTAACGGTCATGCAACGTTCCCCAAGGCCACACAGGGCAGAGGACTCTAGTCCCAGGAGCACCAGGGCAACTGCCAACCGATTGGCAGGGCCACACCGACCAGTACTTTCGCTGGGGCCCAACAGGGAGGGCCCTATCACTGCATCAGGCTGCCGAGCAGTCAATCCAGGGCAACCACCAGTAACCCAGGAAACTAGGCAGTTTAAGTACTTATTATTTATCAAGCTGTGACTATGCTCGCTATTGTTTCTGCAACCAAGAAACATTGCTGGGCCAAAAGTTCAATAAGGGTAGGCTCATTTAAAGGTTGAGTGGAGACTGTAGTTTTTGGAGAGCCTTTGTTCTTAACTCGGGGGACAACACCCTCAGCCAACGGAGGATCACGACGACCAGCAGCAGTCAGACAAAAGGGAGCTAGAGTTTCCAAACAGGGAGGTCGAGTTAAAGCAAAGTCCTCAATCTTGGATTGTTTCAAAGAAGGTTGGGGAGCCAGGTCAGTAAAGGATCTGGTCCTTTTCCTTGACTTCATTATGTTAAATAACACAACAGAGGGGGAGCTGTATAAAATAGCAAAAAAAGGGTGCTAAAGAGAAGGGCAGATCTAAGACCCCTCTGCCCAAGAGGGCTTCTTCTGCTTTGAAACCACAAGGCACTGGAGAAACATTTCTCCAAAGCCCAGCAGCAGGCACAGGCTGACAAGGCCCCAACTGTCTCTCTTGCAGAGGCAGTTTTTTCCTGCTCTTTGCAGCCTGACCTGTCCATCAGAGCAGAGCACATATAGGATCGACAAATGTGCAGGCGGATTGGCTGAGCAGGAGGACCATGAACCATTCTGAGTGGCGCCTGCATCCGGACCTTTTCAAAGAACTGTCCGAGAGGTTCGGCCATCCGATCGTGGATTTGTTTGCCCATCAACGAACACCCAGTTGCCGAGGTTCTTTTCCCGGTTTGCAACACCAGGGGCGGAAGGGGTCAATGGTCTCTGCAGCCTTTGGCATCAGGGACTGCTCTATGCCTTCCCTCCTCTTCCCCTCATCTCGAGGGTAATCAGGAAGGTGTTAGAAGAGAGGGCGGAGGTCCTTCTTTTCACCCCTCATTGGCCCAGTCACCCCTGGTATGCAGATCTGGTCAGCCTTTCAGTATTTATCCCTGGAGGATTTCCCAGGACAGGATTTCTCTCAGCCAGGGGGTCATGCTCCATCTGAAGCCTCAGTGGCTCCAGTTGAGCCACTGAGTTGAGGAAGGATAAATTCTCCAGGAAGGTGATACAGACTATTCAGGCTTCCAGACGGCCTTCGACAAATCAAATTTATAATGCAACCTGGAAGGCATTCTGTCAATGGTGCTCCAAGGGACACATCGACCCCGCCTCGGCATCGGTCCCGGAGATCCTGGACTTTCTAAAGAGGGGCTGGACAAAGGGTTGTCTCCCAACACCCTCCATCAGCAGGTGACGGCTTTGTCCACAGTAGTGACGTGAGAATCGGCAACCCCTCACTCAACATCCAAGGGTGTGCAGCTTTCTCAAGGGGGCTGCTAAACTGAAGCCCCCTGTGGTACATAGGTACCTCACCTGGGACCTTAGCTTAGTATTACAGGTACTCATGTTTACGCTTTTTGAACCGTTTAGGACCACCAGCCTCCGATTCTTGACCCTTAAGGTCGCCTTCCTCGTGGCCATTACCTCAGCCAAGAGGATATCTGAATTAGCGGCCCTATCGGTGCGAGGGGATCCTTGCATCTTCCATTCGGACAGGGTTGTTCTGCAGTTGGACCCCTCCTTTATGCCCAAGGTGAACTCCTGGTTCCATAGGGTCCAGGAGATCATTTTGCCTGATTTCTGCCCGGGACCTAATCACCCCCTGGAAGAAAGATGGCACACCTTGGACGTCAGGAGGGCTCTCCGCAGATACATCAAAAGAACAGAGTCCTTTAAGAAAACGGAATCCCTGTTTGTCTCATTCCAGCCTTCTTCCATGGGTAGGAAGGTGTCCCCCTCCACTGTAGGCTGTTGGTTGAAGGCATGTATTGCAAAGGCCTATGAGCTTAAGGCCAGACCTTTACCCGGGCGGCTAACTGCTCATTCCACCAGGAGTGCGGCCTCAATGGCCGCATGGGCAATATAAGCATCCATTGTGGATATTTGCAGGGCAGCCACTTGGTCCTCTCCGTCGCCCTTTATCCGCCACTACAAGCTGGACATTTATGCCTCGGCTGAGGCGTCCTTCGGACGGAAAGTGCTTCAGCTAGTTCATTCCACTTTGGGGACTCGGGACCAGTCCGTTTCCCGCCCCTAGAACTTTAAGCTTGGGTATGTACCACGCTTGGATTCTCCAAGCAGCGCACTGGAGAAAGAGTGTTGGTCTTACCTGACATGCCTCTTCTCAGTGCGCTGCGGGAGAATCCAAACCCACGCTGGTGACTGTTCTGGTCCGGGGGTACAAGGGTGGTCTCCATCATCACTGTACTACTTCTACTGGACAGCTACGCCTTTGTCGAAAAACTGGGGCTCAGTCGAGCAGAGGAGGTGTCGTCAAGAAACTAACAACTTAGTCTCTGGGCGGATAGACAGAAGTCAACCCACGCTTGGATTCTCCTGCAGGTCACTGAGAACAGGCGTGTCAGGTAAGACCAGTGCCCTTTTTATGCTTAATTTACACTGTAAACCTCTTTATTCATGTACCAAGACTTTACCCGTGTTTCTTTTATTGTATACCACCAGGGTTAAGAGCTCTGTGAAATGGCCTTACTTGATAACTTTGCTATGCAATATGCTTACTTTTCATGTTGTATCTCTGTACATACTGTTCGCCACATCAGAGTGAAAGCAAAAAGATACTTCATGGGACGGAGGTGTGGCTGAAATGTTTCAATAGCACCTATCAGCAGCTCCTTAAAGCAGCTTCATGTTGTAAAGAACCACGTGAATGCCCTGTGCAACAGCATATTCCCTGGGAAAGTTGCATTTGATATAAGATGTTGTTGATAAGCCCTATGTGCACACACTCATCCGTTCTTCTGTTTAAATATGAAGCCCTGCACAATTCCAGTGGATACCTTGTAGATCTCTGCTTTGATCTCAGCATGAGTCCTGATTGGAATGAGGCTGTTCAGGATGGTTTTGAACTTAATAGCAGGACAAAAAGTTGGCTAACGTTCAGTGTCTTTTTCAAAGCCTTCCAGGCTGCTGTTAATGTTTATCCCTCAGTAGAAATCTAGCTTTCTTTTATATGTTATCACTGTTCTGGTGAAAAATAAAATTCTGTGCCCTTAAAAGAAAAAGGCATAGTTCAGTAGTATCGTTGAATATAATATCATCATTTTGATGGAATTTTTTTTCCCATTTTGATTTTAAACAAATTAAAATATTATATCTATTAAAATATTTCTAAGCTAGAAAATTGAAGCTTTGAATTTCCAGAATTGGGCATCTGATGGAACAAATTATTGCCAGGCCGTACACAAAATGGGCAATTGACAGCAAAATGTGTGAGGCAGGCCTTATACAGGCTTAATTGCTGTATTAGAATTGGCACTTGTAAATTATCTCCTTCAGAATGTTTCTTTTACTCTGAGGTGTTACAACCTATTACCAGAAGATGTCAGCCTAGCAACTTACATACAGCAACAATTTTTGTCAAAAAATATATACTCAATGCATCGTAATACAGATGGTCCTCAATTCATGACCATTCCTTGAGTGACCATTCAAAGGTTACAGTGATGTTGAAAAAAGTGACTTAAGATTGTTCCTCACACATATGACCGTTATAGTGGCCAGTTAAGTCATATGATCTTGATTTGGGAATTGGCAATCGGCATGTATTTAGGATGGCTGGTGCATCTCAGCATCATGTGATTACCGTTTGTGAACTTATACCCGGCTTCTGAAAAGCAAAATCAATGGGGGAAACCGGATTTGCTTGAAAACCATGTGTTTCACTTAATGTTTCACTTAACAGAATAGCCCTAGAAACCTGCAATTCAAGTAGAACAAGCTGAACTCAGTCCCAAACTTGATTGCAGTGATGAAGTCCTTGCATTAACTTCCTGCCTGGAGAATGGATTCCAAAAGAAAATGAAAAATGTCTCTTTCTTGACCTCTTGACAGACTTTTCTGGAGAGAAGGTCATCTCCTGAAACTAATCAAGGTTATACCTTGTCACAACGGCATTCTCTTGATTGACAAAATGCTGAGTTACAGGCTATTTCAAGTTTTCACACTTGAATAGCCTGACAGGCTATTCACTTGACAGAAGCAGATATCATAAATTGAATAATGGACTACCCCAAATATCAGTGCTATCCCCTGCAATCAATCTTTATTTATTGATTAGCCCTTGGGCCATATCAAAGTGCAGCACTCCAGAAACAATTATTACAAAAGTTTGGTAGAAACATTTTAAAATGAAATTGGAATAGGAATAAAACACGATTTAAAATAAAATTAGAGTAAAATACAATCTAGAATGAAATCAGAATAGAATACAATAATTTAAGATACAAATTAAATATGATTAAAATTATATTACAATGTCAGCCCTGCATCTACCCAATCAGTCTTAAAACTACTATTAGAATTACATTATTAAATCAAGTGATCTTTCCTGCAATCTACCACATTCTGCTGCACCAACTTTGTCCTTTTTTCCATCACTTTTACAGCAAATTTGGCAATCCATTTCACCAGCTGCAAGCTTGAACCTACCAAACAATGTTGCAAGAAGCGTTCTTTAGACTTAGGGGTGCTGGCGCTATCCCCTGCAGTTTTTAATTTATACTTCCATGACCTGCCTGAACCTGTTTCTTGGATATTTATTTATGCCAGTGATATCAATCTCACAGCCCAAAGGATCAACTTCAATGATGCAGAGGACATCCTTTTTCAAGATCTTTAGGTGCTGGATGACTAGTTCAAAAAACAGCGCCTCCAACCAAGTTTAACAAAAACAGAGGTAGCCATGATTCGACCTCAGCAATAGAT
The DNA here is from genome assembly GCF_059756535.1 of Pantherophis guttatus. Classification (NCBI taxonomy): domain Eukaryota; kingdom Metazoa; phylum Chordata; class Lepidosauria; order Squamata; family Colubridae; genus Pantherophis; species Pantherophis guttatus. The sequence goes on along the minus strand of NC_142070.1, from coordinate 71,320,082 downwards.
ATGCAAATTACCAGGTGCTGGAGCCATGTTTTACAGTGCAATAACTTTCTGGAGTATCTGAGGGTAACATTGTACAGATCATTAACCTTCTGACAACACCTGGGAAAAACAGCTGCAAAATTGAAAAGATGCAACAATTTACTGAACAGCCTGGCTGGAACATCTTGGAGACAACAATAACAATCATATTTTAATTCCCTTCGTGTCATGCAAGGACAAACTTTTAGTCCAATTGCTAAATTCTCATTTTTTATTTTCATGACATGACATCTATGATAAAATCTTGCCATTTATAGGATTATTATGCATGCATCCTGCTACCTTGTTTGTTTTAGATTGCATAAGCGCTAGCAAATTAGATTCATTGTGTTTTTCCATTAGTTTTATTACATGGTCCTTTCCAACAGTCCAAAGTTCATTTTTCAGCAGCATTTTACAACACAACGCTTAAAGTAACATAAACTTAGGTAATTTGCATCCAATTCAGATAGATGATTCACTTATTGAAATACATTTCTGTTTTCATTATGATTTATCAGGTATTTTAGTTCACTGCTGCCTTTTCCTTGTATGTCAATCAATATCCAATAACTAAATTAATTTTGTCCTGGTAAGGTTCATCAACACTTATAAACACATCTTTTTTACTGATATCACTATCCAGCAAGAATTGGTTTCTTTTCCAATTCAAAATCATGTCCAATTTTAAGTGAGAATTTATTTACTAACAAAAGCACTTTGCCTGTATTTTGTTGGTTTTGCAATTCCTGTGCAGACATATTTTTTTTTGAATACATTGATCTCATCTCTCTCTGTTGTATGGGCCTTACTTCTGTAAACTGCATTATATTTTAATTATATGCCCCTTTCTGTTGAAGTAATGACAGTTTATATTTCTCCGTTTTAAATTTGTTTAGAAAATTCCCTTTATCTTTCAGAACATGCTGGTGTGGCAATTATATTCTCAAGATAAATTTCCATCATGAGGTTTGATTCTCTCTACAATATATTTATAGTTTTCTGATAACAGATTTAACAGCAGTTCCCAGTTTGTGATTGCAATTGCAAACTAATTAATTAGTTTAATTAATTCTATAGAGGGGAGGAACCTTTTTCCAGACACTAGAAACTATTTTCACATACAGTATTAAAGCAACAGCAATGGGTGCATAGAGGTCAGGGCATTTGAATGTACATTTTGTGTACACACCCACCCACGTACACCCACGTACACACAAGTAAGAACAGATTAACCATCAATCACAAGTCACTAGTGGTACCATTTGGTGCTAATGGGTTAAGGGTGGTTTTTGTTTTGTTTTTTTTGCTGTTTCTGACCACATAATAGGATACCTGAGAAAGAAAAAAATATCTACATTGCAACATATCGAGAATGCTAAGGCTATATTTTACAATAAATTCTAGGACAGTAATTCCATGTTACAGCATCTTTGAAATTCTATTAAATTTTTTACCAATTGCTAAAAAAGGCTATATATAGTACTGAAATGTAACAAATGTCACCTGAGTTTAACCTGATAAAAATTTGTATTTTTGTGCTGATAAAGCAATGTCCTTACTTAGCACTGGATCTAACGCCATTGTGCTGAGTGTAGACTTTAAATAAGAAACACAAGCCTATTCAGCGAACTTAGGATACCGCAAAGTTTCCATTCAAGAATTAAGAAAATGCAGTATTATGAAGCTTAGTAAACAAAAGTCAATGGCAAAACAAATACATAATAGATATGAGATTTTGTTACAGAAGCTTAAGTCCCAAATCCAAACGGACTCTACCTAAATTTAGGAATATATGCAAATTAATAGCTACTTTTCTTCAAACTTAAAGAGAAACCCTTCATACATGCCGGTAATACTAGTTTTTAAAGGTCCTAATTCTCCCCAAATGCTAATATACTACTTTATGAATGATCTATTCCTTAAAATTAATCACTCTTTACTGCTACAAACTCTGTCCAATGATCTGTGCTTTTCATCAAGCTCGGAGACACATCTGGTCTTTGAAAATGGTGTTTACTCCTTGAAATTACAGTCTAAAATGAGATGGTTTTCATGTTTGTGTTAATCGTGTCCTGCCACCTTTGCTTTGGTTTTCTGTGTGGGCATTTGCCATCAGTGTTAGTTATGATGCTGGAAGCATCCAGCCTGGTAGGAAGAAGGGATCAAGTGCATGGCTAGCCTAGAGTCACTGTGCAACTACAAAAGGCAGAGACTCACCCACCCCTGACTTTCTTGGAACCATATCTAATTGTTCCCAGGAGTAGGCTGCCAGACTGGAGAGATTCCTGTATTATAGGCAGAAGATAATACAGTTCGCTCAAACTCTGCACATCTGGGTCTGATTTTTTAATACTTGATATATGCAGTACAGGTAAAAGTGGTCATAGAAAATAACTTGGTAAAGAAAGGGAAAAAAAAAACTAATGACCAAACAAGCATCCACATCTCCATGGCATGTAAAGGGTACTCAGCACTTTTGGTGGGTGGTCTGCATTCAGCACTGTACAGTGCTACTGGTGGATTATTGATTTTAGGTGAATTGGCATACACCTATCGCAGAGTATGCCAGTGATCTTCTATGCACTTACGTTGCATTCATTTTCACATGCACTACCTCATTAATGACAGTCACTTTGCAGATGGGATCCTAAGTAACACTACGTGCCCAGCTCAAAAAATGCAAAACGTGCATTCTTAGATTTCAAACAGCGATTTTCCCCACCAGACTTCTAAATTTGTACAAATGCAACAAATCCCCAAAAATAACAGTAGTTTTAAACTGCTTCTTTCAATATGTAAGAAATAAGAAAAAAATCAAGGAAGTGGTTGATCCACTAATGGGAGAAGATGGCAAGGAGATGACAAGTAATGAGGAGAAAGCAGCACTGCTTAATTCATTCTTTGCATCTGTCTTTACCCAAAAGGAGGGGGGAGGAAATAGTACAACCTATCAAAAACAGTAGAAGACAGGATAGGAATGCAAGTAAAAATAGGCAAGGAAATGGTAAATCATGAGGACCAGATGGATTACATCCCAGGGTTCTGAAGGAGCTGGCATAAATGATCTCAGAACCACTGAACAATATTTCAAAGCTCCTGGAGCACCAGAGGATTGGAAAAGAGCTGATGTAGTTCCAACCTTCAAAAAATGTATCCAGGAAACTACAGGCCAATCTCTGAATAAAAGACCAATATCTGAAAAAACATTCTGGAAAAGATAAGCAAGCAGTAGTGAATTTGCAAACACCTAGGAGCGAGCAAAGGGATTACTAGAAGCCAACATGGGTTTGTTAAAAGCAAATCACTTTTACCTTCTTTAAAATTATAGTTTGTATTCCATTCTCCTTTTCCAGCCTATGACCATAATAAATATTTGATTGATTGTAATAACAAAAGGAATTTGTCTTCACTAGAACTTCATAGCTGACCTGGATGCTGTAGGTACTGGGACTAATCTTAGAAACTCAAATCTTCTTGATATTGCAGCGTAGATTAGATTGGCTAATTTGGTCATTCCATGTCTGGGCACAGTGCTGTAGTTCTTCTCTGGTAGTAGCCACAAGCAGGATATCGTCAGTGTACAGCAGGATGCACTGTGATGCAGACATTTGCATGATGGTATCCATGAAGAGAATGAATAGCAAGAGTGATAACATAAATTCAACCTTCACAGGAACACTGTCAGAAAGGCTGGTGGCACATAATACCAGTATTAAAATCCAGATTCACGTTATATTTAGCTTGGGGATACCGTGGTCACATAGCGAATACTTTAAGGTTATGTGAAACATAGTCAAAATCTTTTTCTAGTTGAGGAAAACCAGATTTAATGACTTATTTTGTCTATGCTTCCCATAAGTATGCAAGCTGCAAAAATGGTGTCGGAAGTGTTGAAACTTTTGACAAAACTGCACTGGTTGATACTGATTTCAATTATTAGAAAAAAAATTCTCAAAAAATTTAACTCTGTGTGACAAGAGGATTGTTTGGAGTAGTTGCTAGATCATTTTTGTTCTTAAAGAGGATAACTGGCATACAAGCAGCAGGGATCCGGCCAGAGTCTACAATGCCACAAAGAAGTGAAATGTAAATCACATGACCAAAATATTTTGTTCAGTTTTAACTTTGTTTTTCCTGCATCCCATGCTTGAATTAAATCCATATAATTTGAGAGCTCTTGACAACTCAAAATATTGTCATTACTGTGATAGTTCACTTTTTCCTAATAAAAGATTTTTACCTGCTTGTGGGAAGGGGATGGGCATAGAGAGATAATCAGACAAGAAAACTATTGTCTCCATTGTTGAACACATCATCCATCTCCCCTAAATACTTTTTTCATGCTATATATTAGAGGAGAGACCACCTGGAATTCCATTTTCCATTTCTATTCTTCTACTGCTATTTACACAAAAGATTAAAGATATAACTTTATGCTACGTACATAAAAGGGTTAAAGCCATTCTCTTTTGGGATGGTGAGGCTCATGTTTCTTTTTCTGTTTTGGCCTGGTTTTTTATTCCAGTTTGCCAGTTTAACTCTGTTGTGAACTTTGCTAATGTTTAATAAATAAACATCTAGCTGTATTTTTTTTTAGCTGTATTGAGTGGCATCTGTGTTTGCTCTGATCCGGATATAAAGATTGACTGGAAATGTTACGTGCTAGGCACAAACTAGGGATGTGGTGGCTCAGTGGCTAAGACACTGAGCTTGTCAGTTGGAAGGTCGGCAGTTCAGTGGTTTGAATCTCTAGGCTGCGTAACGGGGTGAGCTTCTGCCAACCTAGCAGTTCGAAAGCATGTAAAAAATGCAAGTAGAAAAATAGGGACCATCTTTGGTGGGAAGGTAACAACGTTCCGTGCGCCTTTGGCGTTTAGTCATGCCAGCCACATGACCACAGAGACATCTTCGGACAGCGCTGGCTCTTCGGCTTTGAAATGGAGATAAGCACTGCCCCCTAGAGTCGGGAACGACTAGCACATATGTGCGAGAGGAACCTTTACCTTTAGGCACAAACTAAACTAGAAATTTCCCATTATGGTTTTCCAACAAAAGGAGTTTATGTGCCCATCAGGAAGCCAGAGTTGAGCTCTGAGCACCTATAGCTTTTCATCATTTCAGCCATTTGTCCAGAATGGTACAGGGTCTCCTGCTTGTGCAGAGGGTTGGACTGGAAGATCTCCCTTCCAATTCTGTTATTCTGTTATCATCCAGTTCTTATTGTTAATTTGGGATTTGCCAAAGATAGTTTATTCTGGAAGGGCAATATAAAAGAGCACAGACAACATCAGTGGTCAGCTGTATGTTACAGGACCCTCCCTCTTCTTTCCAACAATATAAGTTTTAAAATGAAGATGCCACTATGTGTGATAGCATTTTTCTTGATTCAAGAGTTTTGCACAAAGTGTTTGGAAACTACCCCGCCCCTCACCGTGGGCCTTATCTTCCAGCGAACCAGCTGGAAGGCCAGCTGAGGGGTGATCTCGCTGGTGCAGCTTGAAAAGCAGCTCTGGGCTTGTAAAGTACGGCTTTAAATTAAAAGTCTTTTTTACAGTCATGTGAACCAGGGTCCATGTTTGAATAGGGGAGGGAGTGGGGGGTGCAGCCTTGAAAAGCAGCTCTGGGCTTGTAAAGTACTGCTTTAAATTAAAAGTCTTTGAAAACAATTTAAACGAGCTTAGGAAGGAGAAAGGCAAAAAAATGGACTGTTAAATTGGCCACGCCCACCCAGTCACATGACCATCTAGCCATGCCCACCCAGTCACATGACCACGTAGCTACGCCCACCCAGCCAGTTCGCGCTCCCCCCCCCCAACAGTCTGAGGGACTGAATCGCCCTGTTTAAAAAGTTTGAGGACCTCTGCTATAAAGCCTCATTATTGCCTAAGCAGTGCTGCTTTTTACAAGTACCAGTGGGCAAGACCTCAAGTTAGGGGCAACCATAAATCTCTGTTTTTCCAGAAACCTGCCCTCTGTGAGGAGCTAGATAAAAGCAGAAGTGTCACATACCTGACACTGCTAGATAAACTCCTTTATTGTATATAAGAAGCCATACAGGTACTGTATAGATGACCTTCCTACTGCATGACACAAAAGCTGTCTATGTCATCTCCAGGTTTTAATGCTCAAGTCTTTTCAAATCAAAATATTTTTGGTTTTTTCTTTCCTAGCTTTGAGGTTGGAATGTACATGCCCAGTGTTCACACAGTGGTTCTCTCTGGTTCTAGCTATTCTAGTTCCCACCTCTCCCCTTCAGCCCTTACCTAAGAAACAGTCTCTTGTCACATTTTATTGAATCCATTATATAGCACAAAACTTACTTTTCTGGGTGGTATTGCTGAATTTTTCATGGACAAACTGTTGATGATCTGTGAATAAACTGAATGCTAAAACAGTTTTCTACTTGCATAAGCTCTTAGTTGGAGTAACTAGATTCAAGTATATAAACCCAAAGTCGGACGTCTCTTTCTGCTTCCTTCTCATGTAAATACCAGTATATGTATAATTCTTGACTTCATTAGATATTTTGAATTGAATATCTCTCTGAATTTCTGTCCTGATAAAATGCAAAAAGACATGTAACTTTAAGCAGTATAATTAGCCTTATGTTCAACAAATTTTTGTTCTGAAAATATTTTACTTAAATTTTGAAGTTGGCAAACTTACATTCATAACCACTATACTGCACTGGAGTAAATGCAGAAAACAAGGCCTAGAAGACCTGTAAACAAATAAAAGCAATTATATAAGAAATAATAAGTCACAGAAATTAAAGACATGACTAGATAAGAAAGAGAAATGTAGTTAAACCTAGTTTACCCAAAGATTGTGTTATTCATTTTCTGTATGTGACATTTGTTCTGGTCACTCTAGCATCCAGTCCACATTGATTTCCCGTTCTTGATCTGTTTCTTCTTGCTATACTTCTTAAGCAATCCATTCCCATTGCAGTCAGCTTCTTTTTTTATTGCCATACCCAACTATCGCTTTCATCACAAAATGAGCAGAAGCATGTTCTCTCCCATTTTCATATGTCTTCACAAATATTGATTCCTTGAAGAAGGTTACGTATTATCCCTTTACATTTCTACCAGCATTTGTACACCTTTAAATGTTTCCATTGATGTGCTTGGTCTAAGTTTTTTCATTTAGGAATAACTTGGAACAATTCACTTTGTTACTTCACAAACGCAACAGCTACCTTAATCTTGACACTTTAATTTTAGAGCCAAACTCCTTGTTGCATTGTGCAGCTTCATAGTCATTGCAAATCATCTGAATCCTTTGCAGCATAAATTAAAGCACACAAAAGGGCATGACCTCAACCATCATATCTCTGACTTCACCACAAGCTGCCCCTATAAATTTATCCATAAATACATTAATCACAAGGTAACATCACAGTTCTCTGCTTAATGTTGAACCATTTCCTGAACTTTCTTTTTATTTTCCATGAGGTTTATTTTCATCACGTACTATTTTTGTTTCATTCAGCAGCATATCTTCAACATCATATTTGTACAAAACATTCCACTATTAAAACTGATTAACTTTTGTCATATGCTTTTTCAGAACAAGCAGTCTTACAGTAAACTTTTTTCTCACTTCAAACACTTCTTAAAAGACTCATGAAGAGCAAAAATATGAACTACCTACTTCTATCTTGCTATGTTTCATATTACTTTTACTCATGAAAAGAGTTAAATGTAAGGTTAAAGATTTATCTGGAAAGAAAATAAGTGAAATATTCATACAAATATGTCTAACTAGTGATTATGTCTTGGCTAAGATTTGATCCTCCTATGTAATGGTATGTATGTCAGAATTCAGCTCATTCAGCAAGTTACAAACATGCTTTCTAATCTTCTCTATGAATAATATATAAAAGATGCAATATTAGAGAAAATACCTTGTATAAAATGCTGTGACTTAAATTGCCATTTATTGACAGCCCTTTTATAACTTAATTTGTGTTATAAACTGAATGGATACTTAGCATAGAGTATTGGAAAACTTGGTAACTATATTCATAAGGGCCACAAACATTTCACAGTGATAACTCTTATCTTTCGAGTGCAGAAGTATACTCCTCCCTTACAAGATAAAACTAAAACTTCCAGCTAATTAGGTAGAAACATATTTTATATGTATGCATGTTGTATGTTTTATGTTCTTTAAATTATCATTCCGTTATTTTTATTGGTTTATGTTCACAGTTCACAGTCTCAAGAGTATTTCTAATGACTGGGCTGCTTTAGTTTGTTAAAATGTACATCTTTAAACTTTTCTCAGTCGTTCGCTTGCTGGTGTTTGAACTGCGCACCACCCAAGTTTAGTATGACATCATTATGTAAAGTAGCACAAACAGACCGGCTTGTAAATGTTCTTCAAGGAAGTTTGCACAAGCATCTGGACTTCTGCTTGTGGCCATTAAACGGAAGACTTTAATCCATGTGCTAGGAATGGTAAAACTCAAGCATGGATTTCTTTAAAAAAATTGTGCCTTCTGTCACGTCAGATGTTGGAAGTACGGTCTGTGAAAATTCTCCGAAACTATTGAAAATGAGGCGCATCAGTTTGTTTTCGTTAGGACAGACTTTAGATGAAGATGACATTCATGTTCTGCATTCCAATTACAGTATGTATTGATGTGCCTTGATTATGGGGAATTTGAGGGCTAGTGTAATTTTTAAAAGATAGTACTATTATCTGAGCTACGGCAATCAGCTTTCCTGCCTTGAAAATGAATTTGTGTACCATCTGCTGAAGAGCTCATTTATTTAAATGGTACTCAAATCATACATCCTTCTGTGAAAGGTATCTGGCTGCAGTTTGTAAATTACAAGATGTCATGTGGAAAGTGCAATGTATTGGTGCTGAATATAGTATTCTTTTTCTGTTTTTGTTTTGTTTCCTTGGGCTTTAGGGCCGAAAATATTATTAAAGCCCAGTTTGTGCATTTGTTCTGTGCCAATCAAAGAGTTGATTATTTTTATTTGGAATGTATTTTTTATCTATTTCTATGTATTTTTTATTTTATGCTTTGTTAGCTGCCCAGAGTTATTTGATTAAGATATCCATATACTTTTTAAAAATAAATATTTTATAACTTTCAAAACCTCTTTAGTACAAGAAAATGGAAGTCAACTGAGGGGATTACTGAAGTAAATACAAGAAAAATTTTCCATTTGTATTGTCAATATTTCGGGGAAGAGAAAACAATTTACATGGCTTAGGACCGGGGTATCTACGAGACCACCTTCTGCCACCAGTAGCCTCTCACCGACCAGTACGCTCCCATAGAGAGGGGCTTCTCAGGGTGCCGTCGGTCAAACAATGTCGATTGGCGGCTCCCAGGGGGAGAGCCTTCTCTGTGGGGGCACCTGCCATTTGGAACGAGCTCTCCCCGTAGATACGGAGGATCCCGGATCTGCGCACTTTCCGCCGTGCCCTCAAAACATTTTTATTCCAGCAGGCTGGCCTGGCCTAACTTCCCTTTTTAAATTGCTTTTTAAATTTGCCTTATAAATTGGGGTGTTTTAAATTTGTTTTGGGCCAAAGTATTTAATGTATTTTAAATGGTTTTTTTAACTTTTTTACTATGTGTATTTTATCTTTTGGCTGTTCACCGCCCTGAGTCCTTCGGGAGTAGGGCGGTAAATAAATTTAAATTTAAATAATAATAATAATAATAATAATAATAATAATAATAATGATGATGATGATGATGATGATGATGATGATGCAGTGAGAGCTATAGTAGAAGGAAGAATTTGGTAATTATAACCCCCTTTTCTTATTCTAAGAATGCTTGCACAGTTTAACTTGAAGCATGTTTCTCATAAATTTAAGAAACAAACAAGGTGAACTTGAAGTATTAGTTCTTGAAGGCAGATATGATATAGTTGCCATTACTGAAACCTGGTGGGATGAAATTTATGACTGGAATGTACTGATGGAAGGATACAAACTATTCAGAAGAAACAGACCTAACAAAAGAGGAGGTGGAGTTGCATTATATATAAAAAATCACCACATCTCTACAGAAGTATACAAAACCAAGGATGAAAATCTCCTAGAATCCATATGAGTCAATATAAAAGAGAAAAAAATGACATTGTTATAGTAGTATATATATACTACAGACCACTTAACCAAGCAGAAGAAATAGATGAACTCTTTGCTAATCAATTAACAAATGAATGTAGGAAACATACCACAGTAGCAATGGGAGACTTTACCCTGATACAAATGGGAGACAAACTCTGCAGGAAGTGGGAGATTGAATTTAGCTGTCAATTTTGTCATCCAAAGGTAGATAAATAGAGGAAAAGCTATACTGGACCTAATTCTTACTAATAGAGAAGAAGTGATAGGAGTTGAAGTTGCCGGCACCTTGGGCAAAAGTAACCACGTCATATTGAAATTTAATATAATGCTAACACAAGCAATAGAATATAATCCAACCAGTGTCTTAAACTTTAAAAGAGCTGATTTTAACAAACTCAGAAAGAGCCTAAGAAAAATTCATGGATAAAAGTAGCAAGGAAGTAACAGGCAGTAGAGAAATGTTAGTACCACTTTATAAATCCTTAGTAAGACCACACCTGGAATACTGCATCCAGGTTTGGTTACCACATTACAAAAAAGATGTTGAGACTTTGGAAAACGTGCAAAGAAGATCAACTAAGGTGATTAAGGGCCTGGAGACAAAAACACATGAAGAATGATTGCAGGAATTGGGTATGGCCAGTCTAAAGAAAAGAAGGGGTAGCATGTTAGCAGTATTCCAGTATTTGAGGGGTTTCCACAAAGAAGAGGGGTACAATTTATTTTCCAAAGCCCCAGAGGGCAGGACAAGAAACGATGGAAATTAATCAAGGCGAGAGCAAAGCAAATTTGGAATTAAAGAGAAACTTTCCAACAGTGAGGATAATTAACCAGTGGAACAGCTTGCCTTCAGAAGTTGCAAGTGCTTTATCACTGGAGGTTTTTAAGAAGAGACTGGACAGTCACTTGTCTGAACTGGTATAAGGCAGTGCTGGCGAAACGTTTCAGCACCGAGTGCTGAAAAGGTTGTGTGGAAATGTTGCGCATGTGTGCGCTCATCAGGGCTGCGCTCTGGAAAAGCTGAACTTCCAGGTTCTAGCGCGCATGCTAGATCAGCTGGCTGGCGTACATGCGCAGGCCGGTTTTCGGCACTGCCGCACGCACGAAGGGATCACACTCTGGAAAAGCCAAACTTCCGGGTTCTAGCGCGCATGCGCACCTGACAATCAGCTGGCCGGCGTGCACACGCAAAGGACAGCTGATCGTCATGTGCGCATTTGCACCAGAAACCCAGAAGACAAACAGGCAAGGCCGTGTGTGCTGGGTGACAAGACTTCGCGTGCCACTTTGGGCACGCGTGCCATAGGTTCGCCATCACGGGTATAAGGTCTCCTGTTTGAGCAGGAGGTTGGACTAGAAGACCTCCAAGATCCCTTCCAATTTGATGCTGATCGATTTATTTCAATTAATATATGTTCAATTTTCTTTTCCTTTTGTAGATAATATACATTGAATAGCTATTTCCTGATGTTTCATCTGATTCTGGTATTGCAAATAGAGTCTAGCTCTGAAAGTGTGGATTATGTTTTTCCTTCTTAAACATGATTATACCAAGTAATATTGTTAATATAATTCCCATTTCTGTTAATCTAATTATAGTATTTTAGTTCTTTTCTGAGGAAGAGCTGTCCAACAGTAAATGACTCTGGGTGGCTTGCAAGTCAAAACATATATTACTATTAAAAATTTAAAAAAAACATTTAAAACTATAATTATGTAAAAAACAATAGAAAACAATAAAACATTTAATTCAAAGCATACATAAGATCAAGATATCTGGCCCGTTAACGTTATAGCCAGGAAGTGGAGCCCTTGGCACATGTGACACCCAAGACTTGGGAGCCTAGCGAGGTTTGTAGAGGCCATTCTAATCTCTGAAGGAAGGATGTTCCATTGAGCAGGGGCCCCTGCAGAAAAAGCTCACCTTGTAGTTCCCGCCAAATGACACTCTTTGACTGATGGGATCTGCAGGATGCCTATTCTATTTCACCAGCACCTTGAATTGTACCCGGAAACACACTGGAAACCAGTGTAACTCATGCAGGAATGGTGTTACATTTGCCATATATCTGACATCAGTTATTAGTCACATGGCTGCATTCTGCACCAGTTGAAGTTTCCAAATGGTCTTCAAGGACAGCCCTATGTAGAGCATATTACAGTAGTCTAATTTGGAGGTTACAAGGGCTTGAGTTACCGTGAGCAGGGCACAACAGACGTACCACCCGAAGGTGTGCAAAGGCCCTCCTGGCCACAGTTGCCACCAGCTCTTCGAACAGGAGCCACGAGTGTAGGAGGACCTCCAGATTGCACACTGAGTCTGGGGTAGTACCACCCCATCCAGAACCAGAGACGGAAGATATTTGTCTCCAGGGGGCTCCAAATACCCACAGCAACTTTGTCTTGCTATGGTTAAGTCACAGTCTGTTTTGCCCCATCCAGGTTGCATTTTGATGTCTTCGTGTGAGCTTTTCATAACTTGGTGGGACAAAACATTTGAATGGAATGCAAGGATTTAATTAAAAGAACTAGCCAGACCCCAGGGGGAAGGAGTATTGAAATCCAGGCATTTGAGCACGTAGGAAACTATCTTTTCTTTTTAATTTTTTTTTTCAAGCAGAACAGAATTGTTCAGAGCTATTCCAGAAAGCAAAACAAGGAACAGCGGATTGAAATGAAGTAGGTTTTATATCAAAATATTTCCAAATATGTAGAGTTCAACAGTGGAACAGGCTATGTTGATTCTCTTTTGCTTGAGGCGTCCAAGCAAAATCTGGATGGCCATCTGTTGGGGATGCTTTAGTAGAGGATTCCTATACTGTGCTTGACTAGGTGATTCTCATTTCCATTTTTTATATTTTGTGTCTATGATTCCCAAAAGAATTAGCTTCTGAATTGTTGCTGGTCTCAGAGGGGAAGATGCCTATTACTGGTGGGGCCAGTAGCAGTCTTCTATAGGAAAGGATACTTTAGGGAGAGGAAGGGTAATATTTTCATCTAGGAAAATACCATGGACATAAACTCTTAATTCCTTCCCCACCATTTCAGTGTCGCATTGCTGTAGATTAACCATGACGCAAATGGCTGTGTTTAATGTGAATGTATTGTTAGTGTTAATCTGAAAAATCTTTTAGTTTGGTTCTAAGTACCTACTGCACATTTGTGAAAAGAATAGTGATTTGTACAGAGCTTTTTTCTGAATATCTTTGAACCGTGGCGAGTTTATAATCAAGGAAACTTTGAAAAAAAGTGATGTTTTCCCCCACTTTTTGAATCTTATAGTTGGTATATCTAATTTTCAGGCTGAAATATATGTATGGTGGGATAGCAAAACTGCAGGTGGCCATCTTAAGCAATAAAGTGAACTAAAGATTTTTAACGTTTATGTAGGATGTAATCTTCCTGGTTGAGCAATTGAGATAAAAAGCATAAAGTATTCTAATTGCTTGGTTGAAGATTAATCCTGTATTTGAACTGTTTAAATGCTGCAAACTCTTGAGTCATTAGAATCTCTCCAATTCAGTTTGCCTTATTGCTAGCCAAAAACTACGTGAACTTATGAAACATAGATTTATTGTAGTCTGCAATCCTGCTTTTTAGAATAGTAGACAGAAGCTGAATCCTCTTTAAATTATCTGCTTATTTCTATTTTCGTATCCTGTTAATGCAATGAAATGTTCCTAAGGCATACAGTCATAAACTGCTGAATTACCAGTGAAATGTTGTTAGAAGATGGGGACCCGAGACAGGTAACAAATAAAATTGAACACAGAATCTTTTGTAAGAATGTTTTAAATGTGAGAATGTAATTATTGGTTCTATGTGTGAATGGAGTACTGATAAGCAATGAAAAATACTCTGTTAGAATTTTGAATATTCCATTTATATTTATTGAAATAGTGGAGAAAAAAGTAAGCATGAGTGAATGTAGAATAGCACCAATGAAAAAAATAACATTTTTGTCAGATTTCTCTTTGGGACAACAATAAATTTTAGCTCACTGGAAGTTACAACAGATTTTGTAACTAAGTAAAGGTATAAACTTTAAGGTCTTAACTCGAATAGACTAGTTGCTTTATTGCAGGAAGAAGTTATTCTGCAGAGATCTACCTATGAATCAAGCTCTCTGTACAAATCAACCCAAGGTTTAAATCATAAGCTTCTTTGTTTATTTAGATATTAACAGGTTTCTTAGCTATAAAGGTAAAGGTTCCCCTCGCACAAATGTGCTAGTCGTTCCCGACTCATCCTCCGTTTCAAAGCCGAAGAGCCAGCGCTGCCCGAAGACGTCTCCGTGGTGATGTGACAGGCATGACTAAACTCCAAAGGCGCACGGAACGTTGTTACCTTCCCACCAAAGGGGGTCCCTATTTTTCTACTTGCATTTTTTACATGCTTTCGAACTGCTAGGTTGGCAGAAGTTGGGACAAGTAATGGGAGCTCACCACATTACGCGGCACTAGGGATTCGAACCGCTGAACTGCCGACCTTTCGATCGACAAGCTCAGCGTCTTAGCCACTGAGCCACCACGTCCCTTTTTCTTAGCTATAGTCATATTTTAATAGTCAATTAAAAATATAATAATACAATAAAATATTCAATATTTTTATTTCAAAATTAAATTCAGGCAACAGTAAAACAAATTCATAGACTTTCCAAAATAATTCATTTTTTAAAATTGCAGAAGGCCAATAACGTAGAGAACAATCTGATTTACGGCACAAGGTTGTTCCATAGGACAGGCATCTCTACTAAAAAATGGTGCCTGCAGCTCTCAGCCCTCCCTTTGCAGTAATGGAGAATTCAAGGCACTTTCTGTTAAGAAGAGCCAGTTGAGCAGATCAAATGTGCTGAAGGGGATAATTCTGCAGGTATTTGAGCATCAAGCCACAAAGGGCTTTTTGTAAGTCAAAACCAGCATTTTAAATTGCACCTGGAAGCTGCTAGGGA